>NC_085874.1:5511214-5626214 GCF_034702125.1 Engraulis encrasicolus
AAACATAGCCTTCCTTTGACATGGGACTTCTGCATGTCACATGTCACTAAACCATCTAACCCCTACACCGGTTGGTGTCTAGAGAGTTGGAGGTATGTTGTGGCGCAGAGGGTGGTTGGTGGCTAGTTGGGAGCAGCGGTACTACTGGCTTGAAGGAAGAGCTGGTTGGTGATGGTGGTGGTGGTGCTGTGGAAGGGCATTGTGTGTTGCAGTCTTAACAAAAATTCTTATAAAAACGTAGGTTTTTGTTTTACTTCAGACAGACATGTAAAAGTTTTATCTTTTACCTGACATGTTTCTACAGTATAGAGTCTGTCTTCATTGGAGACTCACATGGATCCTGATGTGTGACGTACTTTAAAATCTAAAATCAGCTGATGTTGTTGTGGAGTTGGACAGAATCAACGTCATGCATCTACTTAACAGAAATTCTTTGTTGAGATACTGTACTTTAAGAGTAAGGACTTTCCCCAGGTTCTTCTTGAATTTTACTTGAACACTCTACAGCTCCCATAGAAGTCTGTGTTAAAAATTTTGCAATGTCCTTATGACATAATAATGAGAACTCGAAATTTGGGCAAAATTCGAATCACATACTGTATTTGTGATGATACTCCTCAAAGGGCTAAAAGTTAAAACATACTGACAGATTCTCAAACATCTGAAATGTAGTGTGTAATTTTGTAACGTTAGTAGCAGGAAAACACGTGCACATAGCACACACTTGGGCTTACCACCCTAGAGTCTACTCGGTACAGCAGAGTTCATCCATTGCCACAGCCACAGCTGCAGCTGTCCCCACGCTGACCCCGTATTCAGTGAAGTACAGTAGGCTTATTAGATGAACACTAACAACTGACAGTGACAGCTCGGATGGCAGCCACTGCCTCTACTTGTCTTACTATTGACCAGTAGAGGGCACTATCTGCCAGATGAGAGAGGAGGTTTTGGCCTATTATTATTTCCTAAAGTGAAGCGTTCATTGTGCAGCTCTTTGAGAGCTCAGAGTACATGCTGGGTTTGTACCCATGGCTATTTGTACTGGCTCAGCCTCTAACCGTGCGGTCCTGTAAACCTGGTGTTAGAAATGCACAAGGAAGTTGGACTGTAATTTTCTCGGGGGCTGAAATATTCTCTATTTTAATTGCCATTTTTTAATATATACTTATATATTTGGTTCGTATTGTGATTAACCTGATATTAGCTTATTTAGAAAGCTATCAGAAGTGGCACCTAGACAAAATCAATGAAGACAAACTAAGAAAGTCATCCTCGTGTAGCCTCTTTAGCCCAGCAGAACTGAAGTGTTCTCATTCCCCCTCGTTTCTTAACTTCCTCCCTCCCTCCCTCCCTCCCCCACAAATAGCACACAACACAGTCATGATGCGATTGGTTGTCAGATCATCACTTGACTGAATTGTGATTGGCCATCGGCGATCACATAAGTTTGACCAGGATGAGCAGGATCATCAGCAACACCACGATGAGCAGGAAGTTGAGCATGAGGTTGAGGCCGCGGTTGTTCACCAGATCCATGATTAGGTTGATGCTGTTGGTCAATGGAGGGAAGAGCTGCTGACAAGAACCCCAGTGGAGAGCCTTCAAAGTCAGACAAGATGTTTTGGGGTAGCTGCCTGGAGTGTTAGAGATGTGTTGTGGTGGAGATTGCGGTTGGTGGCTGGTGGGGGATGATGGGTAACAGGAAGCAGCAGGAGTTCTTGGCCGTAAAGACTACGGGCTTGAAGGAAGAGCTGGTTGTTGGTGATGGTGGTGGTGCTGTCGTCTTGGTTACGGTGGGGCAGGTTGTACCATCATCCTGTTCTTTGCCCCTGGTTGGTCGGTTCATACACCACTGTAGAAAGAGCTACATGTGACAAACGAGACAGGGACGCCAATGAATGCACACAGTTGGGCTACACAGATGTGTGTGTGAACCCTTCCTCTGGAGTTACTTTTTAAAAATGAAAAAAAAAAAAGTTGTTTGGTGTGTCTGTGAAGATTCTCATTCATTCAGCCCATGTTATCCAAAGATTATACAGTACGTGTAATTCTGGACCTGACTGACGATTCGCTCTTCATCCAAGAAGCTTCTTTGGTTATAACTAACTTATCATTAACTTAACTACTAGCATTCAGAGGTGTCAAAGGTAAAAGAAGTAAGAGTAAATTCATGGTGTAACTAAAACACTACCACATGATAGTACATGGTTGTTAGACCATTATAGTCCATTGCTACCTATTGAGGTAGATAGACTCTCTTATTACTGAAAAACACCAATAACCTTAGAAGAGTTAAGCTTAGCAGATCGTAAGACAAGTGCACGAGTCTACTGGTTACTTAGATGAGTTAAGTTATATGTGTTGGAAGGGACTGTTTCTTTTTTATTTTTGTGTTTGACTCCTCTGAGAACTACTGCATTACACATAGTGTGTCGACCATAAACTTCTTGAATGAGGAGCAAAAAGTTCGAGTTCTGGTCAAAGAAGAGGTCCAGTTTCTCCCAGCTAAACTTTTCGGAGAAGCCTCTTGTGAATCTCCAAAAGTGTTGTAAAGAAAAAGTTGCAAGAGCATTGAATGATGCAACATAGAAAAATAATGTGAATGCAGCAGCTAATTCAATGGGACATTGAACCAAACTTTCACTTTAATTTCATCATGCCTCATTGTGTTAGTATTAGCTGCTGATTTGCCATTCGTTCTATGGTGCATCAAATTCTCTTTTTCTTTTTTCTTACAGACAGCATTTCATGAACAAATGTATTGATGATAAGGCCCGTGGTTTGCAACCCTTTTTTTCCCTTAAAGCCCCCCTTACCTTTGTCCGAGACAAGACACTCCATTCCAGCCCAAAATTCTCCCTGTACCACACACTAAAAATGTTCAAGTCGTCTTGCTCGAGACTTTAATTATCAATACCTCCATGACTTAACATGTGGGACTATACATGTGTTTTTATTTGGTTTTAGGGTGTACGTTGGCTGTGGACTGTTACTTATTTGTTGTAGACACTGCAGATGCTTTGAACCAGTTAGTCTGTAGGGTAAGTGTCTTCACTATGGTGTGTTGTGTGTCATGTACAGTAATTGGTAGTAAACTTCTGCATGTACACACACTCTCTCTCACACACTCTCTAACACACATTCATTCTACTCCCATGATTACATTCTTGTCTAGGCAAACAGCATAGTTTCACACAACATATAAGTCAAGAACTAGGGTTGGGGGGGTCATAGGAGCTTAGGTTTATTGCAGAGCTTTTGTGTGTGAGTTTGTGTGTGTGTCTTTGACAGCAAATAAAATACAGTGCAGTAGAGTGCAGTAAGTATTGCACAGTGGCTAGAGTCCCGTACGCTTGGAGTGGCAATGACAACAAACGTGCATGTAAGCAGTGACAAAGTGACCATGAGCAGGCTTGCCAGATACGAAGGATCATTTCCCAAAAAATCCAATCGAAAAACCACCTGACTCACTAAATACCACCCAATTTTAACTAAATTCTGTTGATTTCTATGGCCATAAATGGACACAAAAAACCATCCAGTGTATACTTTTTCAACTCACCGATGGTTATCTTAAACAACCCAATTGTCTGGGAAACCACCCAATCTGGCAACCCTGACCGTGAAGGAACAAAAGGGTAAACAAGTACAAGTACTTACAGTGATGTTTGTCTGTGTGTTTACTTAGTTTGCCTTTAAACCACATTAAATGTCAGCAACTACATTAAAGGTCAGCAACTTAAGTCGAAGTGTCTGTAGTATTGCTGCAAATATACACAGTTGCCCACTCATTTTCATCAGTAAGTGCACATGCATTGGTAGTGAAATGTATGAGGGCACCATGAGGAAAAAGAGGGCAATCACAAAATCTTTTTTGTAAGTTTCTCAAACTGTCGAGATTTGCTCTGAAACCCCAGCAAAACTTAAACATGAATGAGCAGGTATAGTTTCTAGACAGAAGAATTTATCAGTAGCATACTAATTCTCTCAGTCGATACATTTTGTTACACTGCCTGTTTTTTCTATGGACTCTTACTAACTTATGTCTTTGCTAACTATTCATTTGGAGTCTTTAAGTGTATTCAGCATTGATATCATTGCCTAAACCAAGCAAGCTTTAGTTGCTAAAAAGCTGTGTAACACTTCTAGAATAGTCTTCACATTGCTCTGTTCCACAATGATGCAACAGAGGCAGTGCCCATCTGAAGAGCTTGAGCCATGTTCTTGTTCCCCTGGTCTGAGCCCACCCTTTGACGTTGGACAAAACTCTGCGACCAAGTCAGACTGACCAAGTTGGCCAAGTCTCGGGAAAATTCAAATCTACCTCCTTCTCGGAGCCAGTGAACATCAAACACTTTCTCTCCTCGATGAGTAAAGGGTTAAGGCAAGACGCTAGATTTTCAGAGTCAAAGGGAAGAGTGATCTGATTCATTGGAGCTTCAACCAGTTGGCCAGACCAATGCTCGCAGAGCTTTGTCGTTGCTATAGCCAGGCTGTCAATCTCACCACCCCACCCCCAATTCCTGTCCAACTGTCACAGTTCTAGTAGTTGCATTTCAGATCCCCATTGACCAGCCCCCTCCCCCACTACCACCAGCCTGGCTCATGCACTATCCCCTTCCCCATACCCCCATCAAACTCCCAATCCCCGAACTTCAGCCCTTTACCCTCATTAGCCAGAGTGAAGAAGCGCCCTCCCACTCCCCACACAAACCATTGGCCAGTTCCCCCTTCCAATACCCTGCTCCCCCACCCCCCCCCCAATTTCCCATTTGACAGGTCCCCCATCCATCATCATGCACCGTGCACCCTAACTCCCGTCCATCATCATGCCTCCCCTACTCCCATTGGCCCCCTGCCCTCCCATTGGCCCCCTGCCCTCCCATTGGCCCCCTGCCCTCCCTGCTTCTCACATGAGCAGCACGATGATGTAGATGAGCAGCAGGCAGATGAGAATGAGGCAGAAGTTGACGAAGAGCTCCTGCATGTTGCGCTTGGCGTGCGGAGGGATCTCCATGGTGGACGCCCGCCGGATGGCGTTGCGCGTCATGTGACTCACTTTCTCCATGTCTGATTGGCTGTTGGAGACGGAGTGGGAGGCTGGGGGTGCACGGTACTGGTGGGCTGGGTTGGCTGGCTGGCTGGCTGGGAAGGTATTTGGGTTGGGTTGGGTTGGGTTGGGTTGGGTTCAGGTGGGTTGGGTTAGCTTGGGTTCAGGTGTTGCTTTGGTTTGTGGGAGGGGCTTTGGGTCGTGGGAGTGGGTGGGGCTATTGCGATTTAGGAGTCACAGAGAGAGTAAGGTAGAGAAAAGTGAAGGACCCGGAGGATGTGGTCGGGGAGAGAACGTGGAGAGGGCTAGCTTGTGATTGGTGTTGAGAAAGTGCCAGGAGGTGGAATGCGAGGTGATCGGAGAGGAGAGAACAGGGCCGTGCAGGTGATTGGACAGGACAGGGCCGTGCAGGTGGTGGCGGTGGTCCAGGTAACCAGTAGCCTCGTCAATAGAGCTGGTGGGAGGAGCAGCAGACAGTGGTGGAGTGAAGAAAAAGAATACACATACAGTATAAGCGTCAATGACGTTTGTTGGCTCAGACGTCAGATGGTACAACCTCAACTAATGCCCATGAATTAGTTCGTGATTGCTAGTTAATGTACCACAATCAATATGCTTCTTAGCCACTCAAAACAAAAATGAATCCAAACAAAAGTGTCATTTGCTGTTGTTGCACCACCCTGACGTGTGCTACTACTAAAACGTCATTGACCCATAAACATGAAACGAACACAAACTGCACAGACAACATATCCCAAGTCTACAGTACAGTTACCCTGAAGTTGCCATTTGACAACCATTTGCCATTTGACAACCAAACCTTGTCATTAACCAGTTAGCAACTAAGGTTGCGAATGGGAAATGGCATTGCAGCCAACAAAGTTGCTAACATAGTTAGCAACAACGCTGTCCAGAAACGCACCCAGGTGCTGTTGTGAAAAAAAGTGTCATAAAAACTACTAAAACTTTTACCAAAAAACTAGGCCTATTACCATCTACAGTACCTCAACACTGTATTTTGCAGCGTCTGTGTAAATTGTCATTCATCCTACTTTTGTGTGACACAATATGTGTTATGAACGTTTAGACATGACATTGCACTAAGAGGGAGTCTTATATGATGTCTCACGCTTCACTTCACAACTTGTGATTTGTCTTCTGCGACGTTCTACAACAGTTCGACAAAAAAGTTTTTGTTAGGAATCACACAACATTTCTCGCGTCCTAGTAGCGTGGCCGCTCACCTGACACGGTTCTGTTATATTGTGTTGTGCGACATGATAAGCCGCGAGGGAATAACTCTAGAATCGTGTCGTCTAAACCAGCCGTGAGGATTTGGTTTGAGAGTAATAGTCAGATTAAGCCCATGTGACCTGAGGGTACGAGTTGCGCTGTGCTTGTGTGTCCCCCGCAGGTGTAGCGTTCCCATGGGACTCGCTGCCTTTTTAGCGGTGGCAGACTCAGAGCCTGAGAGACATGGCACCCACAACACACACACGCACACATACGAGCGCACCATAAACACACACACACACACACACACACACACGCACGGTTGTGCTGGAATGAGGCTGCTGACAGCTGCTTATCAGGCGTCTGTGCTTCCCTGCCGTCAGTTATTCTTAGGCGCGACCTTTGCCTATCTCTGAGAGGTCGACCCTCGCTTTGTACTGCGGCCAGCCCTCCCGTCGGCCCCCACAGCCAAGGAGAGAAATCAGGGATAAGAGAGCGAGATGGGGAGAGAGAGAGAGAGAGAGAAAAAAAAAGAGAGAGAGAGAGAGAGAGAGAGAGAGAGAGAGAGAGAGAGAGAGAGAGAGAGAGATGGTGTGTGTGTGTTTGAGGGGGATAGATAATTCATATGTCATTACCTCCAGCCTGTGCCAGGGCTATGCCAAGGAGGAGATAGGGGCACAAGCCCACAATCATCTTTTGAAGGGAGAAGAGAGAGGCCATACCACTGCACTACAGTCATGGGAACTGGAGTCTAAACTAGGTCTCTGTCTCTGTCTCTGTCTTTACCACAAGTACACAAAAGTATGCAGTTTCTTTTGCTTGTTTGTTTGTTTTTGTCGTACCTCTGATTTTCCCACTACCTTTTAAACTGAACTATGAGATGCCTCATCAAATAAACATCTTACCGTTTTTTTTATATATATAATTACACAGTGTAGTGCATATGGACAAGAGCACCCAGCTAGTGAAAGATAGGCATTTGGGAGGATGGGCATTCGGGATTTCATTATGTTTATGTGTGCCTCACCCTGCTATTATTATAGAGTGGGAAATAGCCTTGTCACCATTTTGTTTTTTTCATGCTGCTTAATCAGACATTATTTCAAATCGAACTTTTGGTCCATTTTCATGTAACTTAAGCTTATGCCTACAGCGTCATCTCAAAATCTGGTATATGACCTGAAATCCAGCTCTACCTTCTTGTGCCAGTGAATACTTAGATGGCAAGAGAAGCCATACTAATCGTCCTCAGCCTTTGGCCCCGCAGGGTTCCGACCGCGCAGTGCGAACATCCTTAGATGGAGCTGGGAGCCCTCACCCTGGTTCAAACGGCTAGGGCACTGACTGTTAAGCAGGAAACCTGCGTTCGATTCGGGCCCGAGGTCGTTTCCCAGTCCTCCCCTGTCCATCTCACCCCTGTCTCTCTCTCTCCTGTCTCCTCTATAACTGTCTGGTCAACAAAAGCAAAAAAGCCACACACAAAAAATGGGGCAGAGAACATACAGTGGCAGTCAAACTCAGGCATTCCTGTTGTACCATTATGTTTGCATTACTACTGCCACTCAGTATTGTCAAATGGACAATGCTAAATTATCGTACCAAACCTCAAACTTATCGTTTTTGGGGGCTTTTTGGGAGGAAATTATCTTACAAGCCCCAATTTGTTGTTTCAACGCATCTAAATTAACTTAATGACAAATTATCGAACAACATGTTTTTATGATCGTACAGAGGACAAATTGGACAATATTATGGTACAAATACGATAATTATTTATCGTACATCTGGCAACACTGCTGCCACTACTCTTTTTGATCGTCAACAACACCCGCAACGCAAGTTACCAATTGCATCTCTGGAGCTGGGCCATGGGTCTACTGCTGCAAGAGGATGTGCGTATGAGTATTTGTAAGGGGGGTTGTTGTTGTCCCGAGCCCACCTCAGGGCCACGGCTAAGTGGGTCAGTTTATTCTGCCCAGGGCTGTACGGTCGGATCCAGCCCCTACATGGGCAGTTTAGGGAAGGATGTCAGAACCAAAGCTATGCCAAACAGACACACCCACACACAAGGGGACACACACACAGGCGCGCACGCGCACACACACATACACATAAACGCACACACATGTCGTGCGCACAGACTTGAAACACACTAACACACACAGAGAGAGAGAGAGAGAGAGAGAGAGAAAGAGAAAGCAAGCAGAAATGAGTTTTTAGTGCTCCCAAGGCCGTTGGGCCAGCTAAATTCAGAAGCACTCCATCATGGAGAGACCATCCCGAGGGCTGCCAAGAGAGAGAGAGAGATAGAGAGAGAGAGGGAGAGGAGAGGAGAGGAGAGGAGAGGAGGGTGGACGAAAAACAGGAAGGCGGGGGGGGGGAGAGATGCCGTTTTAAGACGGGATCGAACCGAAGAAGGAAATCCTGAGGAAAAATCTGGCACCGAAAATTCCCCAAGCCCCCTAACGATATTCTCGGAAGGCTCTTTTTTCCACGTGCTTTCTCTTTTTCCCCCCCCTTTTTATCTATCCCCTCATCATTCCTCCCTCCACGTCACTGGCAGACGTCCCGTGCAAATAACTCCCTTCTGAAGCTAAGTGCTTAGGGCTTCCTTGGTCCAGACTGAGCACCAGGCCCCCTCCTGCTGCATGCTTCAGGGCCTGGCTTGGCTTGGCTTGGCTTAGCTTTGCTTTAGGGGCAGGGCCTGGTACCAGGAGCACTGTGCCCAATAGCCCTGTGGATGAGTGGACAACATGGGTGGCAGGAGCAGAGTGTGTGTGTGTGTGCGCGTGTGTGTGTGTGTGTGTGTGTGTGTGTGTGTGTGTGTGTGTGTGTGTGTGTGTGTGTGTGTGTGGAGGGTCTATTTGAGGGTGTGTGTGTATGTGTTTGCCTGTGTGTGTCATGGTCTGTGTTTGTGTCGGTTGTAGGGTCTTTCTGTGTGTGTGTGTGTGTGTGTGTGTGTGTGTGTGTGTGTGTGTGTGTGTGTGTGTGTGTGTGTGTGTGTGTGTGTGTGTGTGTGTGTGTGTGTGTGTGTGTGTGCGTGCGTGCGTGCGTGCGTGCGTGCGTGCGTGCGTGCGTGCGTGCGTGCGTGCGTGCGTGCGTGCGTGCGCGCGCGCGTGCGTGCGCGTACGTGCGTGCGTGCGTGCGTGCCCATATGAGTACGAGTGTGTCTAGTGGGGGGGGTCTTTTGATCCTGAAAGTAAGTGCATTGGAGGTCACTTTTCTCTGGCAGGCCGGCTGTATGTATGCCAGTGTGGAACAGCTGGGTGAGTCATCCCACTTTCACCACCAATCCCCCACTGCACCCCTCTCCTCCCCTCCTCTCCTGCCCTCTGCTCGGACATGCCTCTACCTGGCCAGCGGGCAGCCAGCGTTAAAAATGGCGATGGGGAAACTATGCCAGATATCCACGAGATGCAATTGATGTGGGCATCAGCTGGCATCCTGCTACTTTATTTGATTAGCTCCTCGTCTAAGGCTACCCTTGAGAGAGAGAGGGAGGGGGGGGGAGAGAGAGAAAGAGAGACTGACAGACAGACAGACAGACAGACAAGCAGGCAGACAGGCAGACCTAGACAGGCAGGCAGGCAGACCTAGACAGGCAGACACAGACAGACAGACGCAGACAGACAGACAGACAGATAGATGGAGAAACAGAGAGAGATGAGAGGCAGACACAGAGACAGAAACCGAGAGATGGAGGGAAAAAGGTGCAGAAAAAGGTACCACACTCCATCCGTTATTCATACAGCAGTGCGTAGGCCGTGCGTACCCTCATTGCAGCTGCCTAGCTCACTAAGCTTTGCACGATGTTGTCCAGGTCCCTCGCGGACAACTATGTACCTCACAGAGACACGCCTGTAGCTAGCTAATCTAAAACTCGAGGTGGCGTTGTTTTGTTTTGTTTGTTTCCTTTTCTCCAGCGTGTTAGTGAGTTCTTAGCACACACTCCCCAAAATAGCCGTCTGATTATTGCCCAGTTCCTCTTTGATGTCCTGTTGGAGCTAGTGTCAAGGGCGCCAGAACAAGTTTTAAAGAGGTGGTGCATTTTTTCCCGGCACCTATGGCTAGTGTATCTTTCTGTTTATGTGTTGGGTAGAGCTGTATAAAGTAAAAGTAATAGTACATACTCTTAGTGATGTAATTGCAACATTAGTACACAATCTTATACTTGTATACGCCAGTTATTTCGGTCGGTAGATACACTGTTGGAGTACTTCTACTTATACTTCATACACATCTGGTGTTGGGGAGACCAGAAAGAAAGAAAGAAAGAAAGAAAGAAAGAAAGAAAGAAAGGAAGGAAGGAAGAAAGGAAGGATAGAAGAGAAATGTGTTTTTAAGTGTGTTTGTTTGAGTGTCCCATGATCATCTGTTTTTAGCCCCTGGAGAATGTGTGCGTGTGTTGTGACACCTCTTGCCATCTCACAGAGCTGCCTTTGTACTTGACACACACACACATACACACACACACACACACACACACACACACACACACACACGAATATGCACGTATTCGCTTTGCAGAGCCCGTCTCTTAATCACACAGACACACACACACACACACACACACACACACACACACACACACACACACACACACACACACACACACACACACACACACACACACACACACACACACATTTGACTGTATGCAAAGAGAATTCACTCAGGTTCACTATGGATGCAAATGGGTCAGTACAGTATTATGAAGTACGTTACTTTACGAATCACAGTACACCATAATCTCTGACTCCCGTTCCGCACCACCTTTACATTTGTGTGTAGTTGTGCCTTGTATCTCGAGGCTCAGTTATAATATACCCACCACATTGACTTCAGTGACTTGTTCTTGTTTATGATATTGTAGCTTATTTGAATATATATATATATTTAAAAACTTTTATTGAGGACTAAGGAATCAGTTAATCGGTTAAATTTTCACGAAAATGACGACGCTACTAATGATGTACTTGAAAATGTACTATATGACATGACATGTCCAGTTTTGTAGTGATTTACCCTTTGACAAATGCAAACAAAAGATGAACAGTAGGTGATGACAGTTGGTTTTTCAGTTTTACAACCGCAACCCATTCAGGAAGTGATTTAGCCAGAACATTCGAGATTAACCTCTAACTTGACCTTTAAGAGGTGTGCAGCCACACTTGCATGAAGACAGTAACTTTTGGAGCGCGAGTTTACGATGAAATGCCTCCATAAAATACAACAGGTAATTTTGATTGTGTTGCGTTCTATTGTTGTTGATGACATTAATTGGCTAAATGTTCCAAAACTCAGCTTAGCTTCTCTCAGTTAGCTTCTCTCAACCACTCACTGCAGCCTTGTTATAAAATGTCCAATTCAGTATAAAACAGTATTATTGTAGACGCTCTAGATATTCTGCACCACAAAGGCATAGTGCAGTAACTATGCCAATATGGAAACTGAGAAAAATGCCTTCAAAGCCTTTGGTATTAGATTGGATATTTAGGCTTTGTCACAAGGTGAAGGAAGAGTAACAAAGACCATTTACAGTCTAAAATCAATATTGACAAAATATGTTGTGACTGCACTTGACCTTTGTAAGGCAGTATTGTGGTTCTCAGGTCTTTGTTCGTTTGGCAGTGTAACAGTCTTGCGGTCTTACCTGGGTCCTGTCAGTAGTGGCTACGCAGTGGGCCGTCTGGGTTTGTCAGCGGCTCCAGAAGAGACAGGGACAGGGCTGGAGGGCCTTGACCAGGCTTGTTGCAGACCCGCTGGAAGTGCACTGTATCTGGGGGTGGCTAAGCGATCGCAACCTGGTGGTTGGAGGTCCTGGGCGCTGTAATGCCGTTTGGCTAGTCGATAAACAGGCAGAGCAATATCAAATGGAGGGGTGGAGAATGGATGGATGGAGGGAGGGAATTTAGGATGAGGGAGGGAAAGAATGAGGGATAGAGGGAGGAATGACAAAAAGAATGCAGCAGGACTGGGAGGAGCCTATCCACACAGCTCCATCAGTCTCTCTCTATGTCTCTCTCTGCCTCTCTTTCTGTCTCTCTCTTTTTCTCTGTCTCTCTCTGTCTCTCTCTGTCTCTCTCTTTCTCTCTCTCTCTCTCTCTCTCTCTCCCCCCCCTCTATCATATTTTCCACTTCCATTGTTATGCTTTTTGTTTAGCAGGACACGCTTTTCTCATAAACTTCAGGAAATCCTCACCTACAAAAAAAAGTCCACTCCACTGGTCAACAACGATATACAGTAGCAAAATATTATAAATATCATGTAACTTTACTAGATATTATCAAAGCACTGACTATACATAGCTAAACTATGTGTAATGTTTTCATACGGTATATTGATTTTGTTTGTTTGCTTAGGTAAACGTGTCTGAAAGTCAGTGTTTCATTTCTTGGTTTGTGTGGTAATGAGTAACTTGTTTGCAAATTATCATCCATGATTGGATGCGGTGGGTAGGTGAAGGTGTGTGCGTGTGTGTGCGTGTGCATGACACATACAGGGAGGCCCATAAGCATACAGGGAGGCCCATAAGCATCGTCACAGGCGTGTGTGTGTGTGTGTGTGTGTGTGTGTGTGTGTGTGTGTGTGTGTGTGTGTCTGTGTGTCTGTGTGTGTGTGTCTGTGTGTGTGTGTGTGTGTGTGTGTGTGTGTGTGTGTGTGTGTGTGTGTGTGTGTCTGTGTCTGTGTGTGTGTCTGTGCTTGTGTGTTGATGGGAGGGGAGGAGAGATGTTGCAGCTCTTGACTGAACAGGAGCAGGCCTGGAAAACCCCAATTACTCTGGGAAAGTCTCTCTCTACTTTGCCCTTTCCCCCTGCCTCCTCCCTTTCTCTCTCTCCCCTATCTCTCTCTCTCTCTAACTCTCTCTCTCTCTCTCTCTCTCTCTCTCTCTCTCTCTCTCTCTTTGTTTTCTGAGTTTGGTCTCATCCTCCTCTTCCTTATAAGGGCCTGCACTCCTCGGAGATAAACACAACGCATGTGTGCGAGGGCACTTGCGCAGATGCGCGCATGCACGCACACACACACACACACACACACACACACACACACACACACACACACACACACACACACACACACACACACACACACACACACACACACACACACACACACACACACACACACACACACACACACACTCACAAATTTTCAATCCAGAGATTTTCATCCACTGAACACCTGCTTTTTGTGTGCACACACACGTTCTGTGTATTAGTATCTCCCTTAGAGCTTGTCAGCGCTTGTAGTGAACTTGCTTAAAGGATCACGACTTCACCCCTAGCCTAGAACTTTGACATGACTGGACCAATGCACCATTACAGTGCACCCCCTTGGGCTGGTCCTGTGAAGTTGCATGTGTTTGTTCCTGTTTTTATGAGAGAGAGAGAGAGAGAGAGAGAGAGAGAGAGAGAGAGAGAGAGAGAGAGAGAGAGGCGGAAGGGGGGATGAGAGAGAGACAGACAGAATGGGGGAGATAGAGAGAGAGCGCTAAAGAGAGAGCGAAAGGGAGAGCTAGAGAGAGATACGCCAGAGCTAATGTAGGGTAATGAGTGGTCCACGTACACGTCATGGAGCAGGATGTGTGAAAGCCTTTAAGCCACACACACACACACACACACACACACACACACACACACATACACACACACACACTTGTTAGTGTGTGTCTAGACCAGTAAGGCCAAAACGCCTCTCAACTGCTGAGGTGTGTGTGTGTGTGTGTGTGTGTGTGTGTGTGTGTGTGTGTGTGTGTGTGTGTGCATGTGCGTGCGTGTGCGTGTGTGTGGGGTGCTTGTTATAGGACTGCTGTAAAGCTTGACCTTTGTGTAGATGTGGCCACTTTACAGGCTGTTAATATGGGTGGGTTAGTGGGAGCGTACGTGTGTGTACTATACGCGCGTGTGTGTGTGTGTGTGGGTACTAAAGTTGGCTGCTATAGTCGCTATGACTGGACAGGCACACACACACACACACACTGTCTCGCACTATTGAGTGTGGGTGCCTGCCCATTATAGTCGAGAAACTATACTATCCTGTCAGTAAACCGCACAATGTCCCAGGAAACACAGATCTTAAATAATGTGGTAAGCATGTAATCACACACACACACACACACACACACACACACACACACACACACACACACACACACACACACACACACACACACACACACACACACACACACACACACACACACACACACACACACACACACACACACACACAGTATGGCAGGGGGTGGCAGGTGTGATGTGATTCCGAGAAGTGGCAAGAGATTAGAGAGGCTGTGTGTATGGTCGGGGGTGGCAGTGTGTTAAAACATTGTACAACATTGTATTCTTCCCATCCCTGTCTATGTACGTCAGTCATCAATGAAAGCCAAGTACCGACACACACACACACACACACACACACACACACACACACACACACACACACACACACACACACACACACACACACACACACACACACACACATATGCAGTCACACACTCGCCACCACTCTGTTGTGTATCATTGCAGCCAGGCAGGGTGCCAGACAAAGTGCCGGGTCGGTCGGTTGGTCGGTCGGTCACATCATGTGTTTCATTAACCTGGCCGTGTTATGTCCTGTCACGACCCAGTACTCATAATGTGGCTGCACGGTTCTAATAGGTTACCCAGTACATCCGCTCCCACTGACTGGCAATCTAGGCCCTTTAACCCATTGATGCCGGATGGAGCACAATCTTGACCCAGGCGCCTGAAGATGCATGGACGCAGTTTTACGCTCATGAAATTTGAGATTTAAAAAAAAATAATAAAAATAAAAATGTTGGTATGTTAGACGTGTTTGTGCGTGTTCTAATTCTTGATGAGGGTCTAAGCTTTCAAATACGATGTATTTAACCACAAGACGTCCATACATTTCACATAATATTACTCCTCAAAGGCACTAAGACACTTAAGTTCCCCTGAGTGGAGTTGAGTGTCTACAGTGTGCAGTCTGCAATCTGCTATTCTATGTATGTGTGTCTGAGCATAGTCAGCTGAGTGACTGGATCGCCTGGCATCCCGTGTGGCGTCTATGCGGTGGCATGCGTGGCGCTTAAGTGTGCAGCGGCCGGCAACTGTTGCTCCCTGCCTTTGCCCGCTGTAGGCATAAAACACACACACACACACACACACACACACACACACACATACTTCTAGTCATGAAAGCAATGGAATAGCTGTATTCTAAAACTCCATTTCATAACATATTAAGTGTTTTTATTTTTACAGTGCCTCTTAATATTAGCAAAGTCACTGTTGTTGAATTAGGTAAGAAAAAAATCAAGTATTATCATTCATACAGTTTCAGTTGCCCTGATATAAAGAAAACAATACATATATAAACATTTATGTTTACACCCAATGGAGGTTTATGAAGTAGTTCCATTACAATGGCTCTTCTAGGAGACCAGTCTTACGAAGGCCAGGGGGTAGGCTACAAAGGCAGCAATGCATACATGACCTGACCCTGATTACGACCCTGTCATGTTAACACTCTTCATCCTAACAACCTTACCCTCCACTAACAGGGAGTGTGCGTGCGTGCGTGTGCGCGTTTGTGCGTGCGTGCGTGCGTGCGTGTGTGTACGTGTGTGTGTGTTTGTGTGTGTGCACGTGCACGCGTGCGTGCGTCTGTTTGCACATTTTATGTCCCCGCTTTTGTCAATGTCATATTATACACACACACACACACACACACACACACACACACACACACACACACACACACACACACACACACACACACACACACACACACACACACACACACACACACACACACACACACACACACACACACACACACACACACAGTCAAGCCATGCTGAAGGAGTACAGGAGCTCCAGAGGTTTCATACAGGGAGGCACATAAGCATTGTCACAGGCACTCCACTCCACTCCACGGCAAACAAGACCACTGGTGTGTGTGTTTGTGCGTGTGTGTGCGTGTGTGCGTGTGTGTGTGTGTGTGTGTGTGTGTGTGTGTGTGTGTGTGTGTGTGTGTGTGTGTGTGTGTGTGTGTGTGTGTGTGTGTGTGTGTGTGTGTGTGTGTGTGTGTGTGTGTGTGTGTGTGTGTGTGTGTGTGTGTGTTTGTATGAGGATGTCTGTTTTTGACGGTTGGAGTGCTGGGGTGTGTTAGTAGCTCACTTCAAATTGTCTGTGAGAGAGAGTGTGTAAGTTATATTGGTGTTAAATTTCTTCATTTTTTGAATTTCATTTAGTCATTGCCATTTTTCGCGAAACTCCCTGGAGTTGATCATATTACCCAAATGACAAGTCCAATAACATGGGGGGGTGGGTGCGTGTGTGAGCCTTTTCTCTCCACTCGTGTGGCGTGGTATGCCTGGACTGAATGTCTCTGTGAGTTCTTTGAGCGTCTAAATTAAAAGGGTTGACAAGTTAGCGCTCGTGTCCATCAGCACCATATGATGTATGGAGACAGGCTTGTCCAACAACTGCTTGGTACTACTTGGTGTGTGTGTGTGTGTGTGTGTGTGTGTGTGTGTGTGTGTGTGTGTGTGTGTGTGTGTGTGTGTGTGTGTGTGTGTGTGTGTGTGTCTGTGTGTGTGTGTGTGTGTGTGTGTGTGTGTGTGTGTGTGTGTGTGTATATGAGATTAAGAGACGGGCTCTGTAAAGCGAATACCCAAACTCACAACACTCCAGGCTTGTGTGTGTGTGTGTTTGTGTGTGTGTGTGCGCTGGTATGGGCAGCATGTGAGGGTTGTGTGGCCTGAGGACAGACAACCCCTCTGAATAAGACCACTGGGCCTTTTAGCCTCAAACACACACACACACACACACACACACACACACACACACACACACACACACACACACACACACACACACACATACACACACACACTATTAGAAATTCAGGACATCGGTATACTGCATGGCAATGTGGTGTTGGCTACAATCGCCTTTGCTGCTTGTGTGCAACACAATGCCAACAACACCATACCAACAACCTCTAAAAATAAACGAGTAATGTAGATAGATAATCATAATGTTGTTTCCAATAATCTACAATGTTTATGTTCAGTGCACAATGTAGTGCAGTGTGCATGGTGGTTAATGAATGCACATTTACAAGTGGCATGGAGTGCTCTGTGCTCTCGAGTGCAAAATTATACAAGATTATTTACCCAATATGTTTTTTCAATATCGCAAACGGTCACAATCGCATCTATAAAGAAGGTGACATGGGAACAGCTGTGAGGTAATAATAACCCTTTAAAACTCTCCTGAAGTCGCCTATGCAGTAGGGACCAGAATCTGAAATGGATGTTATGATTGTGTGTGCTTCTCATGGGCTCATTTGCATCTGTGAAGTGGCTGGTGTGGAGTGGAGCGCTGCGCGGCGCGGCGCTGAAGTGGCCTGGATTGCCTTGCTTTGTTTATATGCGTCTGAATGAAGGAGCCCTGCCGCATGATTGTGCATAGCAGTGGCTGCGATTTGGAGAGACGCAGAACGCAATCGTGTAGCCTTGTGTGTGTGTGTGCGTGTGTGCGCTTGCATGTGATGTGTGGTTGAAGTGGGGTGGGGAGGTTGTGTCGCAGTGAAAGGGCATGTGAATGCTATGCTACCGTGCCTGTTGTGACCAAAAACAACCACACTCACACACCAACACCAACATCAAATCTTTGTCTGGAACATGAAGTGGTAACTGCACTGTGCGTGTGTGCGTGTGTGCGTTTGTTTTCACAGTGTCACACCGGTCCTTAGATCCAGTAGCCAAGTTGCACCCCGCATTTAACTATTTATTATGTGTATGTGCTGTAGCTTGTGTGTGTGTGTGTTTGTTTGTGTTCCCGGTGTTGACGTTTGGGTATCTGGTGTCATGAGATTGTAAACGCCGCTGCTGCCTGCTAGAGGTGGGGCAGCATACGGAGCCTGGCTGACTTCTCTTGGAGAGCATGCCAAGATATTTTAAAGAGCCCACCGAGGCACCTACTAGAAAACACAGCTCTCTTCCAAAAGGGGGTGTGTGCGTGCGTGCGTGCGTCCGTGCGTCCGTGCGTGCGTGTGTGTGTGTCTGATGTTTGTGTGTCTGTGTGTGTGTGTGTGTGCGCGCACTTGCGTGCCGTGCACCTATGATCCTGTGACTGTGTGCGTATCAGTGTATATGTGTTGGTGGTTAACAGCGGGGGCCTGAGAAGACCTGACCCCATTGTCAGCTCCTCACCCCAAGCTTCTGGCACCCTCCAGCCCTCTCGCCTGCTAGCCGGCCCTAGCAGATTAGCTTCCCAGTAATGCCACACGCCGCGAGAAACACACACACACACACACACCTACTAGAAAATGTATTTTATCTCAGCAATACCACACACTGTGAGAAAGTCTCTCTCTCGCTCTCGCTCTCTCCCTCCCTCCCTCACACACACACACTTACTAGAAAATGTATTTTGCATAGACTCAAGAGTCCAGCGGAAACTGGGGGATAAGATAACATTCTTCTGAGAATAGACACCTGGGTCTTGTGTTGGCTGTGGACCCAGCTCCTATACCCTGAACTGCTCCATCCTCTACCCTGAAGCCCAGCTGGCAGCCAGTGTTGCCAGATTGGGCGGTTACCCGCCCAATTGGGCTGCTTGGCATGGCTGTCTGCGGTTAAAAATGGTCAAAAATGGCCATTTGGCAGGTTTTTCTGCCGGTTTTGTGGCCATAGAAATCAATACAATTTGTTGAAATTGGCTGGAATTCGGCGCCTGCAGGCGGTTTTTTGAACACCGTTTGGGCTGGAAATGTACAGACAAATCTGGCAGCACTGCTGGCCGCCAGCATTGGCAAGCACTGACCTCAGAACAGTCTTTGTAGTAGTTGTTGTACACCGGGGGGATAATACACTGGCCCCAAGACTGAAAAGCTGAATAGTTTTTGAATGTTTGAGGGTTTTTTCACATTCTGTCTTGCATTTGCCAAATGTGTGTTATCCCTGTCATGCAAGTTGTTGTTTTTTTTTGTTATTGTTTTAATGTTCTACGTTTTAATCAAAAGTTAGCCATGGCTGATCATACACCTATCATATCGGTCATAGAGTTGTCACTCGAGCTAAAGAAGAGATTTTTGAAAACGAGATTTTGGCCTCGCACTTACATGTAAACAAAGTTGAATGTGAATATCAAAACTCATTTCAAAAGCGCATGATTTGAAATAGATTTCGAAACGGTCCTTCCTTGTATTGGTGTGGCAATGAATGAATTAATGAATTAATGAATGAATTAATAAATAATTAAAAACCTTTATGAACGAAAACCTTTATTGCCCCGATGGGGATTTGTCTTGCGTTTTGGGAGCCATACAATAGACACATACGGAACTACCCCAGTGGCTTTACTGCAAGACGCACAACAAGTGAAATGAAACTGTATTAACGTGAATAGAGATGGCAATAGTGTTAACGGAGCATGTGTTGTGTGTTGTGTGTTTAGATGCTGAGTGGAGCTCCACTGCCCGTCAACACGCTGGTGAAGATCAAGGAGGGGCTGCTGAGACAGAGAGAGCTGGAGATCGACAGGTAACAGCCACACTCTCTCTCTCTTCCTCTCTCTCTCTCTCTCTCTCTCTCTCTCTCTCTCTCTGGTCCCCAGAGGGAACTCGGGATCGACAGGTGAACAGTCACTCCACACATACTGGCATCCATCTATACATCTATCTAGGGATGCACAATACCACTTTTTTTGAAAACCGATACGAGTACCGATACTATCTCCAGTATCGGTGTCGGTGCATCCCTACTGTATCCATCAACTGTATCCATCTACCTTTATCCATCTACATCCGCCCAGACACTACTCTACTCTGGTAGAGGGAGCTGGAGATCAACAGGTGAACATCCACAGATAAATAAATTACACTTAGCTGACACTCTTTCTCTTTCTCTCTCTCTCTTTCTGTCTTTCTGTCTTTCTATCACTCTCTCCTTCTCTACCTCTCACTGCATGTATATCGCATCGCTCTAGCAGTCTTTCTCATTCCATTGCTCTCTGCCTCTCACTGTTTTTTATCATGCCCTCTGTCCCTCTATAGTGTGTCTCTTGACAGTTGAAAGCCCGCAAATGACGTTAACCCAGTTTTAATCGCCCCGATGCAACCTTTAAATCATTCTTTTCCCATATTGTTTGGGAAAATAGCTCTTCAAAGGGGTTACTATGTGTATGTGTTCACCCACTTTAGTTAGGGGAGTTGTTGTTGAGTGGATTGGTAAGGTGGGTGAAGGAGACTGTGGTCTTGCAGTGGTGATTTATTTACCTGTTTGCTGTATGCCCAAGGAGGAGGGTGTTGACTGGTACCTAGAATTGTTGGAGTGCGTGTGCGTGCGCGTGTTTGTGTGTGAGCGTGGAGTGGAGTTGACCTTCAGCTGTGGTTATAACCATGTTCCACTGCACAACAAACCCAGAGGTGCTGACAGGTTACACCACACTGTGTGTGTGTGTGTGTGTGTGTGTGTGTGTGTGTGTGTGTGCGAGAGAGAGAGAGAGAGCGAGAGAAAGAGAGAGAGAGAGAGAGAGAGAAAGAGAGAGAGAGAGAAAACGTTGTATGATCTTTTTCCTCTGTGACTCAAGACACTGCACACAAGTTAAAAGATAGTTACACACACACACATGCACACGCACACGCACACGCACACACACACAGACAGCAACCCACCTCAAGGGATTACGCATAAAAGGCCAGGCCGGCTTTTAGTGGGATCTGTGTGTGTGTGTGTGTGTACAGTGTGTACCGATCACATTGCATAAGGCTCTACTGTGACCAGTGGGACTGATCATCAAAGACGACACAAACCACACACTTACGCTCACACACGCGCGCACACACATTTACACAGGCGCGCACACACACACACACACACACACACACAAGCACAGTCCAGTACAATTTGTCTTGCTCAAGACTTCATCCCCTGTAGTTCTAGTTCTTAGCACTTGTCATCACCATAAGCATGGATAGAGTCCTATATAACTCAGTCATGCTATACGCTCTAATCCATAGCATTCTCACTCAGTTGGGTGCAGTTATTGCTCTAAGTCTTGAGTCTTGTATGTTTGTCAGCACCCGCCTGGTTTTTTTTTAGGCACCATGTGGTATTGACAATGGATGAATTGACTGGTGGCAGGAATTTCAAACTGCTAATATTACAAAAGGAATTGAATGGGGCGTTTTTTTGTGGGCATTTCTCTCATGTTCATCATGTCCTGTCCTGTTCTATATTGACTGACCACAGTAAGGCCACGTGTTCCATATATGGGCAGTTGCCCACCAGGACCCACTGCTAAAATGCTCAAAAACCAGTATATATATATACTCTATATTTACTAACCCCAACTCCGATGAAGTTGGGACGTTTGGTAAACAGTGAATAAAATCAAAATGCTATCATTTTCAAAACACTCAATCTATTCATTAGATGGAGAATAGTGAAAAGACAACATATTAAGTGTTAAAACCGAGAAAAAATATTGTTTTGGGGGACATATGTACTCATTTCTAATTTGAGAAATCCAACACGTCTCAAAAGAGTTGGGACGGGGACAATAAATGGCAGCAAATGTCGAGGAAGACTAAAAACAAAACAAAAGACAACACTTAACAGTTAAATACATTAACCGATGAGATGATTTTATATAAAAAACAGTGTTAATTCCTATCTTGGACATGATTTCACCAGCTTAAATGGTGGGTGTATTCCTTGTCATGTTTTGCAATGTTTTCCTTTCTGTAGTGCTTACAGTGTGACAGGTCTTGACCAAAAACCCACCATTTTATCACATGCTGGTCCTTATGATGGAGCCAACATAGTACAAGATAGTATAACATAGTAGAGAATGCAATTTGACCTTACTATGTGGCAGTAATCGAAGATCTCCCTTCAAAATATAATGCATGAGTGGCTTTTCATGCTGTTTAAAACCCATTTATACCATTCAGCACTGTATTTAACTCTACAGATGAGTGAGAACATCTTAACCAATGCACTACTGCATCCGCATGCCATCATGGAGGCTGACTTTTGAAGCTAGCACTAACACAAGTTGGATGGTCCATTTTCACTGTAGCACAGGATGTGCAATGCTCTATTATTGTCAAAAAGAATGGACTTCTTCAACTTCTGCTGACTTCTGTAAGCAAAGGACAGTTTCCCATGTCTTCTGGGTCTATTTCAAGTGAGCTCAGGTGCTTAGGAGAATGTTAAACCCCTGTGTCATTTTCATGCATTAAGCATTCTTAATATGGTAAATTTTCAATAGCTCTAGCACTCCAGGAATTAGAGTGAGACTACAGCAATATATATTTCATGATGTCATGAACCTATACAATGATTTTATTAACAAAAATATGTCTTATATACACTCAATCGTGGTAAATCAAAGGGAATTCAAAAATGTATGTAATAACTATGGTAATTATTCCCTTTGCATCTTTAATTCTGAGTGACTCAGCCTCTCTGTGATGATCTTATACCTGGACACCTATATTATCCGTCAGTACAATTCATTTTGAAGTGTTCATCTTTGTTGTTTTATCTTATTTGGATGTTTACTAAATTTCACTGATCCCCGTCCCAACTTTTTTGAGACGTGTTGGATTTATCAAATTAGAAATGAGTACATATGTCCCCCAAAACAATATTTTTTCTCGGTTTTAACACTTAATATGTTGTCTTTTCACTATTCTCCATCTAATGAATAGATTGAATGTTTTGAAAATGATAGCATTTTGATTTTATTCACTGTTTACCAAACGTCCCAACTTCATCGGAGTTGGGGTTTGTATAAATATTAACAGATGGTAGTAAGTCAAGACGTTTAATGATCAGATTCATAATATTGTGTCACGTAAGGAGGTTGTGGAGATGTTATGTTTAGTACAGGCACCAGGTGGCACTGTGGTCAACCTCTATTTCTCTGACTGGTTTCTCTGTGAGAGGCCAATCCGAATTGATAGCTTTGAGTTTTAACATCACATCAAGGGGTGTCCTGCCTGATTTTGTGTGAAGTGTAACATCAAGCCTTGTTTTGAATGGCTTTGATATGGATTCTGTCAGTATCTGTTTTTTTAACACTGTGTGTGTGTGTGTGTGTGTGTGTGTGTGTGTGTGTGTGTGTGTGTGTGTGTGTGTGTGTGTGTGTGTGTGTGTTTTCCCTCCCAGGCAAAAGCAGCAGATTCTGCAGCTCCACGCCAGGATACGGGAGAACGAGCTGAGAGCGCAACAGGTCCTCCACAACCAGAGAGGGCGCTGTGACGAGCCCTACTTCCTCAAACCCAAGGTAAAGCCAGCTCCAAGAACGATCCAAGGCCTCATATACTAAGGGTGCATCCCAATATGTGACCTTGCCTCCTCCACTTGCCTCCTCCACTTGCTTCTCGTCATGATGACATCACTGACAACAGCATTATATTTCAATATCTTGCAAAAGCTCAATTGTAAAGTCTTTTTCTCATTTGCAATTGGGATGGTGAATGAAAAACAGTCCCTCAAAAGTTGTTGTGGCGAGGCTGACAGCTGGGAAACTTTATCGTTTTCTCCACGGAGGAGGGGCCAGGAGGCGGGACGAGGAGACAAGCACAAGTGGAGGAGGCAAGGACACATATTGGGATGCACACTAACTCTTCGTTCAGAATCGAACGTCTGTGTGAAAGTTCACTTGCATGTTTTTATAATTTGCCTCCCCCTGTACGCCCCCGTCCTCGCAGGAGAGTGTGAACGTGGCACCCACAGAAAAAGAATTGAGTTGTAGTACACAGCAGGAGTCCTCTCTGGTTCTTCATGTACTGGAAAAGGAATTGCGGCACTTGATCGAACAGTCTACTTTGGTAGGGACAGATACAAAAACAAAACATGGATAGAAAAAATATATAGTCATCTGACCCATTTATTGATGTATAGCAATGTTGGTGATGTGTTGTTGTCTTTGTTTTACCCATGTTTGCTTTGTCAAATTTGATGGTTCTCTAGCTAGTTATCTATTTATCTACATGGTATATTGGTCGATGGATCTATCTACGCCTCTATCTGTCTGTCTGTCTGTCGGTCTTGATCTATCTACGTATTTATCATAGTGTATTTAGCCAAAGCTAATTGTTAACATTACTTATGAGCTGAACTGTATATGTGCCCATTCTGCCTTTCCTGGGTTTCTATTTTTCTTCTTCTGTGGTCTTTTTTGTGTATTAAGAAAGTGAAACATCTTGTGTGTTGTGTGTGTCTGTGCAGGAGTGTGTGTGTGACAGCAGCAGCAGTCCCGTGTCCCAGCCGCAGCCTGGAGTGCTGGAGCGTCTGAGCCCACTGTGCGGGGGGTCGGGGTCTGGTTCCGGCTCAGGCTCAGGCTCCGGGTCCGGGCCAGACGCGGCGGGGGATCTGGGCCGGAGGCTGGCCGCCTCGGAGCTGGAGGTGATCCACCTGAACGAGTTCCTGCGGCAGAACACGCAGAAGTACCAGGAGGACATCAAGAAGCTGGAGGAGAAGGTAGGGGTGTGTGTGTCTGTGTCTGTGTCTGTGGCTTTGTAGGGAACAGTGATATTTGCATTTGCACATAATGCCGTGTGTCAGTACTCTCATAAGAGTGAAACAGAGATGGCAGCCTTACAGTCTATTGCCTTTAAAACATCCTTCGTTTGTATCACCTGTACACCACCCATCTCCAAAAGAGTTGTCGCCTAATCCATCTGTTTGGAATAACAGCTAATAACCTGACTTTCAATTAATCACTTGGTTTCTTTCTCATATGAAAGCTACAACCATGAAAAAAGAGAAATGGTGCATAAAGTGAAACATGGTACAGATACAGCTCTTATGAGGAGCTGCATGCATGCTGCAGGTGTTGGAGGGCTTTTATCATTGATTAAATCATGAAGTTAAACATGTATTGCTCTACGAATAGCGAATATGTCACCATCTCTCATTGATCTTCATTGTTTTTCATTGTGTTGCTTTCCATGATTACAATGACCCTAAACATACACCTAAGGCCAAAGTTGATTTTCTGGAGAGGTGAGAGTGATTCAGTGATTAAGTATGACACCCGATCTACGTATTTGAAGTGTTTTGAAGTGACTTATCTGCTCATTGTCACATTATGTTCGATAGGCGACAAAACTTTTGTCTTGTGAAAATCTGCCCTGTCTGTGTTCAATAAAGGGTCAATCTTTCTTTGGTGCATTACATTTATTTTTGTACATACATTTTCATTCGGGAGGGTTGAAGCTTTCATATGAGTGACTTCTGAAGCCAAGTGATTAACTGAAAGTCAGGTTATTAGCTGTTATTCCAAACAGATGGATAGGCGACAACTCTTTTGGAGACGGGTGTATTTTGGTGAATGCGTGTCTACTCAGATGTGAGACTATGGGACCGCTTCCTCCACAAAGTTATTAATATGTGTTTGTGTGCGTGTGTGGTGTTTGTGTGTGCTTGCACGTGTGTGCGTGTGTGTGTGTGTCCTCAGATGAAGACGCGGGACCGCTACATCAGCAGTCTGAAGAAGAAGTGTCAGCGGGAGCAGGAGCACAACCTGGAGAAGCAGCAGCGCATCGAGACGCTGGAGAAATACCTGGCAGACCTGCCCTCGCTGGACGAGGTGCAGACCCAGGCACAGCAGGTACACACACACACACACACACACACATATATAATACTGTGTTACGTATACACACACACATGCTCTCTCTCTCTCTCTCTCTCTCTCTCTCTCTCTCTCTCTCTCTCTCTCTCTCTCTCTCTTTCTTTCTCTCTCTCTCTCTCTCTCTCTCTCTCTCTCTCTCTCTCTCTCTCTCTCTCTCTCTCCCTCACACAAACACACATATACGCAGACAGTCTCTCATACACCCCTTCCATGCACACATACACATGCACACAAATGTGTGTACCATACACATAGAGGCAGGGGTCTACCCAGCAGATACACACACACACACACACACACACACACACACACACACACACACACACACACACACACACGTACAACATACCACGTGTGCACGATTGTGCAGTACCTGGGAAACCTGCCTGCTCTCTGTCAGCATGGTTGTCGGCCAAGCCCAGCAGGTACTGTATATCAACACACACACACACACACACACACACACACACACACACACACACACACACACACACACACACACACACACACACACACACACACACACACTCCGTAGGCAGGATTGGACCTGACAGAGCTCAGCTGCCATCTCTCGACAAGTCATTACCCCATCCAGAGCGAGCTTCCTGTCTCTCTCTCTCTCTCTCTCTCTCTCTCTCTCTCTCTCTCTCTCTCTCTCTCTCTCTCTCTCTCTCTCTCTCTTCCAGCTCCACCAAACACTAAATGCCACAACATTCTGTAACGTCTACCACATGCGCCCCTCTCTCTCTCTCTCTCGCTCTCTCACACACTCACTCACTCACACACACACACAGAAAAACTAGACTGCCTGTGCAGTCGCCTTCGACTGCTTAAGGTATATCCCCGAAACGCGACGCTTCCAGTCCCCAATCATTCCTACCACTTCCGTCCACCTTTTCATGAACGTTTATGATAAATACAAAATATAAAATAAATATATTTAATATCTATACATAGATCAATGACGTGCATAGGCTTAAAACCAAATGACTATTGTGACACTGTTTTAATGGTTCACTATTACAGTGGATATACCACATTAGGTACAGTGTAATAACCAGTGTAACAATATTTAATACCACGTCATACCAGTGTGACACCATGTACCAATTTTGTACTTATATCATGTAGGCTATTTGTGTGTAAGTGGTATTACATGGTATTGCATATTTGTACACTGGTATTACACTAGTATTACATGGTATTACATATTGTTACACTGGTTATTACACTGTACCCGGTATTGCCTATTTTTACACTGGTATTACACTAGTATTACATGGTATTAAATATTGTTACACTGGTTATTACACTGTAGGCCTACCTGATATGGTAGATTCACTGAAATGGTGAACCATTAAATTAAGGAGTTACCGGGCAAATCAATCCACCCAGTCAGAAGTTATGGGCCAAATAAAAATTCCACCATTTTGAAAGTGTTGACCTCCAAACTCGAATCAGTTCATGAACCTACCCTAGAACATTCACACACCAAATCTGGGACAAATCCATCCACCCGGTCAGAAGTTATGGACCAAACAAAAATTCGGCCATCTTGAATTCGGCCATCTTGAAAGTGTTAACCTCCAAACTGTAATCAGTTCATGAACCCACCCTAGAGCATTCACACACCAAATCTGGGACAAATCCATCCACCCGGTCAGAAGTAATGGGCCAAACAAAAATTCTGCCATCTTGAATTCGGCCATCTTGAAATTGTTGACCTCCAAACTCGAATCAGTTCATGAACCCACCCTAGAACATTCACACACCAAATCTGGGACAAATCCATCCACCCGGTCAGAAGTTATGGACCAAACAAAAATTCGGCCATCTTGAATTCGGCCATCTTGAAAGTGTTAACCTCCAAACTGTAATCAGTTCATGAATCCACCCTAGAGCATTCACACACCAAATCTGGGACAAATCCATCCACCCGGTCAGAAGTAATGGGCCAAACAAAAATTCTGCCATCTTGAATTCGGCCATCTTGAAATTGTTGACCTCCAAACTCGAATCAGTTCATGAACCTACCCTAGAACATTCACACTCCAAATCTGGGACAAATCGATCCACCCGGTCAGAAGGTATGGACCAAACAAAAATTCGGCCATCTTGAATTCGGCCATCTTGAAAGTGTTAACCTCCAAACTGTAATCAGTTCATGAACCCACCCTAGAGCATTCACACATCAAATCTGGGACAAATCCATCCACCCGGTCAGAAGTAATGGGCCAAACAAAAATTCGGCCATCTTGAATTCGGCCATCTTGAAATTGTTGACCTCCAAACTCGAATCAGTTCATGAACCTACCCTAGAACATTCACACACCAAATCTGGGACAAATCCATCCACCCGGTCAGAAGTTATGGACCAAACAAAAATTCGGCCATCTTGAATTCGGCCATCTTGAAATTGTTGACCTCCAAACTCAAATCAGTTCATGAACCTGCCCTAGAGCATTCACACACCAAATCTGGGACAAATCCAAACATCCGTTCAAAAGTTATCGCGTTAACACGAAAGACCTTACGCGGCGGCGGCGGACGCGGCGGACGCGGCGGCGGTGCACGCAAAACCATTACATCCCCGACGCTCCGCGTTTCGGGGATATAATAAGCACTTTGCACCTTCCATTCCATGCAGCATTATCTGAACACAGCAGCCTAGTATGACCAGTAGGGGTCACTGGAACCCAGATGTTGTTTGCATCACATCACATTGGGGTGTTCATCTATAAACATTCATTATTGTCCCTTCTCTCTCTCTCTCTCTCTCTCTCTCTCTCTCTCTCTCTCTCTCTCTCTCTCTCTCTCTCTCTCTCTCTCTCTCTCTCTCTCTCTCTCTCTCTCCTTCCCTCCCTCCTCCTCTTTTCCCTTCAATCTGTCCTTCTATCTGCCCTCTATTCCTTTCCGTCTGTCTCTCTCTCTCCCTCCCTCCTCTGTCTCTCTGTCTTTTTCTCTCCATCCCTTTCACCTTCACTCTGTACTTCTCTGTTCCATTCTTCCTCCCTCTCTTTCTTCCCACCACTCCATCCCTCTCTCTCCTTCAGTCTGTCTTCTTCTATCTCCCCTTCCATGCCCCGCCCACCTCTTCTATGGATGTATTCCTCTTTTCCTCCATCTGTCTCTCTCTCTCTTTCTCTCGTCTCTCCACTCCTTTCCTCCTGCACTGAGTCCTATTGTCTCTACCATCCTCTTCTCTCTCCCTCCTCTCTCTATCTTCCCCTCTCTCTATCTCCCCCTCTCTTACTTGGTTTCTTCCTCCGTTTCCCTTCAACCTGTCTATGCAGTCGTGGTCCTACAATGAGTTGCGCCCCAGAGCGTAATACCTTTCCATACCTTACTGCCACTGCTACTCTACTCTCTCTACTATCCATCCGCCTAGTTGGAGCTGTTGTTATGTGTAAAGTGCAATCATAACTGCTGACGATGGAGTACAATAAATGAGTCAATGAACAAAAGTCAAGAGACACCGCACACTGCTTACTTTTCTTTACTTTATTTCTTTCGCTCCAAGAAATAAATTAAAGAAAAGTAAGCAGTGTGTGGTGTCTCTTGACTTTTGTTCATTGATTCACCTCCTCCTGCCTCACACCTGCACCTGCATTGCTGAGGGGTTGTGCACAAGGACTCTCTTGTACTACAATAAATGAGTGTTAAATCTCAATCTCTCTGGTCTCTCCTTCCCTTTCCCCTCCCCCCCTCCCCTCCCCAGCTGGAGGAGGTGCGTGCCAAGGAGGAGGCCCTGCGTGGGCGCGTGGCTGAGCTGGAGAGGAGCGTGGAGGAGAGCCGGGCACAGCTGCAGGCCAAGGAGGAGCTGATGGGGGTGCAGACGCGCCGCGAGCACCAGCTGGTCGACACCGTGACGAGGTGAGGAGGCATACCACTGGAGCATGTAGAATAGACTGTTACTACAGTGCACAGTAGAGGAGGAAATACAGAATACACTGTGTTAATACAGTTTATTATATGGTGTGACGTCATCGGTCGAATGCTCCATTCATTTCAACGGGGCTCCCCAACGTTCGCACGTCTGTTATTTTTCGATAACGGACGGGTTGATCTATAACAGACCGCTGTCAATGGCAACAAGACTTTTCACTGCTAAAGCGACTTTTCAACAAGACTCTAATCAGCTGCTGTGATAGACAACACCTGTTGTCCTGGCTACCTAGCTGTTGCCTAGCGGTGTTTCACAACGGCACTGTTTTGTTTTGCGCAGCAACAATCTAAACATTAAATAGGCCTAAATAAATGTCCCCGCCATGTGTGAATCATTTAAGTATATCCATATAATAAGCGGGTTAACTTTCGGCGAGTCGGTCGCTTTGTGGAATAGCAGCACTTCAGAGAGAACCTCCGCTCCGCGTCGGGGTCTAAAGATTCTCTCTGTCGTGCTGCTATTCCACGGTAGCGACCTTCTCGCCGAACGTTAACCCTTACATACAGTACAGGAGGAAACCATTGGATCATGTAGAACAGTGATTCCCAACTATGGGCATGTGTACCACTAGGGGTACGCAAGCACAGTGCAGGCGGTACTATGGAGCCTAGTCAATTGGGGTAGAAGCAGAGAACTCTACTCATTGCAGAAGGCTTAAAAGGCTTAGGGGGTATGCAAGACAAAAAAAAGGTTGGGAAACACTGATGTAGAATATGTTATATGACTACTACAGTATTGCTGTATGTTGTCATTGTCATATTCACCACGAGCACGAACTGGTCAACACCATTATATAATGTTGAATATATTACTATATATTGTCATTGTCATTTACCATGAGTAGGGGTAGGGGCTGGTTGACTGGGGGGGGGGGGGGGGGGGGGGGGGGGGGGGGGGGGGGGGGGGGGGGGGGGGGGGGGGGGGGGGGGGGCGGGGGGGGGGGGGGGGGGGGGGGGTGGGTCAAAGGGGTCAGCTGTCCCGGGCCCAGAGAGAACGGCGGGCCCAGAATTGGGTTCTTATTACATTGCATGTATTGAATGCGGGGGCCCATTGAGATGACTTTGTCCTGGGCCCAGCCAAAGCTGTCACCCTGGCCGCTGCTTGACACCATCTAAGGCAAATGTGTTTATCTCATCAGACCACAGGGTTCAAGAGGAACCCATATCCTCAGTCTCTTTGTCTCTGATGAGATTTAATAACGAAATGAAGAGAGAAAGTACAAGAGAGAGAGAGAGATAGAGAGAGAGAGAGAGAGAGAGAGAGAGAGAGAGAGAGAGAGCGAGAGCGAGAGAGAGAGCAGGACATAGAGAGTATCTGTTGGGATGGGCTCGGCCCTGCTGCACTAGCCACTGCAGTAAGCTCAGCAGGGGGTTAGTAAACAGACCTTGTGACTCCCTCCACACTGTGCTGTAATGAATTAAATTGATCCAAGTTTGTGTAGTAAGGGAAAGAAAAGTGAACTTTAACCCAAATTTAAAAAATAAAAAAACAGCCTCTGCTAGCCAGCTGCTTCGCATTGGATTGTATTACCCTTTGGGAGAGGATAATAGAGCCTTGAATTCTTTGATTTTCTACGATCTAGGGGGGAAAGACTCTCACATACTGATGCAATGCACTAGTAATGTCGTGGTCCACTGGGCAGCAGTATAATTCCCCAATATCACATCCACTTTGCCTGCATTATAAAACAACATGAGATGTGTCTTTCTTGTGCACAGTTTTGTTTCGCACCAGCCCTCATGGGTTCAACCTGGTCAACTCTTTCAAACCATCTGTGATGCTGTGTGGACTTCGAGCATTTTTTTATGGGGAAATTACTTGCTTGAACATAAATCGTTCTGGTTCAGAAATCTTGTTAGAGTAGACTAGAGTGTGCGGGGATGGGGAGAGCAACATGTTGAAGCAGGACGCACGCACGCACGCACACACACACACACGCGCGCGCGCACGCACACACACACCTTCTAAATGTTCCTGTAGATTCAGGCAGGGACAATGACTCGTTTTTACAGTACATATGAGCAGATTACACGTTACAACCAAGCATTAGCGATTGGACAAAATCAGATGCGCATTTCAAACTTCCAACAGTGTTCACCATCCCCACCCATAGTAGTTTCTCATTTGCAGAACCCTCTGTGCAAATGAAATTGTGAGGGGGTGGTGAAGCAAGGCAAGGCTATTTGATTTGTATAGCGCACTTCATAGTCAGATGCAGTTGAGTGTGCTTCACAAAAATAAAATCCTAAGAACACAGCGAATGAAAAAAAAAGGAAGGTTACCAGGCTACTCTGAGCCAATAAGGAAGAGGTTCCTGGAGGAGAGCAGTGCAGCGAGCGCAGAGCTGTGGATGTCTGGCAGGTGTGTACGGGGCCTGTCGGGGTGCAGAGTTGTGGATGCCTGGCAGGTGTGTGTGTACGGGGCCATCGGGGAGGAGGCCGGGGGCTGCTGGGAGTCAGGGGCCTGGTGAGCTCTGACAGCCAGCCAGCCGACCAGCAAGCCAAGCCTCTGCTGCTTAAGCTGGCGAGGAGAGGAGAGGCAAGATGAGATGCAGAGTTGGCAGAGATGCCCTCTGTGCTTAGAGACGCTCCGAACTCTGAGGAAGAAATGGGGTGGGGGTGTTGGAGAGTATGACTTGGGGGTTTTGAAAAAGACAAAAACAAGAGAGAGGTGCCAAAAAATGAGGTGTGTGTGTGGAGGTGTGTGCGTGCGCGTATGAGTGTGCGCCTGGGTGTATGTGTGTGTGGGTGAGCATTTTCTATTCCTATGTTTGTGTGTTCGTGCACAAACAAAATGAAGTACACCTGCAAATGTGGAGCCTTTCCACTCAAGGGCACTCATGGGGCCCAGGCAGGGCCAGCATTGCTCACTCTGCCAAGTGCTAACGAAAGCAAAGCTGAATACTTTGGGAGCTGTCCCGGGTGTCAGATGTGGACCAAAAAATGAAATGGTTTCTTACTTTGCTGCTTGTTGAATTTAGAATGGCTTGTGTGTGGGTTTTTTGTTTGTTTGTTTTTCTCCTCAAATAATCAATCAATATTTAATCGAATTAGCGAGTTGCGGCTTCCTAATAGCAAAGGACGTGCCATTAATCACGCAGCTTCCAACTATAGGGAAATTCATTTTTCCGCTATTTCCGTTTGGGGAAATTATGTGAGGAGGTAACCAATGGATACAGTATGTGGTGCAGAGGTGAACTCATGTGTCATGCGTGTGGTTTCTGATGTCACTGTTGATTTGACTTGAATTGTTTTTGACTATCCAATTTACATGGCTCTTTTTCAATGGTCAATATTACTTTTAAAAGAATAATTTCTGTGAAAGAAATTTCTGTCTGCACACTTATATCCTTTTTTTTCTTTTAATGACCAAGCTGAGGAGCCCTGAGGAAGGTCATTACACCAAAAGCTTGGCCATTAAAAGAAAAAAAGTATGTAGGTGTGCAGACATTTTTCTTTGGCACCTTTTATTTGCGGGTGTGGTGTAATTTGTTTTAATGAAAGAATAATTTCTGTTTTGTCACTTACAGGGTTTTTCAGGGTTATAAGTCTCTTTAACCCATTGATGCCTGATGTTGCGTTGCGCAACATTGGCCCTGGCGCCTGGAGTTGCATTACGCAACATTCACGCTCATGAGATTTGAGACAACTCAATTAAAAAATGCTGTTTGTTTGCGATGAATGAACACATTCTAATGAAAGATGAGGGTCTTAGCGGTTAAATGCAACTTTAGTGCATATTTTTATGTGCTTCAGAAGCTGATATGGTTTTTATAGACTGAGGGCAGCTTTTCTTAAAAAGGGCTCAGGCATTCAGCACCCTTTATAGCAAGTGCCTTAGGCATCAATGGGTTAAACACTGTGCTCTCCCATGTGTGGTGCCCTTCAAAAGAAAAGTCACCTGGATAAAAAGACGGATCACACTCGCTTAAAGTTCTGTAGCCTCCTTTTCATGTTAGCAGCATGAGTACAAACGTTAAGGCTTGCTAGCCTTCGCCAGTGTATAATCCTCCTACAGTACTGTACCTACTTCCTCTTGAATAGAACCCAGACATCTCCTGCTCACCTGTACCTAATTGGTGATGATGAGGAATGTGCTCTAGGTATAACCTCTCTCTCTCTCTCTCTCTCTCTCTCTCTCTCTCTCTGTCTTTCTCCCTCTCTCTCTCTCTCTCTCTCTCTCTCTCTCTCTCTCTCTCTCTCTCTCTCTCTCTCTCTCTCTCTCTCTGCAGTCTTCAGGAGAAGGTGGAGCAGTGTTTGGAGGATGGCGTGAGGTTGCCTATGATGGATCTGAAACAGCTGGAGAAGGAGAACGCCAGACTGCAGCGGGAACACACACAGAGCAGCGCGGTGAGCATGCAACACACACACACACACACACACACACACACACACACACACACACACACACACACACACACACACACACACACACACACACACACATATGCACGTGCCCACACACACACACATGTACACACACACGCAGCCACACACACACACTCAGCTTGAAACCCAGCAGGAACAAAGACACACACACAGCTTGAACGCAGCAGGAACTCCCACACACAGATACTCAAACAAACCATATTGCTGGAGCATCCTGGGAGATATTGCAGTGAAAGAGAGTGCAAAGGAGGCCAACAGATAAAATGTGTCTGTATATGTGGACATGGGCGTAGAGCAGGAGTTAAAAATACTGCCTACACCTTTTCACACATAACAAGGCTTGTAGAGCACCGAGTCTGTCAGAGTACCCTGCCCTACATTACAGTTTCAACACCAAAGCACACAGATACTCTTCTCTCTCTCTCCCTCTCTCTCTCTCTCTCTCTCTCTCTCTCTCTCTCTCTCTCTCTCTCTCTCTCTCTCTCTCTCTCTCTCTTTCTCGCTCTCTGATTTTCTCTGTGTCTGTCTCTCACTCTCGCACACACTTGCAATACTGTCTTACACTTAATCATAAGTCCAGGTTATATACAGTACATGATGTTTTCCCTGAGTGTGCATACTGTATGTGTTGATGATGAGTTCTGTTGTGTTCTGTATTCCAGCTGATTGACAATCACAAGAAGCAGATAGAGGCGCTCACGCTAAAGCTTACGGTAGGCTGCCTCCCTCCCTCTCCTTCTCTCTCTCTCTCTCCCTCCCTCTCCTTCTCTCTCTCTCTCTCCCTCCCTCTCTCTCTCTCTCTCTCTCTCTCTCTCTCTCTCTCTCTCTGCTCCTTTGCCTGTCTCCTCTCTCTCCCTCCCTCTGCCTCTCTCTCTATCTTCTATCTCTCTCTCTACCCCCTCCCTCCGCCTCTCTCTCTCTCTCTCTCTCTCTCTCTCTCTCTCTCTCTCTCTCTCTCTCTCTCTCTCTCTCTCTCTCTCTCTCTCTCTCTCTCTCTCTCCCTCCCTCCCTCCATCAGGCTGTAGAGAAGCACCTGCTTCTTGCATCCTGCAGTACTCAGTGTTTCCCATTTCCATTTTGGGTAACACTTTACTTGACGCCAGCATCATACGTATGACAAAACAGTGTCATAACAGTGTCATGATGCAGTCATGCATGTGTCATAAACAGTATGTCAATGTCATAAACATTTTATGACTGTCATTAAGGGAAATTCGGTTATGGTAAAGGCAGGCCTAGCAACTTTTCTGTCAACTTTTCATGACAATAAAGCGTTCATGACATTGACATCATGTTAATGACCCCCTTCATGACTGTGTCATTTTGTATTGATATGTATGCCTGGATTTTGTAAGTCACTTTGGATGAAACATCATCTAAGTGTAATGCAATGTCACTCCATTCCTCCAACTCTCTGTTCCTCTCTCCTTCTCTTCCTCCCTTCATCCCTCTCTCTCACTCTCTCTCCCTCTCTCCCTCCCTCCACCCATACCCACCCATATCTCCCTCCATTCCTCTGTCTCCCTCCATTCCTTTCTCTGACTGTGTCCATCCCTCTCACTCCCTCTCACCTCCTCTCCCTATCTCCCACTATCCCTGTATTTCTCTCCCTCTCTCCGTCTCTCCATCTCTCCACTAGGCGGTGGAGCAGCACCTGCAGCAGGAGAGGGGAGCATCTCAGGCGTTACGGCAGCAGCTGCAAGACAACCAGGAGGACCTGCAGAACCTCAACAAAACACTGCAGGAGGTAGACTGGATAGATTATTTTCTCTCTCTCTCTCTCTCTCTCTCTCTCTCTCTCTCTCTCTCTCTCTCTCTCTCTCTCTCTCTCTCTCTCTCTCTCTCTCTCTCTCTCTCCCTCCCTTTATCCCTCTCCCTTTATCCGTCTCTTTTTTTCCTTTTCTACCACCCACCTACATCTACATTTTCTTCTTTTCAGTTTATTTTTCTTTCTCTCTTTCTCTTTCTCCACCTCTCTCTCTGCCTGTCTCAAGAACCACTACAATGCTCAGGGCCATGCTGATCATTAGTAGTACACACACAAACTCAAGCATACCGCATTCCCCCACATGGACGCAGGCGCGTGCACGCGCACGCACGCACACACACACACACACACACACACACACACACACACACACACACACACACACACACACACACACACACACACACACAGCAAAGTGTTGCACACACACACACACACACACACACACACACACACACACACACACACACACACACACACACACACACACACACACCTACTATTGGACTGTCTGTGGGTTTCACATCATCTTAGTCTACCTTTAAGGAATATAACCCACAATCTTTTCACCGTGTAGTCAGTGTTCATGAAGGACACTTGGAAGGTTACATAGACCGCCATGCTCGCGCACCAAATGCAAATTTCATTCTCCTGCTCCTCCACACACTTTTGTACGGTCAGTTGTTCCTCAGCTCTTTCTCTTGTAAGAATAACGTGTCTTTTTTAAATGTTCTGCGTAGCGCTGCTGGTGTGGCTGGGTACAGAAGAGGGTTGACTTGAATGACTTCCTGATTTCCTCAGTGGCTAATTTGGATGTCACATCACTGTGCGCGCCTGCACATACTTTTGACTGCAATAGTCACGGAGTTGACCGTTCTCACACAATGGCATAGAATGACATGGCAATTTAGTTACCTTTTCTGAACTTCAGAACAATCGCTGTGCTCCATAAGAAGCGTATCATTTGGATATACGTATATGATATTGGATTGGATTGGATACACAATATATTGTATTACAAATGTATGTTTTAAAAACAGGGTGATGTGTTTTTCCTTGAAGACAATGTTTTTGTATACTTTTGGATACATGTTTTTGGCAATACCCCTTACATTACATTGCATTACACTACACTTAGCTGACGCTTTTATCCAAAGCAACTCAGATATATAAAGGTGGGATTCGAACCACCAATCCTCTGATCTAAAGCCCATATCCTCAACAATTAGGCCACATCTCCCCACCCCAAGTGGGCTTGCCAGCCTTGTGTCTGCTGAATAGAATGGCAGGTGAGCTTGCATGCAAACTCAGGGGCCTGGTGGCTTTCAACAAAAGCCTTTGGTTATAGATGGAATTGCACTGATCATTGCTGCAACACATACACTAGCTCTGAAACACCTGACTGACTACCAAAAACGTGTCTATTAGAGAGGTTGATAATGGAGACACACTCACTCGTTCCGTATGCTGTTGACATCTCTGCGGGGGAAAACAAAAGAAAACGAGCAACCGCAAAAAACAAGATGAACTGTATTCCGCTGTTGAAGGTGGTTGTGAATATTGACAGGACTCCACAAACACACTTTGATTTATTTGAAAGCATCTCCCTCAGATCATCTGCCCCTCTTCATTCCTACGCCTCAGTGTTTTTTTCTCTCTGTCTCTTGTCAACTCTCTCTCTCTCTCTCTCTCTCTCTCTCTCTCTCTCTCTCTCTCTCTCTCTCTCCATCTTCTGCTCTTTCTTCATGCCTTTATCTCTCTCGTTTTCTCTTTTTCGTTCTCGTCTGCTGCCCATCAATGCCTCTTACTTCCTCCGTTCCTCTCCAAATTAATGACCTTGTGTGTCCATCTTGGCTGATGTAACAGCTCTTGAGTGAAGACCATGAAGTGTACTACGAACAAAAAGAAAGTAGTGAAAGTTCTTTAAACATGTACACACTGCACAGCCACCTTCACAGTGGTGGTTATACAGTGCCCTCCATAATTATTGGCACCCCTGGTTGAGATGTGTTTTTTAGCTTCCAATTATTTTATTTTTTTTCTAAACAATATGGGACTTTAATGGAAAAAAAGAGAAAAATCCAACCTTCAATACAAGTGCATTTATTCAGTGGGGAAAAAAATCCCACATAAAGAAATAATTATTTGACATCAAATAATGTGTGTCACAATTATTAGCACCCCTGGTGTTAATATTTTGTACAACCCCCTTTTGCCAACAAAACAGCACCTAATCTTCTCCTATAATGTTTCACAAGATGGGAAAAGACAGAAAGAGGGATCTTCAGCCATTCCTCTTTGCAGAATCTCTCTAAATCATCCAGAGACCTGGGTCCTCTACTCTGTACTCTCCTCTTCAGCTCACCCCACAGGTTCTCAATGGGGTTGAGGTCCGGAGACTGAGATGGCCATGGGAGGAGCTTGATTTTGTGTCTGGTGAACCATTTCTGTGTAGATTTGGCCATATGTTTAGGGTAATTGTCTTGCTGAAAGACCCAGTGACGACCCATCTTCAGCTTTCGGGCAGAGGGCAACAGATTTTGATTTAAAATGTCCTGGTATTTCAAAGCATTCATGATGCCATGCACCCTAACAAGGTTCTCAGGGCCTTTGGAAGCGAAACAGCCCCACAGCATCACTGACCCACCCCCATACTTCACAGTGGGTATGAGGTGCTTTTCAGCATGCGCATCTTTCGTGGCACGCCAGACCCACTTAGAGTGTTTGTTGCCAAAAAGCTCAATCTTGGTCTCATCTGACCAAAGCACACGGTCCCAGTTGAAGCCCCAATACCGCTTGGCGAACTCCAGACGTTTGCGTTTATGATTGTGAGTGAGGAAAGGTTTTCTCCGTGCATGCCTCCCAAACAGCTTTTTGGTGTGTAGACAGCGCCTGATGGTTGATTTGGAGACTTTGTGACCCCAGGATGCTACCATTTGTTGTAATTCTGTAACAGTAAGCTTTGGAGATCTTTTGATTTCTCTTTCCATCCTCCTCACTGTGCGTGGTGGCAAAATAAATTCGGATCCTCGTCCAGGCTTGTTTACCACTGTTCCAGTTGTTTTGAACTTCTTAATTATTCCTCTCACAGTGGATATGGGCAGCTGCAGTTGAGTGGCAATCTTCTTGTAGCCTCTGCCTGACCTGTGAAGGTCGACGCACATCTGCCTCACTTGTATGCTGTGTTCCTTTGTCTTTCCCATGTTTAAGAGTGGATAAGAGAAATGGCCTCGTGTCACGTCATATTTATACCCCAGGGAAGCAGGAAGTGATGAATTACTAATTAAATGTTCCTACATACTCTGGTAAACTTTGTAAACTACTGTAGAAATGACAGAAATGCTTCAATTATATTTATTTCCTGGGAATTGTTAAGGGTGCCAATAATTGTGGAACAGGTGATTTAATGAAAAATAATTATTTTTTAGTCAGGGATTTTTTTATTTTCTTACAATTCATTTGAGTTGAAGGCTACATTTTCCTACAATTTTCAGTGTGACAGTATTCTTCTGCAATAAACACTGAATTTATTTTAAGGCTTTTAACACATCTCAACCAGGGGTGCCAATAATTGTGGAGGGCACTGTATGGCAGAATACTGTATATGCTTGGTTGCCGATTTCTCGTACAATGTGAATGACTGCACAAACCTTTTTTCACTCATTGCTAGCTGGCTGAAGACAATAATTACCCATGTCCTGTATTTACTCTTTCAGTAATGTTCATAATCACAACACAAACTACCCAAATTACCCGATCAAAAGTTTACATCCCCCTCTCCCTCCCTCTCTCTCTCTCTCTCTCTCTCTCTCTCTCTCCCTCCCTCTCTCTCTCTCTCTCTCTCTCTCTCTCTCTCTCTCTCTCTCCATCTTCTGCTCTCTCTTCATGTCTCTATTTCTCTCATTTTCTCTTTCTCGCTCTTGTCTGCTGCCCATCAATACCTTCTTACTGCCTCAGTTCCTCTCCAAATTAATGGCCCTATGTTGTGTGTCTGTCTTGGTTGATATAACAGTTCTTGAGTGAAGACCAGTGATCTAATACACACCAACGGATTTTGGCTTCACTGAAAGACTCGTCTCCCTCATGACAACCAACAACACAGTCGATGTGCATGTATAGTCGATAGCACAGTGTGCTTTCTGCACACCTTTTTTGTACTATACATAATGCCATACCACACACACTTGCCTTCTCCATATCACACACACACACACACACACACACACACACACACACACACACACACACACACACACACAGAGAGAGATGGAGAGAAAGACAGTCATGGCAGAATCACTCCACACATATCTGACACGAATAGTCTTCTTGCAAAAAACACATTTCAGTTCGATCTCAATCCAACTAAGTTGTGCACAAGGCTGTTAAGTCTCTGACATTAGTCAGTGGTTGTGCAGGTGAACTACCACTGATGATTAATAGGTGCTTAAAGCACTCCACTATGTATACCATCGAGAAATTCTCTGAAATGGTGTGGTAGACACCATGTATTAATGTGTATTTTTGTAAACGGATTTTAGTGATGATGTCTCATTGGGGACTCCTCCTCAGCAGAGAGCCTATACTGTAGAATCTTGGGTCTCCAGTCCCCAACATGATGTCATGCAGTGTTTTATGAGCTAAGAGTAACTGCCACTTTTTCATGTAATATTAAGTTTTGTGGAACCCTACCAAATCGAATACGATGGATAATCATTTAAATGTGTACTACTAACAAGAAAGTGATGAAAATTATTTAGTATCTTAATCTACACAACCACCTTTAGTAAGTGCATGAGCCCAAACACCACTAAACCCTTCTCTCTGTCCGAGCTGATCCGCTCAGTGTCATTATCCAGCGCCACTCCTGCTCGTGCACGGCAGTCTGTCTGAAAAATGAATGAATGCCAACTGAAGCTCACCGTTGTTCACAGCAGTAGCGCTAGCAGCTGGCTAATGATGCACGCCTGAATAGTGTATGAGGCCTGTCTGTCTGCATCCATCCGTATGTGTTTGAACTTGTGTATTACCCACTTTTTTGTGCGTGTTTTATCTGTTTGCTTGTTTTAAACAGATGTTTTGAATTTTAACGACAATATTGTGTTATTGGTCTAATAATACCTATACAAATAATACCTATGAAAATGTATACAGTAAATTATTATTATTGAACAAAAAATCAAGAGATACTGCACACTGCTTACTTTTCTTTACTTTATTTCCCAAGAAATAAAGTAAAGAAAAGTAAGCAGTGTGCGGTGTCTCTTGAATTTTGTTCATTGATTCACCTTCTCCTGCCTCACACCTGCACCTGCATTGCTGAGGGCTTGTGCACAAGGACTCTCTTGTGCTTTTATATTATTATTTTATTCCTCACTTAAAAAAGACAGCTTGCTGGCTTTCAGAGTTTTCGTCATTGAAATACTCAAAAGTGATTTGTCCGTTGTCAGTCTCTTGGTAGCCACAGGATCGTTTCATTTCGAGATATGTCTTAGTTTGAAATGCAAGAAGAGTACCACCCTATTAGCGTTGGATAACTCTCTGTAATATTCCTTTTTTATTAATCTAATGTGGGTGTTATATCTTATCTAGAACCAGAAGCAGGTGCTGAATGGGTGAATGCTCTGAAATACTAATTGAATTAACTGTGAGTGAAATGAATAGGCTCTTCTATTGATGCTCATTGAAACTTTTCTCTCCCCCCCCCCTCTCTCTCTTTCTCTCTGCTTCCCTCTCTTTCTCTCTCTCTCCCTCTCCCTCCATCTTCCTCTATCTTCCTCCTCCTGTAGAACCAGAGGCAGGTGGGAGAGGGGTGTGTGCTGGGCCCGAGGAGCCCCGGGGGCGTGGTGCAGGAGGCGGGCCCCCTGTTGAAGGAGATGTCCCTATGCCTGCTGGACCTCAAGGCCCTGTGCAGCATCCTGTCGCACCGCGCCCAGGGCAAGGAGCCCAACCTCACGCTGCTGCTCGGCATCAAATGTGAGTGGACCTGGGACTGTGGACGCAGAGACTCACGCCCATGCACGCATGCACACACACACACACTTACACTCTCTCTCTCTCTCTCTCTCTCTCTCTCTCTCTCTCTCTCTCTCTCTCTCTCTCTCTCTCTCTCTCTCAATCCCCCCCACACACACACACAACTCTAACACTCTGTCAATCAATCAATCTGTCAAATGTGAGAGCAATCACACAAAATTGCACACACTCATGTTCACGAAACACACACAAATCTCTCTTAATTAATGACTGTTAAATCTTTCTCTCTCTCTCCCTCTCTCTCTCTCTCCCCCTCTCTCTCTTCTCTCTCTCCCTCTCCCTCTCTCTCTCTCTCTCTCTCTCTCTCTCTCTCTCTCTCTCTCTCCCTCTCTCTCTCTCCCTCTCTCTCTCTCTCCCCCTCTCTCTCTTCTCCAGCGATGGGTATATCGGGCGAGGAGATCGAGGTGCCGGATGAGGATGGCCTCCGGGCGAAGCTTCGTGACGTGTGTCAGCTGCGTAAGGACATCGACGACCTGCGCACCCTCATCTCCGACCGCTACGCCCAGGACATGGGGGACAACTGCGTCACACAGTGACACCACCCCCGCCCCCATCCCGTCCTAACTGCACCCGTCCCAAAGTGTCACCACCACCAACGCCATCATCATCATCATCCTCATGATCATCCTCCGTCCTCCTCTGGCCAGTCCCCACTCTGACTCGAACCCCTCCTTATCCTCAGGGTGTTGTTTTATATTTTTTTCCCCCATTTTATTTTTGTTTAGTTTGTTTCTTTGTGTGTGTATGTGCGTCAAAAAATACCAATTTACAAAGACGTTCTAAAAACAAAGAAGGGAATAAAATGGGAACACCCTGAGCAAAGAGACAAAGAAAATGTACAGAGAGATGTCCATGCTAGGTTGCGCCAACTGAATACTCAGACTACTGAATGTTAAAGGCCTGGCTGTGAACAAGCTTTGACAAGGTTCATGAGAGGGTCATCACGCTTTAGGTTTTTGTTTTTGGTTTAGGTTTTGTTGTTGTTCTGTCAGCAGAAAGAGGGAATTTGTCAAGCGGTGTGTGTGTGTGCGTGTGCGTGCACGTGCGTGCGTGTCTTTTGTTTTTATACTTTGTTTCCCCAAGTTGTATAGATGTATACCTACAATATTTTTCTGTTTTATTTATTATCTTTAAGGGATTTGTCATACTTATGGGTGAGAGTGTGTCTTCGCTCTGGCCCAGTTTGTCTGTCTCTGTGAAAAAAAGGGAACTGGTGTAAATGTTTTTAAGGAAAATGGCCCCTTTTTAAAAGGAAAAAAAAAACATAGGCCCATGTGGAAAATGTTTTTACTGGGGAGGATAAATGTGTTTTTATTTTTAAAACCTAGTCCCACTAGGGCCAGTAGGAAATGAAAGTGTACCAGTGTTAATCTGTAAAGTGCCTGCCCGTCCGTCAAAGTCCTCTTTGAGTCCTCCTCCATCTTGCTGTCTGTCAGGCCACCAAGGAATACCGTCGCCATGGTTTCTCCCTCCATTACTGTACATCCTCGCCACTTGTGTTGACAGTCGCAGGCCGATGTGGCAACACGTCTCTCCACTCTCAATTATACCACTCTCTCCTCCCGACAACACGCTCCCAAGGCCCAGCATGCTCAAAACATGACCCTAACCCTGAATGTGTGTGTGCGAGCGTGCGAACGTGCGTGCGTGCGTGCGTGCGTGCATGCGTGCGTGTTTTGGGTATGTTTTACGTTTGTTACTGGCTGTGAAATCTAGGAATGTGAGATCCAATAATTGTGTTAAGACGAGCAGCAAGCAACACAGGATAGCAAAAATCTTCCTCAGCCACTTAAACAGAGGTTGTGTCTGTTCTCTGTGATATTAGCACTAAGACAACAACTCTGCTTAACACCAGGTGTTTTGTAAAAAAAAAAATAATAAAGAAAAGAAAAAAGTATAACAAACAACGTTATGTTTCAGTTAGCTTGTTAGTATCAATAATCAGGAAATGTTGTAGTCATATATGAACAGCTTTGGTTAAAAAAAAAAAGATAGTTCATGCTTTTAATAACCAATATCCTTTTTTTATTCCAAAGACCTCCGTTGAAAGAATAGTCTTTGAAGGGAAAAAATATTTCATTCAGATGTATTTGTTTAAATGACCTTAGTGACTTTTCATGGGAAATTAACTTAATAGAATTGTATTAAAGTCCACAAGGTCATTGTTGCACCATACTGTCAGTATATATGTATATGTGGAAGTATTATTTTTCTGTTTTGTGAACAACAACCATGTCTGCTAGCAGTGCAAACCATTGAAATATGTATATTTTTGTTTCCTCAGGTATTTTAAATAGACAGTATTATTATCTGCACCTTTTCTGGTGTTCTAATGGATTTAACTGTAAAGATTTCTATGTTTTTATACTTAAATTGAATCCCCATTATTTGATGCACATCATTTCAGCAAAAAAAACATGGAGATTGTGTGAGTGACCCGTAACCCAAAATACAGTCCATTATTAAAATAGGGTGTTTTTTTTTTTTTTTAACCCCTTTTTTATTTTTTACTTTTAATCGAGATTCGGTCATGACAACCTTTTGCGCTATTATTAATTGTTGTTTTGCAAACGTGATAGAATGTCATACATATGCGTAGATGTTAACTTTTGTGTTTTTACAACCTATTAAGGTCAACTTAGCGATAGGAATGAACCCTCTCCCGCTTCTTCTGCATGTTTTACATGAATGTTCTCCCAAACAAATGACGCTCTCAATGTTTTTTTTTAGTTTTTCTTCGGCATAAGGAAAATGTGATTTTTGCATGCTATCGTGAAAACAGTGCTGTATCCTTTGTGTCAGTCCAAACTGTAAACATGGAGTACGTTGTCAGAACTGAGGAATAAGGGAAATAGCAAAAACAAAATGTCTAACATGAAACTGTACCATGCTATGCAAACTTCACGTTTACCAGCAACTATCCGACAAGATTGGTTTGCTTTTTTTGTGCCTTTCAAAGATCTATGCAGCGGAGATGAACATCCATGGCTTTACATAGCTACCAGGAAGCCTGGCTGTGCATTTTTCATCAAATATACGAGAAATGTGCTTAGGTAACCAAGGCAGAGATCAGGTAGTTGCATTACAGACTTACTGTCATCGGAATACAGTTAACATCTATACTGTAGGTTTACCTATGTCATCGGAATACAGTTAACATCTATACTGTAGGTTTACCTATCTGTTATTTTGTTTGTTTTAGTTTTACGCTATCAGCTTATTTAGTTTTTCTTCCTGATGGTGCCGCAATGTAATTTCTGCTTGGCACACATGAATATAAATGCCATGAAATAAGTAGGCATAGTCACAGTCCCACCAGTGTAAATTATAACCCCTGAGGGTTTTGCTGGCTGAGTCTCTGTGTCCTGATGGAGGGTCAATGTGTTACATCTGTTGGAATACAGATAAGATGTGGGGGTTTTGTATGGGTTTTTTTCTTCTTGTAACTGCGTCAGGTTGCAATGGCCGATTCTGCACTGTGGACAGACTGTAAAGCCACTGGCTGGCTTGCTTTAAATTTTACTCTTTTCCTTTTCTTTTTTTTTTTTTGGCTTCGTTTCTGTTTTTTGTTTGTGTTTAGGTATAGTCACATGTTTTCAGCTAGATTTTATGAATGCCAAAGTTCTATTTATATACAAATTTCATAGAGTATTAACAAATATTTTTCCATTTTGTAAGACAGGATTTTTCTTTGGCTCTTTAATTTGTACAGATGGAAAATAAAATATTTTTCTAAAAAATATTTCCTTGGATTGACTGGATTTTTTGTTATTCATGAAACATGTACAGAAATGCCTAAATACTAGTATTAAACTAGAACCATCCAGTATACTTATTACATCAAAACTACTTTTAAAAATAGGCTACAACTCTGAGACTGAGAGTTAGGAGAAAATAAGAGTACATGTACACCTTGACGAGGGGCCCTATATTAGTACAGGCTAGGACAATGTTAAAAGTACATCTCACCGGGCATTACTGGCCCAGTACTGGCTGTTAAGATGGCCATGGGACCCCTAGGCTACAGAAAAACAAATTGTAAAAAATGAGCCAGGAACAAACAATGGAGTGAGTGGGGGCTGTTGTGGCGCATCGAGTAGAGCACCCATATCATAAACATGGGGACCCGGGTTCAAGTCCAGCCTGGGTCATTTTCCATTCCTACCTCATGTCTCTCTCCTGTCACATCTTTGCTGTCCTAAAGGCACAAAAAGCCCAAAAAATACTTTAAAAACAGGGAATGAACAATAACATGTTTGACTTTTAGTGAAGAGGTGTATGAACAACATTTGACGCTTCAGCACAACAGACTAACTTATTCAAAGCAGTGTATTCTCAAAATCATCCTGAATTCTGAACTAAAAGCAATTTATACCTGGCAGATGGGGGTCCGCATGCTGCAGCTATATCTAGCCTGTGCGTTAATCCGGCCTTGCAGGCTACAGCAGGGTCATAACTATACTACTACATGTTCCATCTCGTCAGCACACACTGTGAAGCACCTTCAGATCTGGCTTGCTTCGTGAATTGAATATAGGAAATTGATTCACGTCACAGACAGACAACCAAGGGAATGTTGTTATTCCAAGGCCTAAAAAAGTTTGAAGACAGTTGAAGTTTACAGTATATTATCACTATTAGTTACATGCAGTGTTTTGGACATGCAAAAATGTTTGTTTGTTTCACGAGGGGACAATAAGTACACAAGTGCCTCTGAAGATTATTCTACCAGGAGGTGCAGCTGAGACCACAGGGACCGGAAGGGTGGTGGGGGTACAATTTCACAAGTTTGAGAGAAGGTAGCCAACATGGATGATAAAGCTGACCTCGAATCAGAACAGAGACCTCTCCACCTGAAAAAAGTCTGACGTGTTTGCATTCAAAAATGAGACATCCTACCAGGGCCGCTGACAGCTTTTGCCGGGCCCAGGACAAAGTCATCCTAAAGGGGCCCCCTACCCAATACATACAATCCAATGGGAACCCAATTCTGGGCCCCGTATCTCTCCAGACCCGGGACAATATATCCCTTTGTCCCTCCCTGTCGACGGGCCTGCATCCTACCCCAGGGACTAGTTAGATCAATGTGCCCTCTGCCACAGCCAGAAGCAAAGGCCTATGATGCTATCTTAGTATGTCAAGTGACAAGACTTAGCATATGCAAAGCTAAGCCAGCTCTGTACTTTACTTTTTTTCTATTCTTTACATGTAAAAGGTAGTTAATTCAAAATCCATCATGTAAGAAATTCTCTGGTTTGGTTGTCTGTAGCTAAGGGTGTAATGGGTGGGCGTTTTTTTTGGGTTTTTTTGCTTGTTCAATCTTTATTCGTATGTTTATTTATTTATGACCCTACACGTCTACACAGAAATTTTCATAAAAGTATTTGTGTAATGTAAAACAGAGCTGCAGAGGCCATTGTAGCACAGTGGTGTTGCTTTATTATAGTCAAAAATCATTGCATACTTTTTTGGATAAAAATGACAACAGTCTCTCATGGGTGATAGCAGGAAAATAATAGAAAAACAAAAACTGCAGCAGAAAAAAAAGAAAAGAACAAGAAAGAAATGACGTGATTATGTTGTACACTACAGCACAAAAGGAGAATAAGACTTCATAGCCATCTTATAAGAGAATAGCTGTATGCTGGATGCTATATAATGTTTTAGATAAATTAAGAAGTTAACACAAGTTGGCTTTACATTTTGCTGTAGCCCAGTCTCCAATGCACCATATGATGAGTGACATCATGTTGCCCATGGAACCCAGGCAAGGTCAGGGTTCTCAAACCTTTCTTTAGCCATGCTGCTTTGCACAAATCGTTCCATTTTGACACTTTTGATATGATCTGGTGTGAACCAGGCAACCCTTTCCCTTCTCTCCCCCTCATTTCCTGTCATGTACACAAAATATTTTAAAATATTTTTTATCTGTTAACGTGTAAACACAACATGTGAAATTAAATATAAAAAAATCCATTGTGACAGGTGTTTTTTGCCACCTAAATGGGATATTTTTATAACCAGAGTTTTGAAATGTGCATTCTTAAATTCTGTTTACGTGTAAACAAAAGGCCAAAACCAATGCGTTTTCAAAAATATCTATAGCCTATGTGCAAACAGTTTCAAAGTCCAAAATATACATGTTTCTTCCTCTTACAGGCCGAGCTTGTCATATGTGAAAGGGTCGAGTTTTTCAAGCAAGCTAAGCAAGATGTTAGAGGCTTCGTCTCCCTTCTTCAGCACCAATTCAATGAGGGACCTTGTCTGGTCTCGTACCACACTGGTCTTCTGAAGAATCTCCTCTGCCTCCATGCTGGTGATCACAGGAATGCTATTAGCCTGGAGTCCATCCAGAAGACTCTTGACTGTACTTGCTGACAGGCTGGAAATGATGTCAAGACGGCACCTCTGCAGCTGTTCTTCGCTTTGTTTCATTTGAACTTCTGGCTGTGGCTGCTCCAGGCTCGTGTTGTTGGCCCCTGATTCAATTGGATTCATTAACTGCACATTCACCTGATCCTTCACCTTCACCTTACCCTGAAACATTTGGACAGTCAGCAACTGTGCTGTTCTCCCCATGCGGTGTCGCTCATCATCAGTGATCTCCCTCCATTGTAAACGTTTGGCCCACATTCTAAATCTGAACACTGCTGCATCCCATGGCCAAGTGTAATTCTCCAACTTGAGTCTTCTCTCATGTGTGCATTCTCCACTGATGACCTGGCACGTGTACACACCTCTATCAGACTCATAAAACCCCCTCAGTGTGAGAGACACGTCTCCTCTCTGTAGCCGCTTGGGGTCCACATTCACTCTGCCCTTGTAGGTCCTCGCAGGATAGAGCAGCTCAGCAGACTTTGTGTCACCATTCACATACAGGTATATACAGTCTGTCTCCTTAAACCACCTGATCTCCATAGCAACAGCACTGATTGAAGGAGAGAGGTGACAGCCCAGTGTGACATCAACACCAATATCCTTCAGAACTATTTCGTCTTTAGGAATGATTAGTTGAAAGTCTTGGTTTGTCTCTGCAGTGGCCATGGTGTAGTCCTCACTGTGGAGTGCTGCTTTCAGAGTGAAATGGAGTTTCTTTCAGTCTCAACACAGCAAACATGAACACATAATAGGCTTCTCACACGGCTGAACACACTTAAAGAAAAACAGACTTCACTTCACATAGGCCTATCTGATAGTCCTTCATCTGACTGCCTCCTTTTTAGCCTGTATTCCGAAATGAACATCCGACAGTTTCACTTTCGATTAGGAAGTGTGAGAAACTATAGGCCTACCGGTGCACCTTTTCTGGTGTTCTAATGGATTTAACTGTAAAGATTTCTATGTTTTTATACTTAAATTGAATCCCCATTATTTGATGCACATCATTTCAGCAAAAAAAAACATGGAGATTGTGTGAGTGACCCGTAACCCAAAATACAGTCCATTATTAAAATAGGGTGTTTTTTTTTTTTTTTAACCCCTTTTTTATTTTTTACTTTTAATCGAGATTCGGTCATGACAACCTTTTGCGCTATTATTAATTGTTGTTTTGCAAACGTGATAGAATGTCATACATATGCGTAGATGTTAACTTTTGTGTTTTTACAACCTATTAAGGTCAACTTAGCGATAGGAATGAACCCTCTCCCGCTTCTTCTGCATGTTTTACATGAATGTTCTCCCAAACAAATGACGCTCTCAATGTTTTTTAAGTTTTTCTTCGGCATAAGGAAAATGTGATTTTTGCATGCTATCGTGAAAACAGTGCTGTATCCTTTGTGTCAGTCCAAACTGTAAACATGGAGTACGTTGTCAGAACTGAGGAATAAGGGAAATAGCAAAAACAAAATGTCTAACATGAAACTGTACCATGCTATGCAAACTTCACGTTTACCAGCAACTATCCGACAAGATTGGTTTGCTTTTTTTGTGCCTTTCAAAGATCTATGCAGCGGAGATGAACATCCATGGCTTTACATAGCTACCAGGAAGCCTGGCTGTGCATTTTTCATCAAATATACGAGAAATGTGCTTAGGTAACCAAGGCAGAGTTCAGGTAGTTGCATTACAGACTTACTGTCATAGGAATACAGTTAACATCTATACTGTAGGTTTACCTATGTCATCGGAATACAGTTAACATCTATACTGTAGGTTTACCTATCTGTTATTTTGTTTGTTTGTTTGTTTTAGTTTTATGCTATCAGCTTATTTAGTTTTTCCTGATGGTGACGCAATGTAATTTCTGCTTGGCACACATGAATATAAATGCCATGAAATAAGTAGGCATAGTCACGGTCCCTCCAGTGTAAATTATAACCCCTGAGGGTTTTGCTGGCTGAGTCTCTGTGTCCTGATGGAGGGTCAATGTGTTACATCTGTTGGAATACAGATAAGACGTGGGGGTTTTGTATGGGTTTTTTTTTTTTCTTCTTGTAACTGCGTCAGGTTGCAATGGCCGATTCTGCACTGTGGACAGACTGTAAAGCCACTGGCTGGCTTGCTTTAAATTTTACTCTTTTCCTTTTCTTTTTTTGTTGTTTTGGCTTCGTTTCTGTTTTTTGTTTGTGTTTAGGTATAGTCACATGTTTTCAGCTAGATTTTATGAATGCCAAAGTTCTATTTATATACAAATTTCATAGAGTATTAACAAATATTTTTCCATTTTGTAAGACAGGATTTTTCTTTGGCTCTTTAATTTGTACAGATGGAAAATAAAATATTTTTCTAAAAAATATTTCCTTGGATTGACTGGATTTTTTGTTATTCATGAAACATGTACAGAAATGCCTAAATACTAGTATTAAACTAGAACCATCCAGTATACTTATTACATCAAAACTAATTTTAAAAATAGGCTACAACTCTGAGACTGAGAGTTAGGAGAAAATAAGAGTACATGTACACCTTGACGAGGGGCCCTATATTAGTACAGGCTAGGACAATGTTAAAAGTACATCTCACCGGGCATTACTGGCCCAGTACTGGCTGTTAAGATGGCCATGGGACCCCTAGGCTACAGAAAAACAAATTGTAAAAAATGAGCCAGGAACAAACAATGGAGTGAGTGGGGGCTGTTGTGGTGCATTGTGTAGAGCACCCATACCATAAACATGGGGACCCGGGTTCAAGTCCAGCCTGGGTCATTTTCCATTCCTACCTCATGTCTCTCTCCTGTCACATCTTTGCTGTCCTAAAGGCACAAAAAGCCCAAAAAATACTTTAAAAACGGAATGAACAATAACACGTTTGACTTTTAGTGAAGAGGTGCATGAACAACATTTGACACTTCAGCACTAACTTATTCAAAGCAGTGTATTCTCAAAATCATCCTGATTTCTGAACTAAAAGCAATTTATACCTGGCAGATGGGGGTCCGCATGCTGCAGCTATATCTAGCCTGTGCGTTAATCCGGCCTTGCAGGCTACAGCAGGGTCATAACTATACTACTACTTGTTCCATCTCGTCAGCACACACTGTGAAGCACCTTCAGATCTGGCTTGCTTCGTGAATTGAATATATAGGAAATTGATTCACATCAGATGCACGTGACATGCGTCACAGACAGACAACCAAGGGAATGTTGTTATTCCAAGGCCCAAAAAAGTCTGACGACAGTTGAAGTATACAGTATATTATCACTATTAGTTACATGCAGTGTTTTGGACATGCAAAAATGTTTGTTTGTTTCACGAGGGGACAAAGTACACAAGTGCCTCTGAATATTATTCTACCAGGAGGTGCAGCTGAGACCACAGGGACCGGAAGGGTGGTGGGGGTACAATTTCACAAGTTTGAGAGAAAGTAGCCAACATGGATGATAAAGCTGACCTCGAATCAGAACAGGGAGCTCTCCACCTGAAAAAAGTCTGACGTGTTTGCATTCAAAGATAGGACATCCTACCAGGGCCGCTGACAGCTTTTGCTGGGCCCAGGACAAAGTCATCCTAAAGGGGCCCCCTACCCAATACATACAATCCAATGGGAACCCAATTCTGGGCCCCCTATCTCCCCAGACCCGGGACAATATATCCCTTTGTCCCTCCCTGTCGACGGGCCTGCATCCTACCCCAGGGACTAGTTAAATCAATGTGCCCTCTGCCACAGCCAGAAGCAAGGCCTATGATGCTATCTTAGTATGTCAAGTGACAAGACTTAGCATATGCAAAGCTAAGCCAGCTCTGTACTTAACTTTTTTTCTATTCTTTAAAAGGTAGTTAATTCAAAATCCATCATGTAAGAAATTCTCTGGTTTGGTTGTCTGTAGCTAAGGGTGTAATGGGTGGGAGTTTTTTTTTTTTTTTTTGCTTGTTCAATCTTTATTCGTATGTTTATTTATTTATGACACTACACGTCTACACAGAATTTTTCATAAAAGTATTTCTGTAATGTGAAACAGAGCTGCAGAGGCCATTGTAGCACAGTGGTGTTGCTTTATTATAGTCAAAATCATTGCATACTTTTTTGGATAAAAATGACAACAGTCTCTCATGGGTGATGGCAGGAAAATAATAGAAAAACAAAAACTGCAACAGAAAAAAAAGAAAAGAACAAGAAAGAAATGACATGATTATGTTGTACACTACAGCACAAAGAGATTAAGACTTCACAGCCATCTTATAAGAGAATAGCTGTATGCTGGATGCTATATAATGTTTTAGATAAATGAAGTAAACACAAGTTGGCTTTACATTTTGCTGTAGCCCAGTCTCCAACGCACCATATGATGAGTGACGTCATGTTGCCCATGGAACCCAGGCAAGGTCAGGGTTCTCAAACCTTTCTTTAGCCATGCTGCTTTGCACAAATCGTTCCAATCTGAGAGACACTTATGATATGATCTGGTGTGAACCAGGCAACCCTTTCCCTTCTCTCCCCCTCATTCCCTGTCATGTACACAAAATATTTTAAAATATTTTTTATCTGTTAACGTGTAAACACAACATGTGAAATTAAATATAAAAAAATCCATTGTGACAGGTGTTTTTTTGCCACCTAAATGGGATATTTTTATAACCAGAGTTTTGAAATGTGCATTCTTAAACTCTGTTTAGGTGTAAACAAAAGGCCAAAACCAATGCGTTTTCAAAAATATCTATAGCCTATGTGCAAACAGTTTCAAAGTCCAAAATTTACATGTTTCTTCCTCTTACAGGCCGAGCTTGTCATATGTGAAAGGGTCGAGTTTTTCAAGCAAGCTAAGCAAGATGTTAGAGGCTTTGTCTCCCTTCTTCAACACCGTGTCAATGAGGGACCTTGCCTGCTCATGCACCACACTGGTTTTCTGCAGAATCTCCTCTGCCTCCATGCTGCTGATCACAGGAATGCTCTGGAGTCCATCCAGAAGACTCTTGACTGTACTTCCTGACAGGCTGGTAATGATGATATGACGGCACTTCTGCAGCTGTTCTTCGCTTTGTTTCATTTGAACTTCTGGCTGTGGCTGCTCCAGGCTCGTGTTGTTGGCCCCTGATTCAATTGGATTCATTAACTGCACATTCACCTGATCCTTCACCTTCACCTTACCCTGAAACATTTGGACAGTCAGCAACTGTGCTGTTCTCCCCATGCGGTGTCGCTCATCATCAGTGATCTCCCTCCATTGTAAACGTTTGGCCCACATTCTAAATCTGAACACTGCTGCATCCCATGGCCAAGTGTAATTCTCCAACTTGAGTCTTCTCTCATGTGTGCATTCTCCACTGATGACCTGGCACGTGTACACACCTCTATCAGACTCATAAAACCCCCTCAGTGTGAGAGACACGTCTCCTCTCTGTAGCCGCTTGGGGTCCACATTCACTCTGCCCTTGTAGGTCCTCGCAGGATAGAGCAGCTCAGCAGACTTTGTGTCACCATTCACATACAGGTATATACAGTCTGTCTCCTTAAACCACCTGATCTCCATAGCAACAGCACTGATTGAAGGAGAGAGGTGACAGCCCAGTGTGACATCAACACCAATATCCTTCAGAACTATTTCGTCTTTAGGAATGATTAGTTGAAAGTCTTGGTTTGTCTCTGCAGTGGCCATGGTGTAGTCCTCACTGTGGAGTGCTGCTTTCAGAGTGAAATGGAGTTTCTTTCAGTCTCAACACAGCAAACATGAACACATAATAGGCTTCTCACACGGCTGAACACACTTAAAGAAAAACAGACTTCACTTCACATAGGCCTATCTGATAGTCCTTCATCTGACTGCCTCCTTTTTAGCCTGTATTCCGAAATGAACATCCGACAGTTTCACTTTCGATTAGGAAGTGTGAGAAACTATAGGCCTACCGGTGCACCCAAGAGGACGTTGTGGTAGTATCAACCGTTGATATTGAATTTGTAGAATATCTTAGTTCTAGTAGAATGAACCGATGGCCGACACTCTCGGACACTGTCTGCACCTATTTTTGGATTCACTACGAGGTAGGATAATAGATACCTGAGAGCGGGTATGATGTCACCACAACCGGTCTAACCGGTCCACCACCACCCACCAGGCTGAGGTGTGATCCTATGCAATTATCTTTGCAACTGCCTGATCATAAAGAGAGAAAATATCACTAGTAAAAAGAAAATGGAAGAAATTAAAAAAAAAAAAAGAAAGAAAAAGAGGAAAGAAAACAAGAGAAATGATAAAGGTCAGATTCTATTCTGTAGTCCTGTTTCTATCAAGTAGGCCTAGTTCTACCTGACTATAGGCTTAACTGTTGTCTGAATGTAGGGTGCACTAAGCAAGGTATTCACTGAGATAGGTGTCTATAGGCTCTCCACTGCTGTTTTTTTGGTAGGCCTACAGCTCAACACATTGCAAGTCTGCTGCCACTTTTTGCTTTTTGATTGAGCGAGACACAACTCAATCGTAAAGCAAAAAGTGGTGGCCGAGTTGCACTGTGTCGAGCTGTAGTGTGGAAAAGAGCCTTAATTGCCCTTTGCATCTTTTCCCTCTCATGAGAGTATTCTTCACAATGCAATAAACACTTTCAACTCCCTCCCTTTTTCCACAATGCATACAGCCTCCTGTTTGGTGCATCCCCACAATATGCAACCCACTATTCAGACCTGTGTGTCCAATCCTCAGCCTGGTAATCCACCTCCTCTCTACGTTTCAGTTCCCCACTCCACCTAATGCCAACCCTCTTTTGTAAATTGTACAGATGTCTCCCCCTTTCCTCTTGGTCCAATTGGTCCTGTCACACTTTGTTTATGCGTTCTTTACATATCATTTTTATTTCTGGTCTGCTTAAAGGAATTAAAAGGTCTGTAAATAGGATACTGCACCTGTTCTACACGTATATCAGAGTTGTACTAAGTAGAAGTACTCTTACAGATGAAATTACAACTCAAGTAGTATGATACAAAGTTGAAACCATGAAATGCCATACCACTAGTGTTGTACTTATTACATTTGTAAGAGCACTTCTACTTCTACGTCTTACAACTCTGGCCTATATCAAATTCTTGTTATTCCAAAATTCAACATTAACACTCAACACATTAACATTCAACACCTATTCCTCATGAGATTGCTTGCACCTGACTGATTCGAAGGAGACAGAAATAGAGATAGAACGATTCTTCTTCTTCTATTTTCTCTGGTATATGGCTCATGTAATACAAATAATCAAAGTCAGTGGTTTTCAAAGTGGGGGGCCAGGGACCCCTGGAGGGCCTCAGCAGGCCATCAGGAAATGTACAGCGGAACATTATAAATGGTTGAGTAAATTGAATACCTAAAGTAAACCAAGATAAACAAAAAAATGAGCTATACAATATTCCTATTAGTTAAGAATTGCACTATAATAATATGCATTATGTTTCCTGTGGTATTTGAATGGATTTGGGGTTCACCAATTCTCTCGAGTTGTGAAAACGGGTGTGTATCGAAGAAGAAATATAGTACACTGAGAGATTACTGAGAGATGTCAGTATACTGTTACTGAGAGATCAATGACACAATGTCCACTCCTCATTGTCCGTTGTCAAAGGTTCTGGTTACACGCCGGCTATTTTACACTAAATATTTTTAAATGTTAATATTTTTTTACCCGTTTACATCTAAACAGGGTATGTGGATTAAAAGTAAAAATTCAATTATGATAGGTGCATTTTATCCCCCTGTGCATTCTCAAACTCTGTTTACGTGGTGTAAACGAGAAGCCAAACCCACTTTCCAAGCCCCCCCCCAAATGTGCATAGAATAAGTTTAATACAGTACAACATCTGTTGAGCTTACAAAAGAAAAGTACATTTAATAGTATAACTTAAAGAAGCATACATATTTTTTTTCCATTTTTGTGGCATCAGAATGAGTAATTGAGCCCTTAATTGATAATTGAGCCCTTATTCTAAAATCCCAGAGAGAGAGAGAGATTGATGAGAGAAGGTGACCACAAGCGAACACGTTTCGGCAATCAAGCCTTCATCAGTGCGTGGATGATTTTCAAGATGACAACACCAACATAAACGTGGCCGCATCACCACCTAGGTGTGCATTATTTTTCCTGTTATACGCACACCGTGTCGTCAATTATCCCTTACGTATTATATTCATCCTGTTAATGCAACTGAATCATTTACAGTGTAGCCTTGTGGTAATTGTAGGAAGGTTAAATTGTCATTTGCCATTCTTTCTCAATTCCACCATTCCACCGCATCATGTTTCATGCCATTTAGGTGACCTCAGTTGTTAATACTTCTGTCCAGACGTAGCCTCTTAGTGCAGATGGGGTCGCCGGCGGGCCTATTCGCTATTTGCTGAAAATACTCAACCACATCATTGGATGGAGATATAACTGGTGTAAAGTGATTCTTAACACTCCTAAAACATTTTCTTCAGTTTTTGCATAAGAAAGGTTTTAGCCTCTCAAGTGTAGCAACAAGTGTCTCTTTCCCCGCCAAGACAGCAGAGCAGACCAAAGCTACAAAGAGTCTCTGGAAGTGTGTTGATAGCACATTCCGACATTCCAATTGGCTGCAGCGGCTGTCGCCGAACCACATCATTGCTAATTGGCCTGACATTGGCAGACGTTCAGCTGCAAACTGTCTCTCAAATTGCCTCTAGTCGCCCAAATCACTTTTGTTGCTTCTGTCGCCAGCGACTTCATGCAGAGCCAATTACTTCTGTTGGAGGTGTCTCTCTAGTTGCTTCTGGTGTATTCACGCTGTTCAGTTTAGAAGATTGTGAGAAACTCTTGTCACATCGGCAAGTGTACTGTCTCTCTCAATGACAGCACTTATGTCTATGGAGAGCAGAAGGCTGTGAGAAACTCTTTCCACAGTCTGTGCATGAAAATGGTTTCTCCCCTGTGTGAACATGCTGGTGCATTTGGAGGGTTCCTTTTCTCTTAAAGCTCTTGTCACACTGACTGCAAGCATACGGCCTCTCTTCAGTGTGACAGTGACGATGTCTGTGGAGGTTAGAAGAATGTGAGAAACTCTTCCCACAGTCTGTACATAAAAAGGCTTTCTCCCCTGTGTGAACACGCTGGTGGCTTTGGAGGGTTCCTTTTGTCTTAAAGATCTTTTCACACTGGCTGCAAGCATACGGCCTCTCTTCAGTGTGACAGTGACAATGTTCCTGAAGGTTAGACGACTGTGCGGAACTCTTTCCACAGTCTGTGCACGGAAATGGTTTCTCCCCTGTGTGAACACGCTGGTGTTTATGGAGGTAATCTTTTCTCTTAAAGCTCTTGTCACACTGACTGCAAGTGTACAGCCTCTCTTCAGTGTGACAGTGACGATGTCTGTGGAGGTTAGAAGAATGTGAGAAACTCTTTCCACAGTCTGTGCATAAAAATGCTTTCTCCCCTGTGTGAACACACTGATGGATTTGGAGCTCTCTTTTTGTCTTAAAGCTCTTTTCACACTGACTGCAAGCATACGGCCTCTCCTCAGTGTGACAGTGACGATGTGCCTGAAGGTGAGATGACTGTGTGAAACTTTTTCCGCAGTCAGTGCATGAAAATGGTTTCTCCCCTGTGTGAACACGCTGGTGCATTTGGAGCTCATGTTTTGTCATAAAGCTCTTGCCACACTGACTGCAAGCGTACGACTTCACTCCAGTGTGAATGCGACGATGATGCGCTTGAAGTTTAGACGACTGTGGGAAGGTTTTTCCACAGTCTGTGCATGAAAATGGTTTCTCTCTCAAGTGTGATGACAAGTGTGTCTTAAGGTTAGAAGACTGTGGGAAACTCTTGCCACCCTGACTGCAAGCATACGCCCTCTCTCCAGTGTGAATGCGACGATGTGCCTGAAGGTTAGATGATTGTGTGAAACTCTTTCCGCAGTCAGTGCATGAAAATGGTTTCTCCCTTGTGTGAACACGCTGGTGCATTTGGAGCTCCTGTTTTGTCTTGAAGCCCTTATCACACTGGCTGCAAGCATACGGCTTCTCTTCAGTGTGACAGTGACAATGTCTGTGGAGGGTAGCAGAATGTCTTTTTCCACAAAACTCCGCTCCGCTGGAGCTGCAGTGGAGCTGAAGCTCAGATCTATTCCTTGCCACGGCATCTCTGTTCTCTTCATTGTTCTCCTGCCGTCCTTGTGGTCTACAGTAGTCCACCAGCCAGGGTTGCCAAGTCTCACTCATCACTTGTTGGCTGGTTGCCAAGTCTCACTCAACAGCACTACAGATACGCTCCTCAGACTGTACAGAGAACGCAGGATCTCCTTGTTGTCCTCTTTTGGGCTTCTCAGCTGTTCTGGAGAACCAGGGAGGAACTCTTATCTCTATTCTTTTAAGTTCATCTGGGATGGAGAATCAGATAAGATGAACTCCTCTGTCTCTTCTTTGACGCTCTTCAAGTCAAGTCAAGTCAAGTCAAGTTTATTGTCAATTTCTTTACATGCACTGGTCATACAAAGAATTTGAAATTGCGTTTCTTGCTCTCCCATGCAGACATAGACTAATCTAGGTAAGGACATAGACAGTATAGACATAGACAGTACTCATACATGGACATAGACAGTATGGACGTAGACATTGCTCATACAGACATTTAAAGTGCAAGACTGGACAACAGAAGACTTGTAGAGAACATACATTAAGAGGAGGTATTTTGTTGTTCTTTTTTCTAAAAGTCCTTTATAGCGTTCTGACATAGTAATAGTAGCATTTGAAGAAATAAATAATTAAAAAAAGGTTTTTTATTAAATACACCAGCAGCAGTATGTGTGTGTGTGTGTTTGTATGTGTTTTGTGTGCGTGTGCGTGTGTGTGTGTGTGTGTGTGTGTGTGTGTGTGTGTGTGTGTGTGTGTGTGTGTGTGTGTGTGTGTGTGTGAGTGTGTGTGTTTAGTGCAGGTAGAAAGTGCGGTGTGCGTCTGTGTGTGTGTACCTGTGTATGTGGTGTGTGTTTGTGTGTGTGATGTGTGTGTGTATGTGTGTGAGTATGAGTTGTGTGTCAGTGTGTGTATGTTTGGGTTTAGTGCAGAAAGTGCAGTGTGCTTGTGTGTGTGTGTGTGTGTGTGTTGTGTGTGTGTGTGTGTGTGTGTGTGTGTGTGTGTGTGTGTGTGTGTGTGCATGTGTATGTTTTTGAGTTAGTGCAGGTTGAAAGTTCAGTCACAGATGTAGTAGTGCAGGTGGAATGTTCAGTCGCAGATATGGTGGTGGGGATGAGGGGGGGGGGAGCGTTGTCAGTGGCCTGGCTGGCTAGAGGCTGACAGTGAAGGGAGAGTGGGTTGAGTGTTCAGTATCTTGATTGCTTGATGCATCGTGCTGCTTGCAAGCCTGGTGGTACGGGAACGGAGGCGCCTGTACCTCTTTCCAGAGGGCAGGAGGCTGAACAGTTTGTGTGCAGGGTGGCTTGTGTCTTTGATGATCATCAGTGCTTTTCGGGTGAGGCGTGCGGTGTAGATGTTCCTGCAGGGAGGGGAGTGGTACTCCAATGATCTTCTTCGCTGTGTTCACAACACGCCTGGAGTGTCTTCCTGTTTTTCTCCGTGCAGCTTCCTCCCCACACTGTGATGCAGCTGGACACGACGCTCTCTATGGTTCCTCTGTAGAATGTTGTCATGATGGAGGGTGTAGCACTTGCCTTCTTTAGTTTGCGCAAGAAGTAGAGACGCTGATGGGCCTTCTTCGCCAGTGATGTAGTGTTGGTGGTCCAAGAGAGGTCGTCGCTGATGTGCACTCCAAGGAACTTGGTGCTGCTCACTCTCTCCACAGCATCACCGTCGATGGTCAGTGGTGGCAGTTGTTTTTGGACCCTCTGAAAGTTGACAACAATCTCCTTGGTCTTGTTGACATTCAGCAGGAGGTTGTTGTCTTTGCACCATCTGGCCAGCAGGTCTACTTCTTCTCTGTAGTGGGTCTCATCGCCCTTAGTGATGAGGCCCACCAGTGTTGTATCATCCGCAAACTTCACTAGATGGTTAGTGCTGTGGGTCGTTGTGCAGTCATGTGTCAGCAGCGTGAACAGCAGGGGGGCTGAGAACACAACCTTGCGGAGAGCCCCCGTGCTCAGGGTCAGGGTGCTTGAGGTGTTATTCCCTACCCGTACTGCTTGTGGTCTCTGCATCAGGAAGTCCAGCAGCCAGTTGCAGAGGGAGGTGCTGAAACCTAGTTTGTCCAGTTTTCTGATGAGTTTGTTGTGGTATTATGGTATTGAATGCTGAGCTGAAGTCAATGAACAGCATTCTCACATATGAGTCTTTATTGTCCAAGTGGGTGAGGGCTGGATGGAGGGCAGAGCAGATTGCATCCTCCGTGGATCGCTTGGCTCGGTATGCGAACTGGTAGGGGTCCAGGGTGGGGGGTGGGGTGGCTTTGATGTGTGACAGGACTAGCCGTTCGAAGCACTTCATGATTATGGGCGTCAGTGCTACAGGACGGTAGTCATTGAAGCATGATGGTGATGATTTCTTCGGCACGGGTATGATGGTAGCAGCTTTGAAAAGTGATGGGATGAATGCTGCCTCCAGAGAGATGTTAAAGATGTCTGTGAAGACATCCTTCAGCTCTTCTGCACAATCCTTCAACACTCGGCCAGGTATGTTGTCTGGGCCAGCTGCTTTGCGTGGGTTGATGGTGGCAGAGGACAGGTACAGGGGTTGATCATGGGGGGGAGGGGGAGTTTTCTGTGGATGAGTGTCATTTTTGTGCTTCAAAACGGGCAAAGAAACTGTTCAGGTCGTTTAGCAGAGAGGTGTTGTTGTCACAGCTTCGTGGTGCGGGCTTATAGTCCGTGATGGCCTGTATGCCCTGCCACAGGCTCTGTGCATCTCTGCTGTCTTTGAAGTGTGTTGTTATTTTGTCCGAGTATTCCTTTTTTGCTTTCCTGATGCCCTGGGACAGGTTTGCTCTTGCTGCTTTTAGGCCAGCTACGTCTCCTGCTCTGAAGGCTTTGTCTCTGGCCCTCAGCAGTCTGTGAACGTCTCCTGTGAACCATGGCTTCTGGTTGGCTCTGGTGGTGATGCGTTTTATTTCTGTAACATCATCAATGCATTTTGTGATGTAGGAGGTCACAGTGTCTGTGTACTCCTCAATGTCAATGTGGTTGCTGTGGGTGGCAGCTGTTTTGAACATGTCCCAATCTGTGGTTTCAAAGCAGTCTTGTAGTCGTGACACGGATCCCTCTGGCCATTTCCTCACCTCCTTCAGAGCTGGTTGGTGAGTTTTACCTTTTGTCTGTAGGCTGGCAGTAGCAGAATCGTTAGGTGGTCTGATAGGCCGATGTGGGGGATGGGCTTTGCCTTGTATGCTCCTTGTTTGGGGTATAAACAAAGTCCAGGGTGTTTTGTCCTCTTGTTGGGAAGTTAACATGTTGGTGAAATTTTGGAAGAACTGTTTTGAGATTTTCCGTGGTTTGAAATTCTCCCATGACCACTGTGAAGGCATCTGGGTGTGCATCTTGTTGTTCACTGATTCCCCGATGCAGCTCGTTCAGTGCCTCGCTTCTGGCGCTGGTGGTATTGCTAGGAGCTGAGGTAAACTGCGACCAGTAGAATGGCGGATATTTCTCTTGGTAGATAGAAGGGTCGGCACTTGATGATCATGAACTCCACTAGTGGAGAGCAGTGTCTCTGTACCACCGTAGCATTTTTGCACCAAGCATCATGTGTGTAAACACATATTCCTCCCCCTCGTTTTTTCTCTGCAAGGGCTCTGTCCGCTCGGTGGCACGTAAGTTGCTCCAGTTGTAAAGCCGAGTCCGGTATGCCGTCGTTCAGCCATGATTCTGTAAACACGGTTACACAGCAGTTCCTCACAGTTTTGTTCGCTGATCTTAGTAGCCGTATGTCATCCATCTTATTGTCCATAGATCTTACGTTTGCCAAGAGAATTGATGGTATTGCTGGACGAGTTGGGTTGGCTGCAAGCCGTGTTTCGACGCCACCTCGTTTGCCTCTCTTCCTAATTCTGGAGCACCTCTTTCGCCGTCGCCATGTAGGCGAAGCAGACGGGTCCGATGTATGCCGCCGTAGTATCCCAAGTTCTTCCAGTGTCTCTATTGGTATATCCAATACATCGCTTGAGTTGTCCATTCTTATCTGCAACAGCTGTTGCCGACTGTACATGCGTTCCGACATAGTTTCCGACGATAGACATTTCGAATGACACATTATAACACAAATAAACACTGCGAGTTGGGAGAGTAAGGAGTCGCTGCAGCTACGTGCGCCACATCCGGGTAGATCCCGGATCTTCATAAACTGGTATGGAGTGTTCTACAGAGGACATCTTAAAAGTGTTCTACAGACCTTGAAACTGCACTTTTTCAGTGTATCCAAAGCGGTCAGGTCTTTGTCGTTAGGAGAATCGGCTGTCAAAGACAAAGATAGGCCTGAATGTACTTTCTGTAACGGCAAAGTATACCTTTCCTGGCTGCACTTTTCTAAAGAGGCTGTCTTGTCACTTTCTTGAGCGGAAGGAAGGAAGGAAGTGGTGAATCTGTTTTCAAGTCAATGGGGTACGTTCGTGATGAAGCAGTGCTGCTTTTGCTAGGCAGCGTGCATCTGCACTTTCCCAGTTTGATGCCTTCTGGTTAGAAAATTCTAACCACAATGCATCAAACCTGTACCCAGGCTCCACCCTGGCAGTGATGCAAGACCTTCGGCTCTGCTACACTAGGAGTGCGTCTTAATATGTGACCTTGCCTCCTCCACTTGCGTTGTCTCCCCGCCCCGCCTCCTGGCCCCTCCTCCGTGGAGAAAACGATTAAGTTTCCCAGCTGTCAGCCTAGCCACAACAACTTTTGAGGGACTGTTTTTCATTCACCATAACAATTGCAAACGAGAAAAAGACTCTACAATTGAGCTTTTGCAAGATATTGAAATATAATGCTGTTGTCAGTGATGTCATCATGACGAGAAGCGAGTGGAGGAGGCAAGTGGAGGAGGCAAGGTCCCATATTAAGATGCTTGTTCAGGCAGATTCTGAGTTCCCCCTGGCAGGGGAACTCCACCCACTTTGTCAATCAACTTTGAGCATTTCCAACGGTCCTACTAGGTAGAGGCGTGTTCAAGGCAGTGCCGCGGTTTAGGCAGAGACGTTCTATTGGGACTAAGAAATGTTTGGTTTAAACTTTGGCTCAGCCTTTCCTGCCCTCGACCAGTAGCAAACCAAGGGAGGTTTGTCAACCGTGGTCCATGCCTTTTGAGAACGTTAGTTGCTTGTTATGGTCTTGGTCAGACCCTTGGTCCTGAATTTCCCCCTGGGGATCAATAAAGTTACTCTACTCTACTCTACTCTACTCTACTCTACTCTACTACCAAACATCGAAGAGATTATAATCGGGCTATCAAACTGGCACAGTGAGCCTGCGCGCTGCCTAGCAAAACCAGCACTGCTTTATCACGAACGTGCCCAATGGTAGCAACCAACGCATGACGCAAGTAAACTCTGAATCGTCAAGCCACACCCACCCATTCAACAAAGATGGCGTCCTCCATGGGTGGAATGTTTTTGGGCCAGCAACAATCTGGATCACATCCTTCGGGAGGTTCTGGTGGTCCTGGTCAGCCTGGAATGCTTTCTGGACCTGCCGGACCTAGGGGAACAGCCAACAATACTTTAGTCGACGACCTAGAAGCTGCTTTCGAGGTACTGTTTCCATTCAACGTTAGCGGCTTTGTGTTATCATTGCTAACGCTAGCTATTCTAGCTTTCGTTGTTTTTTGCTGGTAGGCTACAGAATTGGGAACTGGATGCGTATGAATTTGATTTAGCTTACGTGGTTTCTACTGTGGTATCATTGTCATTTCGTGGTGTCATTGTCACTTTGCATTACGCCAATAGTTGTAAACGCTATCTGACTGCATTGCGCTCAATGTGCTAACTGTAAAGGGGCTCATTCGCATTGTCAACACTGACCACTCATATCAAACAACTTCAAGCTGAAAACAGTCCCTAACTTTGAAAACTCCCTGAAATTGTGAACCCTTTTTTCCAGGCATGCTTTGCTTCTCTCGTGAGTCAAGACTATGTAAACGGGACAGATCAGGAGGAAATTCGAACAGGTGAGTTATCAAGCTAGGGAGCTGTCCCCCTGCAATGACATTCGAGGTGGAGAGGTCAGGTTGTAGTTATGATAGCGCAGGCAATGGGTGTTGAATACTGGAAGAATCGCTCACAAGGTGATACAAGCATGAAACTTGGCACAAGTGTTCATTAGGACATGCTTATCAATATCAGGGGTGGAGCCACTCAGAATTCCAAGTTGCATAGCAACGGTTGCTAGGTAAAGCATTTTCCCTAGCAACCAGTATCAATTATGCCATTTATGATTGATTTTGTGGTATGAAGGCATCTGTACCAAGAGTCATTGTCCTAAAATCACTGTAGCAATACTTTAAGAGGTTATACATGGCAAATATGTACGATAATGACCCCTTATGATGTAATTTTATTCACCCAAAATCATTGTAACTATGTGAATAATAAAAATTGTCATGTCTTTTTTGAAATCATGTCAAGTCTATATGGCAGGCCTATATCTATATTATATACCTGTACCAAATACTGCCAACTGACCAGACCAAAAAAAAAAAAAAATTCAGGAAGAAAGAATGTATACAGTATATTACATGATACATGCGTGCTGTGTTGAGAAGTCTCATCTGACAGTGGTCCTCATGCTTACCCCAGTATTATTAATATTTAAATCCAAACCTAAATGGGTGCCACATATCTTTAGGATGACTAAAATTCTTTCAACCTCACGGGCCTAATTATATGTCAAGTTAAAGACAAATTACATTCAAAACAACAGTATTTGGAATGCAAAAAAATGTGTTTCTCCCTATACTAGTCAGTATAATAATTATACACCCCTGACTCTGTATATTGTATTTACAAAGTTAAAAGTACCAAACCTTTCATTTCTTTATAACACTAGGCTATAATATTTCAGATAACTATTGATTGCTATCGACTATAGCTAGACAGAATTGAATTGAACATTTTCAATTGGCAGAATTTCACTTCCAAAGGCATTGTTTTCTCACAGTCAGCTTTGTGTAGTCAACATTTGAGATGTGCATAAATACATGTATAGTCTTAACATCTGCTCTATCAAGAACACTTCAGCAACTCTAGACTATTTGCACTGTCTTCAAGCAAATTTGACCAAAGAATCTTCCACTGTGCTGAGCCAGTCCATTCTCACTCAGCCAGAGAAGACAACTGCCGATATGACACTACATGCCTGCATTACAATAGCCAACTTCCCTCTTGATATGCTGTGGCAGAATAGCCTTGGTGAGTGGGAGTCATTGGATTGCAACGGTTTAGAGAAGCCTTCTTGAGATAGAATCACATAACTCACACCTTGACCATCTCTTAGGGAGGTGTGACATTAAAAACTGTAGCGAAATATATAAATTCTACCTCAAGAACTGACGATGATGCTAATGAGGAGTGAAATGTTCCTTAGGCATTGTTCAAGAGTGCCCCAGTCATAGATGAAGGTGTTTAAAGACCACACACATTCTTCCCAAAACCCTCACCATTTTGCCAGATGCCACAAACATCAGCTATGGCAAGAGACTGAAATTGGTTTTCACAGTGTTCACAGTCTGAGTTCCACAGCTAATAGTCTGCATGAATTGTATATGAGTATGTTTGCATGCATGATGAGATATGCTTATGCTACAATAATATCAATGGGTTACCACACTAACTGCTCAGCACCACACAGACTAGCCTAATTTGAAATTGATATTCTTCCCCAAAGCTGTCACTACACTGAACTTACACTTACTGGACTGTGTTCATCTACAGTGTAAAGGACTGTGCATCTTGTAGGGAAGCTCAAATCTCAGTATACTTTGTATAATGTCAATTAAGGCTTTCTTTTATTATCTATTCTATTATATTCTATTCTAATGCCATTGTTTTCAACGGGACACCACACAGGATGCCCAGAACCAGAATATGAACATGTTATATTTCCAAGTAGCAAGATTTCAATGGGCCCCAACCTGGCCACCCCATGGTCAAAACTCTCCTGATGTAGAGGAACCAACTTGGTTTGCTTTGATTTCAGCTTTCCTCTCTTTGCACAGCTCTCCATCGTATGTATGGGTTGAATGTTTGTATGGATTGAAGATAATTTACAAAATACCAAGTGTCCCAACTTTTTGGATACCAGTTTGTATCTTAATATTGTAGCACCCAACTCACTGTACTTATATAGTGATTAATAAAAGGCTACCAGGACATGTCAAGAATCACTTAGGCTACAATTAACAACACAGCACTGCCCTAACTGTGTTCATTGTCTTGTGTCTTCAAAAAGTAAATAGAAGTGTATATTGTACAGGGCTTGGACAAAATAATGGAAACACCTGTCACTTTAGAGTGGGAAGTTTCATGGCTCAAGTGGACCAGCCTGTTGGCCAATCTTCATTAACTGCACATTGCACCAGTAAGGTGAAGTGTGGAGATTCAACAGTTTTGCTCCATATTTTGCAATGCACACAACACAATGGGTGACATATCAGAGTTCAAAAAGGAGAAATTCTTTTTTGGATACAGTCTGGGTCAGCATCGAAACATCCCTTTCAGAGAGTTCAGACAGCTTCCTCTTGCATCCACAGTTATTCACTTTGGATGAAGAGCATCCTTCTTGGTGGTATGCAGACATTAACTTGGATGCTGTGGCTCTTGATACATCATCAAGACTTGTTGTCTTGGTCAGAGATGCAACAGTTACACGCACATCAAGAATTTCCCCTTTTTGAACTCTGATATATCACTCATAATGTTGTGTGCATATGTCACCCATAATGTTGTGTGCACTGCAAGATTCTGAGCAAAACTGTGCCCTTACCCTGCTAATTGAAGCTTCACACTTAACCTTACTGGTGCAATGTGCAGTTAATGAAGATTGGTAACAGGCTGGTCCACTTGTGCCATGAAACGTCCCACTCTAAAATGACAGGTATTTCCATTATTTTGTACAACCCCTGTATTTTTCACACAATTGCTATGACTTCAATGGAAAAAAATTACATCAAAGGGGTCATTGTTGCACATGTTGCTAATGTATAACCTCTTGAAGGATTCATGTAGCGATTTTAGGACACACGGTCAATATTCAGATCACAATACAATACATACAATTGCTCGGAACCTGTTTTCATTGATGCTGGTTGCTACTGTAAGGAAAAGGGTGCATATTTGTAATATGTAGCCTTTTTCAGCATTGCTACAATGATTTTAAGACAATGGCTCAGGGTACAGATGCCTTAATACCACAAAATCAATTTAAAACGGCATAATTAATGCTGGTTGCTAAGGGAAATGCTTTACCTAGCAACCGTTGCTATGCAACATGGAATTCTGAGTGGCTCCACCCCTGATATTGATAAGCACGCCCTAATGAACACCTGTGCCAAATTTCATGCTTGTATCACCTTGTGAGCGATTCTTTCACCCATTGCCTGCACTATGACTGAATTATGTTGTTTACACAATACACGTACAACAGTTTTACAATTGATGTTTGAATTTGGTGACAATGACGAGGGCATTTGCTATATTGACTGAGAAGGTTCGCAATACACTGAAAGTTGATGGTGTCGTCCACTAGCACAATTGGCTCGTTTTCTGAATATCTGCAATGGCATACAAGATACTTTATTTGTCATGTGTATATATATGAAACATATATATACAATGAAAAGCTTCCCTGCTCTGGGAGTCCCAAAAAAGGTTAAAAAGAATGTTAAAAAAGAAAAAAATATATATTTAAAAAGTTGAAAAAAATGGCACGTTGGAGAAAGGGGAGATGTGATGAGTGGATTTCTTCCTATGTTGGTGATTTTGTATTCAACATTCTGATACATTGAGGGAAGAAGCTGTCCCTGAGTCGGCTGGTGTGAGCATGTAAGCACCTGTATCTCCGGGCAGATGGTAGAAGGGTGAAGTGTGTGTAGCTGGGGTGGTATGGATCAGCTATGATTCGTTTGGCCCTCCTCAGACACCGCTGGTTGTAAAGATCCTGGATGTTGGGTAGATCTGATTGGATTGTCCTTTGAGCAGATTTGATGACTCGTTGGAGGTCTCTCCTATCTTGGGCAGTGGTGTTACCATACCAGGCTGTGAAATTACCAGTTAAAATGCTTTCTATTGTACAGCGATAGAAGTTGGCCAGTATCCTACTCTCCATTCCATATCTGTGCAGCCGTCTCAGAAAAAACAGTCGCTGTCTAGCCGTCTTAGTGATGCAATTGATGTGATGAGACCAGCTGAGATCCTCCTTGATGTTGACTCCTAGGAATTTATAGCTCTTGACCCTCTCCACTGCAGTATCAGTGATGTAAATTGGCTGGTGTTGTATCCTCCGGAAATCCACAATCAACTCCTTTGTTTTGCTGACATTCAGGAGTAGATTGTTATCCACACACCAGGTTGACAATGCCGCCACCTCAGCCCTGTAGGCCGACTCATCTCCATTTGTGATGCAGCCAATTAACGTAGTGTCGTCAGCAAACTTAATGATGGTATTGGAATTGTGAAATGGCTGTGCAGTCATGTGTGAAAAGGGAATAGAGTATGGGGCTGAGCACACATCCCTGGGGCGTGCCGGTGCTGAGGCAGAGTGTGGAGGAGGTGAACTTGTCCAGTCGCACTGCTTGAGGCCTATCGGTGAGAAAGTTTAGAATCCAGCTGCAGAGTGAGGGATTAAGGTTTAGAGATTGCAACTTTAACACTAGTTTGGATGGAATAATTGTGTTGAAGGCAGAGCTGTAGTCGATAAAGAGCAACCTCACATAGGTGTTACTGTGATCAAGATGAGTAAGAGCGGTGTTTAGTGCAAGGGCAATGGCGTCATCAGTTGATCTGTTTGACCTATAGGCGAACTGAAGTGGGTCAAGTGCAGCTGGAATAGATGATGTGATATGCATCTTGATAAGCCTCTCAAAGCACTTCATGGCTACAGATGTAAGAGCTACTGGTCGGTAATCATTCAGACAACTCACTGTAGATTTTTAGGGACTGGGATGATTGTAGTCCTCTTGAAGCATGCAGGGACAACAGACTGCTGTAGTGAGAGGTTAAAAATATCTGTAAAGACATCAGCTAATTCAGATGTGCAGGCTTTAAGCACACGACCTGGGATGTTGTCAGGTCCAGGAGCCTTGTGAACATTCACTTTCTTGAACGATGTGTATACGTCTGTCACAGATAGCTGGATGGGGCAGCAGTCACTCTCTAGCAGAACTTCAGGCTTTATGTTGGATTCAAACCGGGCATAGAGTGGTTCTCACATTTTTTGATGAAAGCTACTGCTTTCTAGCCTCGCGAGCCATCCTAAGTACTTCCGCCAAAGGATTGGCTCCACTACTGTAGTCTGGCCGTGCTTCTCTGTGGAGTGCCTGGAGCAGTAGAATTTTGATCGCAACGCCCCCCCAGAAAACAGCCAATAATTGAATACGCCCCCCACGTGGGGGCGAAAGGGGGAGGACGCTCGCGACAATGACGTACACATCTGCGCCAGAGCCATTGGTCTGCGCTATGTTGTTGTTGAGTAACTGCCAGCGATTGGGTGAGAGGTGTCCAATAATTTCAAACCATAACTGAGTGCAAACTTCCTGCTTCCTACAATCGCTTCAGAGCAAACAAATGCCAGACCATAAATACGAAATGAAATGGCAGTATTATGGGATGGTCAGGACCAGACTAACTGCTTTCTACGTCATTTGGCTGATTTGTATTTTGTCTTAAAGTGATACTGTCCCATTTTTGGAAATAAGCTTATTTTACACCTCCCCTTGAGTTAAATAATAGGGTTTTACCATTCTCCTCTACTTTCAACCGTTTTCTGGGTATGGCAGTGCAAATTTTACCTCCAAGCTAGCAGTTAACATTGAGTCCTATGAGACCGGTTAGCCGCCAGCTGGTCTCATAGGACTCAATGTTAACTGCTAGCAGAAAGGTAAAATTTGCACTGCCATACCCAGAGAACGGCTGAAAGTACAGGAGAATGGTAAACCCCTACTATTTTACTCAAGGGAATGTGCAAAATAAGCTTATTTCCAAAAATGGGACAGTATCGCTTTAAGTTAAACCATCTTAAAATTGGCCATCTATGCATGCCACCCTAAACATTTGTTTCAAACGTGGGCAGGGGTGTTCCCTGATATTCCCTATCGACCCGTCATGTTTAATATTGGGCATTTTGTGGATGTAAGAAAAAAAATTATTTACTTAACGCTAAATGTAACATGACAAAAGCCACATTTTGCTACAAAACTAATGCCAGTAACATTCAGAAAAGGGGATTGATAGTGGAATCCACCTTTACAGTGATTGAAATCTTACATTTGAGCTGAATATTTATATATGAATAATTCTCTCCGAAATGTATGGAAATAGTATTAGAATGTACTTTTCAGTAGCCTACGGCTTAGCAATGAGCATACATTTTTCTAAGTACATTTTATTTCCTTTTTCCAGGTGTTGACCAATGCATTCAGAAGTTCCTGGATGTGGCCAGACAGACGGAATGCTTCTTCCTTCAAAAAAGGCTCCAACTATCTGTACAGAAGCCTGAACAAGTGGAGAAGGAGGTTAGATCAGACTCTTATTATTATTGTGCTCTGCAGAATAGCCTACTCAAAGTTCAGTTGTTTATTTGAATTCCATCCACTACCAATTGTGATGAAATGGTAATCTGGGGGTTTAATGATGATCCAACTGTAGTCAGTCCCAGTGTCCCCAAAGGTTGACATTCCATTTTTAATCTGTGTTACCACAGGTCCCTTGATCAATTACGTTGTAATAATTAATCCACAAAAATATCCCAAGCATTGAGCCTGCGTTTCAATTCAACTCTATCGCCACCTGTGTTCCTCTTACCTTTTGAAAACAGGACATATCAGAGCTGCGTAACGAGCTCCAGAGGAAAGAGGTGCTCATCCAGAAGCATCTGAACAAGATCCACACCTGGCAGCAGGTCCTGGAGGACATCAACGTTCAGCACAAGCGGCCCACGGAGCTGCCCCAAGGCCCCCTGGCCTTCCTGGAGCAAGCATCCAACAACATCCCTGCCCCCATGAAGCCCAATTAAAGCACTCAGGCTGTGAATCAAAGTGCTCTTACCTTTATCCTGTCTCCCGTCCTCCCTTGTGCTTGTGGCCTTGCGATGATGTGGCAGGATGTCATTGGCGAATTGCGACAGAAGTTTAATTCAATATCTCAAAAATGCAAAGGTCATTTTCTCATTTGCAATTGGGATGTTGAATCAAAAATCATGAAATAGAGTAAGATAAGTCAAACTCCGCCCACCCAATGCAAAGGAGTGTGCTCAAGTTCTGTCTGCTTCTTTTCTTTCTGTGATGTTTGGTGGCGGCTTAAGGGAACTCTATGTATTCTCAACCTAAAGAGCCTGAAGGTCTCCTAAAGGGTGTTCACCTGATGTCACATTGATCCCAGAAAAGTATGGGCTTGATGTATCTTACTCTACTAGAAGATTTGTTGTTGAATTAGGAAAAGTCCCCTAAAAGTTATTGCGGCTGACAGCGGAGAAATGTTATTGTTTTCTCCACGGAGGCGTGGCGTCAGCGAAGCGTGAGGCCATAAGCACAGGTGGAGGACAGGATTTAGGATAATGCTAATAAGAACCCATGGCCATCCCGGTGTCACCCCTCCTCAATAAGGGCTCCTTGCTGTCGAGCAGCATTTTGGGTGCTTTGCCATCCCCAATTCAGTATCCTGATCGCAATGGAGCGAACAACTTCTGGAATATGTTTTTGTAAGAAAAGGTTAGGGGGGGAAACGTATCATTTCTGAGTTTGAGCCTCGTGAGGGTGGAGGAAAGGACGGGAGGAAGGACATTGATTTGAAGCCTTGGCTTACTGCTGCAGCTGGGTTGCATGTCATTGTTGAATGAATGCATCTAGGCTGAGAAAGAAAGAAAAACCACACACCCTTGCCCAGTTAGAATGCTCCTGTAATGGTGATTTGTTAAGTGATACAGATGATTCAATGTTAGTTTGATGCCATTGTATTATATCTGAGTTTGTACTCTTCATTGTTTTACTTGGTAATTAGGTACACCAAGGTATATCTATTCAGACTAGTGTCAGATAATGCCTTGGGTAACTAACGAGTAGAGATTGTGAAGAACTTCCCCCCCCCAAAAAAAAGGCTTGTAATAATGTTTTTGTAAATAGTAAAATCCTGTTTTGTACTTCTTTTGAATAAATATCACTTGTAAATATTTGACATTTTGCATTGCATTGCATGCTACAGAGCAACAGTTTGGCTCTCCCCTCATTCTAATCTGCGTGTTGTGTTGGACCATTGTAAGGCCTCAGCACCTTATGGAAAACAAAAATGCTCCAGGACCGTAATGCGCCTCTCGCTGATCAACCTACTTCAACTTAAACTCCTCAATCCCTCCCTGTAGCCTATGACATTTCTCAACCTGACAATTTTCACATTGCTACATTTGTATTACATCATGAAACGGTTGAGTAATGCAGTATGATTAAGTATGCAGCACACATTTGAAGAAAATGGACAGGGAAGGGGGTCACTTGTAGGGTTCGGTTTTGATATCTCAGTTTAATATCTCTCCCTAGCTACCTTTCTGAAAATCTATACGGATGTTAACATGTACTATTAGGTGCAAAGTAAGAGCATTATGCTAGGGATGGGGCATGTGAGCCCCAGCCTTTTCCCCTTTGGTGCCCAAAACTGACTCTTGCGGGGGGAAACCCCCCACAGCAGTCACTAGTCATGAATCTAAGATCAAATACACAGTGACTGGAGGAGTGGGCTAGAAGTACAAGTACTAAATCAAGAAACTGACGAGTACTTGCATGTAGACGGGTTTTAAAAATACTTCTCTAGTACTGAAAGTAAAAGAACACATGATTAAGAAACTGCTACCAAAGTACTGAGTCCAAGTAGAAGTATTAAACATTACTACTTAAGTTCTGAATGTGAAAGTACAAGTACAGAAGTCCCTCGTGTGGCCTAATGGTATACTTCATAATAGAACAGCCCAGATGCATCATTCTCATAAAGCGGGGGTGGGGAACCGTTTCAATTCGAGGGCCACTTCAAAGTCCTCCAAAGGCCGTGCTATAAACACAAACCAGCATTTCTCCATGCACTTCAGGCTTATATCTTTACAACAGACCCACCTTCACTAGATCGGTCCCTTGAAGATATCTCATAGTTGTGTTGCAAATGTAATTCCTATATTTCTTTACAAAATGTGTCATTTCACATGAAACTGCATAATAGTAAAATAATCAGGGGTTGGATAAGATGGCCACCCCAGTCATAAAGCAAAGGGCTCTCACAAACAGGTTAACCACTGCCTCCAGGTTTTCTTCAGCTTTCCTTTTCATAAACTACTGTACTTAAAAAATATATATCGGAGTGCAGGTACTGCATTTTAGTACTAATGTATTACTTACTTACTATACAACTCTGCAAGGATTTTATTTCTCATTAAATATCTGAATTTGGAAAGAAAAAGCAGCACTATCAGTCATACAATATGTGCTGCGTTCTTTACTGCCCAATTGTCTCATTAACATAGGGAATATTTTCAGCTCAGAACATACCCTGACGACTCACTTTTCATACCACCTTTCCCTTGAACAGAAGATGGGACTCAGTTCTTATGAATTCAGTTTTTGTAGCTCTTCAATATGCAGCTTGCATTAAGAACATGCATAATGTAAATCTCCCCTGCATCAGATACACATTTATCCAAGAAAAAGATAAAAGAAGCAATTAGGCTTCTCCATAAAGCATGTTTGCAGCATGAATTTCAAGCTAGCTCTTCCATGTTTCTGCAAGTGATTACATCAATTTAGGAATAGTAGGCCTACAGCCACTGCCGGTGCTTTCAAAGAATGTTAATCCATTTCAGCGTTGCCAAAAAAGGTGTTTCACACATTCCATAACGATCTAAGATTCTCAATGTCACATGACTTAGGGCAAACTGAACAAAGAAAAAATGTGAAGATCAAGACAAATGAATATGAACACGCTAGAGGGCTTTATTGGTCATCCTGAATGGCAGGTGAAGAGTACCGTATTCATTCAAGGTCCCATGATGTGAATGCAGCGGACCACCGCCAAGACAGACCACCAGCATCATTACAAAAACACACACTCCAATGTCTAAAAAAGCTATAGTAAAATGGAGCAAAACTAATTCTTAATTTAAATGGAAAAAAAGCTAACATTACAAAAATCATGGTTCACGTTCAGAGATATGTACATTATTCAACACATGCATGATTGACAGGAGAAGATATATACATGTATGTACAAGCATCATGGTAATGGACATATATACAAGCACCATGGAGAAATCAAATCACTAGAATATACAGTAAAAATGGAGACTAGAAAAAAAAAGACATTGGTTTCAATCTTGTTCATTTTACAGTTTTGAAATATGTACAAGTACTATAAAAAATGTCTGGAAAAGTCCTCTTTTTACACATCTAAAAACACTAAAATTGCATCTTTAAAAACAGTGCCCACACAGAAGCCTTTACAAAAAAAATACAGCCTTTGCTTTGAAAAAAAGCCATTCCAATAAAAGCCTGTATATTAAAAATCCAGATGTGCATTAAAACCTTCCAGCTTCGGGCCAAGGCTGGTCGCCCCCATGGGGGGCAGAGTGATGGCCAGAGGCGAGGAGGCGTGCCTGGGCGTGGGCACGGGACTGGGCCTGGTGCGTGAAGAAGCCCAGGGTGGCATGGGCACACTCCAGCACCATCCCCTTCACCGCCTCCAGGTAGAGCTGGTGGCCCGAGTGCAGGTACAGCCAGAGCAGACGGCCCAGCTGTGCAGGCACCGTGTCTCCATGCAGACAGTCTGCAGAACGCAAGAAGAAAATGAAAACAAATGAGTTTTAACTTAAGTGTAGGCGGTCTGTACTACAAGAAAGATAATTACCTTTGAATTGTGCCTCACAAAGGTCACAAACAAAAGTAAAGGACGGGAGGTACACAAACCTGAAATTAGCTCATGGTGAAAAGTCGCTCAGTTTACAAGCACCCATCTCAAAGCAGCTGATTCAGTACCACAAATAAACACAGCAAAGCAATAACACGTTCACTTAAGGCTGAAGAGTAGTGAAGGAGAAAATGCTGTTAACTGCATGTTACCCACACACGCGCCCGCACTGGGCAGAACACTGGCTATAGAGGCAGTCGGTTGGTATGCAAGTTAACCTATAATTAACAGGCGGGGCATTCGGAGGGTTACACGCAGCCTGAAAATGAATGGCAGTGAATGAGAAGCCAGCGCACTGGAGGGTAAACTCTGCTTTTTTAGACTTGTAATCGTCGGGAGCACTTTCATTCAAAGTCCACTGCCTGCGTCGTGAATCCAGGGAAACGACTATAAAGTGGCAGAACCATATGTATGTCCGAACGACCACAAGCAGTTGTAGAATCCACAGTCCCCCCACCAACAACCAGTCTGACAACTTAGTTTTGGTGGGGTGACTGTGGATTCTACAACTGCTTGTGGTCGTTTGGACATAGATATGGTTCTGCCACTTCATAGTCGTTTCCCTGGATTCACCACACAGGCAGTGGAGTTTGAATGAAAGTGCTGCCGACAATTACAAGTCTAAAAAAACAGAATTTGCCCTCCAGTGCGCTGGCTTCTCATTCACTGCCATACATTTTAAGGCTGAGAGTGACACTCCGAGTGCCCCGCCTGCTGATTAGCATACGAATCGACTGCCTCTATGCAATAAGAAGCAGTACGCACAGAACACTGGCTATGTAATATGACGCAGCAGAATGCACCGAACACCAGCTATGGGTACGCTGCTGACGGGCTCCTGCCTGCCTGCCTGCCTGCCTTGTGTTGGTGCATGGCACAAGCTAAATATGATGAATGAGGCCCGCTTCTTAGCAGCACTGATGAATGGCTGTCGGCCGCTAGATCAGAGAGGGAAAGGGCTGCGTGGGTCAGCGAGTCAAGTAGGAAGCAAATCTGATAAATCCCAATCAGGCATTTTTACACGACAGCTCTGCTCTACTCAGCGCTGACGGGACGTCAGCTCGGCTGTACGAAGGAACGCATGATGAATGGCTTTTCCGAGGGACACAGACACACGAGGGGGTAAACACGCCACACATACCGTACACTCCAGCCCAAATGCCACACATCTGCACCACCCTGCCACCCCCCACCATGCTCCCCCTCCAGCACATGCAAACAACTGAAATGAACCGCACTTCAAAAAGAAACAAATCAATATTTGCACAAAAGCATCATTGTAGATATGCCTTTGGTCTTGTTCAGCAGTACTTCATGTTAAAAGCATTGCTCTTCTACTGCGGCTGGAAGACAGGCAACTCCTGTATGCTGCACCAAAGCATAGAAACACTAGATCCAGAAAAAAAGAAGTGCATCAAGGCGAAAAAGTCTGTCTGCAACTGTTCTGGCAGAGTCGCCATCAGAAGCGCACTAGCAGTTACAAATGTCTCTCCAAACGTGAGCACAGGGACCATCATTATGCCTACGTCAGCATAGCTAAAACCAGAAGCTTCCAGACCAAGATGGGCAGCGGGAAAGTCCCTCAAGAGCAATTAGAACAAGCCTCTGTGATGACTCTTGCAGTTTTCATATACCAGCAATCTTCATGCTACTCTATATTCAAGAATGTAAGGTCAGCATATGGTGAAACTGCCTTTGTTTCTGCAATCCACCAAGAGGAAACTTCAAATGAATGTTAATTAGACCAATATTTCCCATGTTTGTTGCATCTTGGGTTTCTTCATAGCTTTCTCTTTTTTTGCACAATCATGCATTTAATAACTACAGCATAGTTACATTCGTTACAGAAGTTGCATGAAGCTATGAGGCCAAAATATTCTTCATATGGGAGGAAATATTCCTAACACGGCATCATATCACCTCCGTATGCTTTGCATACGCAGTCCATTTAGGATGAAAGCATCTGCATTGTGCAGGGTGCAATTGTCAAAAAACAGAAGGGTGGATACTTTTCGTATTTTAAGCAATATCAATGGAGTTGCATTAAACCGATAATAAAATAACAGACCGAGTGCAAGGTCTGCGGGGTTCCCCCTTAGAAATGGTGGAGATAGTAAAATCCCAAATGTACTATATTGCGAAGCCTTACAGTACTACGTACCCTGGGTGAGCTTGGTGTCGAACTCCAGCAGGGAGAAGAGCTGGTCAGGCAGCAGCTGCCTGGCCCAGGTGGTCTCCTCCTGATACAGCCAGTTGTGGATCAGCCTCTTCCTGCGCAAGTAGCCCTTCACCTGCTCCAGGTAGATGGAGTTACCCGTCGCCAGGTACAGCCTGGAGGGATGGAGGATCCAGCCAGATAAGACAAAATGTATGAATTACAAATAATAAATGAAATGAAAATGTTTAAAATGAAAAAAATTGACGATGCATATTGAACATTTGGTTATAAATAGGCCAGATTTTTTTTAAAAGTAGTAACTTTTCATCTGTAGTCCAACACAAAAACAAAGCATACAAAACCCTCAGACAAAATTAAATAAATTGCATTGAAAAACTGGCGAAGACAGTAGACATTCATCTTCTTACTAGTATTTACAGAGAAAACCAGAGTTGCAGTGTAATTTGCTGCTTGATGGTTTGGTGGCAATCCAAAAGGGATTTTGCATTTGATGCTCCAAAGAGCAAAGACCATTGAATCAGATGCCATCCATTTTTGTTGCGCTGACTGGTTGCAGTACTATCCAGTTGCAAGCAGAGGGATTTCAAAGACAAGCTTTTAGCTCCCAAACTCTAGCTCTAGTTGGTCCCAGCTTCAAGTGCTGAATTAACAGTCAACATGACACCACAACCTGCTATTATTTAATATACTCAGTAGTAGGGCAGCAGCTCAATCCTCTTCCAGGTGATTTCCTACAACACAATCAACACACTTGAAAGGTAACATCTCAACCATCTATTTGACACAGTCTGTGCATGGTAGGAGCCCATGGTAGGACCATGCAACATGAAACTGCTGTGGGCTGGTTTATTTGCATACGTAGCTACTTATCTGGTATACTTGACTCCCTTGTAGAAGGGGAGCATCTCAGTCAGTCATTTTCCAACTGACATCTAACACCAACACATCATTTGAAGAAGGGCAACATCTCGACCATCTATTTGACGCAGTTTGTGCATTCGAATATGGCAAGAGCATGTGATATGAAACAGCTGTGGGTTGGTTTATCTGCATACTTAACCATCTCTTATCTAGTATACTTGACTCACTTGTAGGGCAGCATCTCTTATCTAGTATACTTGACTGACTTGTAGTAGGGCAGCATCTCTTATCTAGTATACTTGACTGGCTTGTAGTAGGGCAGCATCTCTTATCTAGTATACTTGACTCACTTGTAGTAGGGAAGCATCTCGATCATCTTCCAGTTGACGTAGTTGGCGGCCGTCTCCTCCAGTGTGCAGACGCGGCTCATCTGCAGCTTGGCCACCTGCCAGAAGCGCTCGTGCTCCACAAGCCCCTCCCACATCTCTGCCCGCAGCGCGAGGTACACGCCCTCCAGCGTGTCCTCGTACACCTGGGGGAAAAAAGTCCCCAGGACCACATCAGTAACGCCTTTATTCCATTTATACACTCATTTAAACACCATGTAGAAAACTCTGTTCACATGTAAACGAGAGGCCCAAACTCCTGCGTTATCAAAAATATCCATACATATGTAAACGGCGTCTAAAATCCCACCATAACATGGATGAGTTTTTAATTTTTGGCATGGGTTATATACACCTACTGTAATGACAAGTCTGGTAATGGAACATTGCTTTCAGACATTAAGGTTCATTAAGCCACTGTGATCCATTAACTCTGCATGAGGTCCTCCAAGACATTCCTGCCTTGACATTCATTCCTTGACAGACTTTCAACGCAGCCAGCCGGCAAGGACCCCCTCATCCACAGCACTGTGTAATAGCTCTGTGGTTGCGTCTCCGCACTTGAAGACTTAAAAAGCACCATTACACCCCCCATCATCAGCACTCCCACATAACCACGCAGGGCAGGACACGGCCTTACCCGTGGGTGAAATCGGCAGACTGATACGTCTAAACGAGGGCGCGTGTGGTGTTAATTGAGTGGGCCACACGCCGTGACGATATGCCCCATAATCCATTTAGGCGGCGTGGAGCCCTCTCCATTACGGGGGCCACGGACGCGACCTGCGAAGTCAGCCACAACAAGCTAATGAGGCGAGCGCAGCGCTAATGTCGCCCCTGATTCACACAGACACAAATGTTTAAAATGCCAAGGGAAGAAAAGGAGGTGGCAAAATCGCTCTGCGTGTGTGTGTGTGTGTGTAGATGCTGAAGTCATGCAGTGACAATAACAAACAAATCATCCCATTCATGTCCGTTGGTCACTTAATTCCATGGCTCCGTTACTAATGGCATGAGTTATACAAAAATGAATTATGGAAAGTCCTGATCCATCATTAAAGCAAATGTACCCGTGTGTGTGTGTGTGTGTGTGTGTGTGTATACACACCTTTTTGCGTTTTAATGTCCCCCAGTCTCGACCAAGGATCCACGCAAGCAGTGACTTGCACATTGAGAAGTAATTGTCCACTGTCTGGATTCCTAGTGTGCAAACAGGGAGACAGAGGGACAGAGACACAGAGAGAGAAGGGCAAAGAAATGTGCATGAGTAAGCAAACCCATTTCACAGCAACTGACAACTGGCATTTGAAAAGCCGTCATAAAAAGGCAGGATTCTTCATTGCAGCTAAACAATTTGACAATCTGAGACGTTTACCAAAAGCGGTCTTAAATTGTTTCTATGATGCAAGCTGCAGATATCCTGTAAGAGTTGGCTACAGTGGGATGTGCTGAGCAATCAGTCTGGACCTTTAGCGCAGTGGTATCATGCTGTGCCTCCCATGCTGAACTGGAGCAAAGACTGATGGGTCACAGGTTCGAGCTCCAAGTGGCGAACTGCGCAGGAGGACCTCGGTTACACTGCACATACACAGGCCTACACACACAAACGGGACCAAGTCTTTCACAGTAAGAACTCACCCACAGTCTCGTCCCCGCGTGCCAGCTTGCCCCTCCAGAAGTCGCTGGTGATGCTGTGCAGAGAGGCCAGGTAGTGGGTGTCGCACAGTGTGTGGCCCCAGGCGGCCACCTTGCTCTTGCGGTACGAGCGCCACTGCAGGAAGATGGTTTGTTTGTTTATTCATGTCTATTGCCAGTTCAGCAGCTATGGCTATATAATGGCTAATACAGATAGAAAAATAAATGTTTCACATTACATTTACCAAACCATATTACATTTGCAAAAAACAACAACCAAACAAATACATTAAATACATTTTTTACATTGATATATACTACAAAAATTCAAAAGGTTTAAAAAGGTGGGACCTTACTAAAAATGCATACCTGTAGGAAGATGGAGCGCAGCTGGCGGTCGAGTGGCGTGGGCTGGCGGAAGAGCCAGTAGGTTAAGAGCCACTGGAAGCGGCACTGGGAGTACTGGCGGTGCATGGACTCCAGCTCTGTGTGATCTGGGTTGGGGAAGGACGCATGCACAGTAGAGTAGACACATACACACCAACGTTTCATTTCTATTGCCCAGCGCTGTGTGGTCTGGATTTAGGAAGGACGTACAATACACATTAGTACTGCGGCTAAACTCCCAAATATGAAGACTATGAGCACTTTGTCATGTAAGCATGACATCTCTACCATAGTTGATATGCACCATGACTAATTTTAAGAAGTGGAGGAAAGTTGGATATCACTTCTGGTGACCTTGAGATGTCAAAAAAGGTCAGTGACACTGGATGCCATTTAAAATTCAATATCAGAACCAAATTCAATGGCGCTCTTCTGCCACACACACACTTCATTTACAATGTCCAGCGCTGTGCCGTCTGGATTTGGGACACACTCACACAACAGAGTCTCTTCCTTATCAACTGTCTCAGTTCAGCATACTCTGAAATCATACAACTATAGCCACTCTAGAGACATGGACGCCACCTTGACTAGGTACCCAGAACAGACAAAGAATTTGGATTTTTTTTTGTAAAGTAACATTATAAATTGCATTTACAATGAAATTGTTGACACAGGTCTATGATATCAGCCAAAACCCACACATTGACTAACAAATGTTCTGCAGGAAACACTAAATGATTAATGTTCTGAATGGACACCACACATTGTCCCACCTCCACCATTCTGCAGAGGGTCTAAAGTTCAGGAGGGCATCCCCTGGTGCGGCTCTGGATCCGAATATTAAGAGGGAACTGCCCTCGTGTTCAAAGCATGCATGAGAATTCTTGGCCCTCAACAGTGGCTGAACAAAACCACTTTGAAGTGGTTCAGCAGAGCAAACAATTGGATAACATTATTTTTTCCTCTTCAGAAGACTGGCATTTTCGTCAAAGAGGGGAAAACAAGAGAACTAAAGAAAGTTTCAACACGTCCTTCAAGTTCTTGGAAATAAGTACAAGGCCAGACAAAAGCAAATTATACATAAAGGCACACTAAATGAATTGTAAAAAGCTTCAGACACTGTATACATATCATATAGTTTACCAAGCTACATCATAGCGTATACATCAATATGGTAAAACAGGAATTAGAATATGGTGTTGAGCAGGTCACTGTGCGCACGTGCGTAAAAGCTAGGCTTGAACTTCATTGTGTAGTAGGCCGAAGGGCCCCAGAAGACACGTACCATTTGTGCTCTGTTGGTTGAGAACATGCTGAAACACCAACTTCAGACTCCCGTGGTGCTCCACTGCCATGTCATACAATTCTTTCCACTCGAAGCTCATGTTGTCGCCTTCTTCAGACTTCTCTGGTGAATCAAAACAATCACGCTGATAAACAGAAGGAAGCAGTCCATTTTCTATGACAACAGCAAGTATGACCATGACAAATGAGACTCTTCTGTTCTGGTCTTACAGAACAACCACAAACAACTACACACATTTACAGACTTCAGAGAATTGGTGCAGCTTTACCCTTGAACTTGAATTCCAGCACTTCTTGCGAGACACCCCATAATGACTCGATGTCGACGCATGGCAAGGTGACAGAGGGCAGCGGCACGGTTTCCTCCAATACCAACCACTGGATCCAGTACTTCTGTGGGGGATTGGGAATCTCTCCGAACAGCTTCTCTTGGAGGGACCGATTACAGTGCAAGCTCTTGAACAAGGCTCTCCACATGACGAGGAGAGAGTAGGCTTTCTTGGCGGACAAGAGGCACGTGGCTGTGGGGAACTGTATTTCGAAAGACGCCTGTGGAAAAGACACGGCATTAAAAGTCAAGGCAAAACAAATCTTCTGACAGGGTGTAGTGGCCTGCTAATTTACGTGTTAATTATGCTTAACCACACCGAACCTACCTGGTAATGTTTCTTCCACAGCGAGTTGCAAGAACCAAGTCGAAACAGTAACCGACAGGTGCTTCCAGCCCTAAGCAAGGACACCGGGTCCAGCTCTTGCAAAATGAGCATGAGGACTTCATCGCACAGATGTAACAATAACGTGTCTGGGGCACTGTCTAATTGTGTAACGTCTGTCTCGCACTTATTCTCAACCTCAACCGAGGTGGCGGACAACAGGGCGAACTGTTCCATCAACTCGGCCTCCCAACTCGAATCCGTAAGCGCCATGTTCACCCACAGCCAGTGGTGTAGTCTACGTAGAACGCGGGTATACGGAGTATACCCACTTCTAAATTTCAGGGATTTCAGTATACCCACTTCAAATTGATTGATCCATTGTTTTGAATAGCACAAATATATACAGTATACCCACTTCAAAAAATGTTAAGATATACAGTATACCCACCATAAAAAAGTAGACTACACCACTGCCCACAGCCACGCGGCCCGGAGGTCGAAACACGATTTAATTAATTGGGAAATACCATTTGAAATATGGGGCGGAGACTTTCACCTATTCCATGGTGTGAGATAAATGGTACGGCCTAGGCTACGGCCCAGAGCCCACCTTGGTGAACGATGATGAGCACTGACAGACGCACTGGCACTAGGCCTTGCGCTGTGCCCAAATGATAATGCTTGGTGTGTGTGTCTGTCAGTGAGTGCCTTAATTGCCTATGTATGAATTCATAACAATTCAGAACACATGCCTTAAGTCAATATATATATAAAATTAATTTACATTATATTTAAATTAAGTAGCCCACATAATAACCCTCTCCAATCTCTAAATCTTTGAACAAAACCTTACACAGCACTGAACAGTGATGGAAGAAGATGGACAAATAAAATGGAACTGCTGTGGATTCTTGTGTTATATATATTATTTTTTTTTATCATACTTTTAGTATATATTTCCCTTTTATTGGGAAAAACCTATCCATACAACAGACAACAAAAAATGTTCATAAAAGGCAGCCAAAAGACGAGGTTTTGTCACAGGAGTGGAAGGAAAACCTATTTTCATACATGAATGAATTTGTCCAGCATTTCATTTTCGCAGCTATTATATTGTAGGGTCTCAATGTAAAATGAAGATATTTCAGGCAAAAATTACCATTAAGATCATATTTTTGACACAGAAAACTATGTACAGTAGCCTATATGGATGAAGATGTTAATTCAGAATATTGAAATATAAGAATACTGCTTGTCACCTATTGTGTACATGTAGGACACCAAAGTCCAAAGCAGTCAGGTTGATTGGATCACTTGCTTAGCTACCCTGATTGATCTATTTCTGAAATGTATGTTCTTATGAATGTGTCTGGCTGTTGTAAATGTGAAAGTACCATTCAATCCTTATCACCTCATGTGATTAATGGGACAACTTTCTGTTCGTCCATATGAAACGCATACGGTTGGCTTGCAGTAAAACTTCTGCCTATCAACACTTGGTTCTTGGGTTATTGAGGTTTCTCTATCAATAGGTTGGTTCTCTATCACAACTAAGGGTGACTAAGGGTGACTAATCAAATCAAATGACTTCAAAAAATGGACAAGTAGTACCTAGGAATTGAAAGGGTCAACGGAATCTATCAGAAAGCCAAATGGACCTTGGGCCAAGAGGTGACATGCCAAGCAACATACCAAAGACATGCTTTTGGAGAATGAAGACAGTTCTGCTTATTTTCCCTTTTATTGGGAAAAAAACTATCCATGTGTGTGTGTGTGTGTGTGTGTGTTGTGTCAGCTTTTTTTGACTGATAGGTTACAGTAGCAGAGATCTGCTCAAAAGAGATATAGGCATTAGGGCAGACCTGTAGGTCATCTTGTGACCTCCAAACAAGGAGAACATTTACATTTTACTCTGCTTATCCAAAGCATGTCAATCTGCTTCTGTGTATTGCCTGTAATATTTTAATGTTTAAGCTGCTCCTACTGAATTTTCTGAATTTCCCCTCGGGGATCAATAAAGTTACTCTACTCTACTCTGCTCTAGGCCTACTGTATAGTCAAACCAAATGGGCCAGAGATGTCTGCTGCTGGCGTGGATGCTGCCTAGTGTCTACAGTGCACTGCTCAGCCGTCATTGCATACCCCCATGGCGGTAAGGCTTGCGTCTGGGCATGGTCCACTTGCAGACAGTCTTAGAAACAAAATCTATATTCAGATATGTCAAATTCAGAAGCATGAGCTGGTAATACCTCCTCCACAGGTGATAAACAATGGCCCACAACCATGATACCCTGCGCCCAACTCTCAGTAACTAGTTTGGTTTGTTTTTATTCAAGGAGAAATCGGTAGGCCGTCCTCCAGGCACCTGGAAAATGTGAGTGATTTTGTATTCCAACATGATGAGATGAAGGCATGTGATTAGTTTATTTATTTATTTATTTTACTACAAATACAAAAAAATCACCACAGTGGTCACAGACCTTTTCTTTCAAATATATTTCAAAGGTTTGATATTACCATATTCTTCTTTGTCTGTGTCACAGTAAATTGATTTAAACATGTTGTATAAAATCAGGAGAACTCATATTTTTCCCACACCTCTCTAACACAAATATTAAACCGTCATGTCCCTTGAAATCCGTATGCGATCTTTTCTCAACATCCGAGCACGATTCCTCTTTTTTCCCCCAAACAGTCAAAGCAAAGCATAATGGCTAAATTGTACTGTATGATGATGTCACCCTCCAAAAGCCCAGCCGCAGTATAACAGCACATGTCACATATTTGAAACACACTTGTATCTGCAGTGCAGTTCATCAAACACAAGGAAACAGAACAGCAAGTCAGAACAAGTCACGATATACAGTACGTACACCTGGGGAAGAAAATCAAACACATTATAATGGAAACTCAAATATGTATTGTACAGTTATTTTACATTGTAGAAATACAGTATTTTACAAAATGATTTGAATATAATAATTTCTGTGAATACGCTTTTCACACTAGGTCTCACTGGAGGAAAGTCACATTTTTTGTGTAGGCCTACTGATGTTGACCTTCATTGATGGCTTGTGCTGAGAAGTTGTGACATTCTCAAATTAACCCCCTCTCCTTCACTGGCTGCAGGGTCTGTCAGTATTAAGCAATTGCCCTTTGAACACAACTCTACTTTCCTTAAATATGTTTTTTAGCTGTTATCAAAATGTATGTTGCCCATTCACAAATGTTTCAGGATACACTGGTGTGACCAAAGTACAGCTGGTTTTACAGCCAAATATGTTGATTACTCGAAATTCAAAATGGCGAACATGGAGCAGATCCATCTTTTCTGATATGAAAAGTGTGATTTTCCTATTCATAATGAATACTTAGAAATTGATGGTGGTGGTGAATATTCATGAAAAAGATAACATTTGTGAATGGGCAGCATACATTCCGGAAATAAACTACTAAGAAAATTACCCTATACCTTTGAATGTTTACATCAAGTATTCTTGCTTCAAATACAGAAGAAAATAATGCACATTTTGCGTACTGCCATGGTAAATTATCCGGAAATATAATTGTGGGCAGAAATAACTCCCATCCCCAGAGATAAAGAGGTTCATGTTTCACTCATCCAAAGAATATGTATACAGTACATTAAGTGCACTACATAGCCTACAGCATTTTTCTGATTTGTAAATATTTGCTGTTGTGGATGTGACTCATGCCACAGCTGATGTTCAACCCTATTGCACAGGAGATGCAAATCACTCAAATCCGGTTCAGGAGTCTTTAAAAAAAAACTCGCCACTGGTCTACGGTCATAACCACTCATTACGATGAACTGATTCAGAGCTGGTTTGATCAAATTTCTGGCAGTGGGGTTGACTTTCTGAACCCGGGATTGGCACCTCTATACATGGGGGCTGACACAGATCAGATGTTGTGTTCAGGCAGCTACTAAGCCACTGTAGCTCATTTGCTTACATTCAGATGCATAATGCTCCAAGCGCACTGTTGCTTAGCGGAGAAGTGGAGGGCGCCTGAACAGATCCCTGGCCAGCAAATGGATTAACCTCATTGCCAGATAAAACTCCTCCAAGCAAAGGCTTTGGTAAGTCAGTCTATGTAAGGGAAAAAATGCACAGCAAATGTTGCAGCGAGCAATGTCATATAGTGTGGGTTCTCCTCTCTTTAGCGTTTCATTAACACTGCAGAGTTAACTGTGAGGGATAGCCTATTTAAAACATGATTGCTTTGAAATGCCACTATTTTCAGTTGATACGACAAATGATGGATTTTATTTCAAGCAAGTTCAACATAGTTGTAAAATTTATCATTGAAATGCCAAATACAGTACTGAGAATCTAAGAATCTAAGAAGCTAAGAATCCTCCTTGGGATTATCATAGTTTTTTTTACATCCATATGGATAGAATCCAACTCAAATGTCCAAAACTTACAAAAATAATGTCAACATACAAATAATAATAAAAAAAAACAAATCAAATGATTGACAAGTGCTTTAAACCTCATGATTGAGTTTACAATTGCTAAGACGAATAAGTGAATGTGCATCAAATAAACATCACTCCTCCACTTATATCCTTATCCCCCATACAGTAGGCCTATATAAGAGATGTATCCAATATAAAACAATTAAAGGAGCGAGTGCATTGGCATTCAACGAAACAGCCAACCACAAAACTAAGCCTTGCTTTTTTGAAGCACAGAAGAGATAACGGTAAATCAAGAAGTAAAAAATGTGTTATAACAGTGATTCAGCCAATATTATGTCAAAGACACAAACCTCATCACAAACGGAAACTACACAGTCTCACTGATCTGCCATAGTGCAATGCAAGGCACTGACTCTGAAGGGCATGTGGATTAACTGGTCTGAAAGAAATAGAAAAACACAAGACACTCAAATGAAAAAAAAGCAATATGTTACAAATACAAGGACAGCTTAAATAGAAACTAAATACAAGTTCTTGTTTGTTTTGTTTTGTGCTCATGTCACAATAAGGGGAAAAAATGCTTAAATTTGGGTCATATTTCAGTAATTAGATGACCTTTGACCAGTCAACATGAAATCCACGAAACACATTTTGTGGTACGCCCAAGATAGGTCAAGGGAAGAGAAGAAACAATGGTCAGTCTTTACGCGATACACCTTGAAGACATGAGGATTATTTTTTTTTTGAACAGTTTGTGATCACAGTGTACATTTTGTTTGCTACTTGCACTCCTTCAATCAACTCCACCACTGCTCCATGTACAGTAGTCCTTCCTTCCTATTCTCTTCTCTTCTTCGCCCAAATCACCCACTGTCCTCGCGCTGTGTGTCACCTCTGGGTTTATGCTTCAGCAGGATGGGGAGGTGAGAGGGAGGATGATTGACGAGGATATCCCAAGTGTGGGCAGTTGGCTGGACCAGAGCAGGTTTTTACCAATAGGCAGACTAGGGAATTGCCTGGGGCCCCACCAACCTATCCTCTGTAGGGGCCCACGGCAGTCAGCCACATCATGATTAATACCAGCAAAATAAAATAAAACAATACGTCTATATTTTTCCCAGGGCCCCAAAATGGGCTTTACACAGAGAAATGGAAGGAGCACTTTGAACCTATGTGGGTACCGAGCTTGTTGCTGGGGCACTACCCTTCTCAGAGCAATTATACTGTATACCTACACAGTAAAATATGGGGTGTCCATATTTTAGAGTAAACCTGGATATAAATCTAGATAGAGAGTCAAATGGCTTTCACATGGAGTCAAATGTTAGAGTAACATTCTGCAGGTGGCCAGTGTAAGAAGTAATTTTTACTCTAAAGCTCTAAGTAATTGCGCAAAATTGAACAGAATTAACTTTTTAAACGTTACACTGTTCAGAGAATAAAATGAATACTGCTTTTGAGTGGGACCAATTTATCCTAAATGGAGGTAATTTCAGCAAGTGAGCTTTACCTTTGTCCTGTACTTCCAGACGTTATCCGAGTCTGGCAAGAAACGCAAATTCTACTTCCAAGCTAGCAATTATCCATAAAATAAGCTTATTTCCAGAAATGGAATGGTATCGCTTTAAGTACAGAGTAGTTCTTCCATTGCTCTGTGTGTGTGGTCACCCATCACTGCTCCATACACTCTTCTCTCATAGCCAGTCTTCCAAAGCTCTCACTTTGTCTACCCCAGTGTGTCACTCACTTCCGTGTTTGTTCTCAGCAGGATGGGGAGAAGGAGAGTGATCGACGAGGATACACTATAAATTCAGCAGTGGTAATTCAACATTATTTTGAGCATACTGTACGTATATGGTCCACTGGTCCCATTTGATATGGTGTTACATTCACCTCCTCCAAGTGTTCAATGAAGCTCTCTTAAGTGTTGAGTCAACACCACGAAACTGAAATGATTACATTTCCAGTGTTAAAGGGACACTGTGCAGGAAATGGTCAAAAAAGGTACTGCAACTATGCTGCTCATTGAAAATGTGTTGTCTAAGGCCAAATTTGATCTTTTCATGACAGTTTACTAAGTAATAAATGAATATTTTATAGTATGGCCCAAGTGCAGTCATTTTTGCAGCTAAAAATGGCTATTTCTGGAAATTCAAAATTTCAGACCATGGAGAAGATCCCCCTTTTCATGTATGAAAAATGTATTTTTTCCAGTCATAATGAATACTTAGAATTTGATGGTGGTGGTAAGTATTCATGAGAAAGGTAACATTAGTGAATGGGTAGCATGAATTCTGGAAATAAACAACTAAAAATCTCACACAGTGTCCCTTTAAGTCAATACTCAAAGAGTTGCATCTAACTCAATGCACAATATCTAATGGGGCAATATAATATGCTCAAGATACTGTTGTTGAATTAACACGGCTAAATGTTACTGTGGAAAACACAAGGGTGGGCGGCCGGTGGGCAGTCAGGTCCCTGGTACCCGAGGGTTCGTCAGTCTCCTCCCCCACAGTGTGAGCATCAGGCCACGCGGATGCGAGGCTCCTCCTCCACTTCCTGTCCCAAGCTGGTGTAGGTGACCGAGGGCTCCAGGGGCCGGGACGCGGACGTGTGGTCCGCCACGTGGTGGTGGTTGCCGCCGGCAACGTTGCGGAACTGTTTGTAGACACGCGGGTCCTGCGCCACGTAGGTGGAGGAGGAGGAGTAGAAGACCAAGCCCAGCATGATGATGAGGAACGACAGCAGGTACAGCGCCGAAAACTGGAGAGAGAGAGAGAGAGAGAGAGAGAGAGAGAGAGAGAGAGAGAGAGAGAGAGAGAGAGAGAGAGAGAGAGAGAGAGAGAGCAATAATTAAGTTCACAGGGGAAAAGCATGAGGATTTTTTTTTATTAGAGGAAGTTTGTTTATTTGTTTGTTTATTTATTTCACTGGACATGGCAGCACCAGAGAGTGTCAGGAAAGTACTGGCAGAGAGAGATGAAATGACCCGGGGCCAGTACCAAATCCAGCCCCCCCTTGGATTCATGGTACAGCGCCCCAAAAAGCAATAATTCATCTTGGATTCAGATACAGCATATTCAGTCTGCTGGTGAAGACCGGCTAGAGGAACAGCCCTGAAAACCAGATACAGAGACCTAGAGACTGAGAGAACCCATATGAGAAATGACACGTGTAAATAGCATAAAACAAAAAAGAAAACTTACAAAGCCAATACGTTTTACGTGGCACATACTAATTTACATACAAATCTGCAGTCATGTGAGAGGTGTACTCACTTCTGTGACGCACTGTATTTACTTTATGTACAGTATGAGTGAAGGACATCCACACATCCACATTCCATCTAGACAGCATGCTGTACACTGCAAAGTATTCTAGGCTCCCTACATCACATTTAAACAGAACATGCATACAGTATCTCTTGCAGATCAGTACAGCAAGGGCAACCCTGAAAACTATTGTACAAATGGAGAGAGACAGAGACTAAAGTTTGTCGGCAAAGTGGAACGAAGAGTCTCTGTGTCTGCTGGAGGGATGCGGTTTCACTTAAGGGGATTGCGGTTGAAATAAGCAATAATTAGGCTCGGTTAGCTGTTAAAATGAGAGCAGCCACCACTGCCACAAAAGGTCTATACCTAAAAGACTGGATTATTGGTGATTGTGGCTCTGAGGAGTCACCGGTGTTCTATTTTTGTCAAGAAAAAGAATGTTCATGTCTATGCTGAGTGGTTCTATTCCAAGAGGATAATCTATATCGAGGCCCATTTGTGTTTCTAAGGTTTACATGCACCACTGAGAGACATTGTAAAATGGAACCCCGGCAATGTTCCAAAATGGAATCCCAGTGGACTGGATACAAAGACCGCCTCTCTGCCATTATCTGCAATTGAGATGAATGAATAAGGTCAGCAAGCCCGGCTATGGCCTTGCTCTGCAATACGCGCAGCAGAAAAGAAAGAGAAATCAATATGAGAGCTATTCCACTGCAAGAAGGGAAACACTCTATACATACAGTATGTTCAACACATACATCATGCATTAACACGCTGGGGTTATACTGGTTTTGTTCATAAAACAAGCCCTTGACAGCATGCCCACATACAGTAACCTACAGTATATTGATTACTGTGCATAATGTATACATTGATATACAGTGCAGTGCGGTGCAGCAGTAAAACGAAAGGGAATTTTAATTGTTTTTCACAAAGCTCAGGGGAAGGAGAAATGTACCGTAAATGTGCCGGGAATACAACACCACAATGAGGCTGTTCCTGTGGTACTGACACAACACACACACATATTACAAAGGCTACAATACGATTCAATTCTACCCAATACTATGTAATTTGTTGTGTTGACCTGAGATGCGTAATGAAGTAGACCAAGGAATGAACTAATCACACAAAAAACAGGAAAGGCATATCAAACAAATAATACAGAAACAGGCCTACATAAACATACTCACCTACAAATCCCAAGCTACTGGGGTGGTTTCTAATTTGGACAACATGGCCTACCGTTAAGACTACCGTGAATGTAGGCTACTGTATACACAATACTGCCCCTCAATGTTGGTGATGTTTTGAAGTTTTTTTCTCTATACTGTATGTTTGGCCTGTGTCAAGTGTGATGGTTGGTTTGGAAAATCAAATTCCCCTTACAGGACAATAAAAATAATATCTACTGCATACAGCCTAGTGTAGCCTACTATATATGAGAATGTTAAAATGTTGTTTATCAAGCTATGCCACTGGAGATTAATTGCATAATAAACTAGAAAAGTGCTCAGAAAACACATGCACCTTCGCCCTCTGGTGGACAGAAACACACACGCACCATGAACATACACACAAACGAACAGACACACAAACTCAAACAATCACATAACATACTTGGCGGAGGTGATAAGCTTATCTCAACACCAGAAATGTACTACAGCACGCTAAGAAATAGCACAATACCTCAAGACTCTGTGAAATTTCTCATCAGCCTGTAAGCCTCATGAATTCACTTCTGAGGAGATGTTTTCCTTAAATTTGATCGTCTTTGTTATGTGATTCCCTACCTACGCTGAAGATGTCAACGAATATACCTGAGAGAATCTGGAATCTCTGTGAACTGTGACAGAACCTGTGCGCTACAGGGTGGTTATCTTTAGGTAAAAGGATGCGTTTTTGAAGACCAATTACTGCTGCTGTAAAGCAAAATAGTGCTTGCAATTTCATAGCCCTTTCTTAAGAACATACAAAAATGTTGTCAAATGCTGTAAAATAATCTTATAAGACAGCTTAATGGAACAAAAGAACCATAAAATCTAAGGTTCATATTATGCCCAAAACTAGATATAACAGACCCTATCTAGACTATTTCCCTGGAGGGAAACGGGGCGGTTGCGCTTTCATTGTATCCTGTTCGGAGAAATTTCGGTAACACTTTATTTTAGGGACACATCTATTAGCACTAATACATAAAATATTAATGCATGTGTAAGTAACTTGTAAGGCATGTACTAAGCAAAATAAGACAGTTGTTAAGCATGTATTCACAAATGTCTTGTTCATGCACAATAAGGGATTTATTACCAATATAACCTTAGTAAGGACCTAGTAGACCTAGATTTCTATTTATGTGTAAGCAGTAAGGGCCAGAATAAAATGTGTATAAGCTCCTGGTACACTGTGTGAACAAACCCTGAACAGTGTGAAAACAGATGTGGAATAAGGGTCCCTATTCTAAAGTGATGCATTGCTCAGCCCAGATGGCTTAGGGCCCCCGCACTACCTAGGGCCCCACTCTACGTGCCCCCCCCGCCCGAGAAGCAAAGTGTAAGACCATTTCAAATTCTACATTAGTCTCAGTAGGTATGAAGATCTCACTTATTCTACTCATTATGTTGATGAGTAATTGGAAGCATTATATAGCAAGGATTGGACGTAAAGTTATCAATGACGGTGGGTGGTGAGATGTCATTTTTTCATACACCAATTAGTTTTAATTGTAAAAACCCTGCAATAAATGCAGGATATAACGATGAGTAGTAGTTTGGAAGCGAAACTAAGCTATTCCTTTCTGATAAATAAGTTAATGTTTGAGAAACTTAGCTACAAGAAGTGCAGTGCATGATGGGTACGCCCTTAGCAACTAAATTTCACAAGTGAGGGGAGGAGCTAAGGACGTAGGCTCAGAGCTGGGTAGGTTGTCTGTTGGCCTAGATTGCGTACCCATCATGCACTGCACTTCTTGAAGCTAATGTTCTCCAACATTCACTTAATTATCACAAAAGAGTAGTTTAGTTTTGCTTCAAAACTATTATTATAATGTTCTGCATTTATTTTGTTTTTTTTTCAATTAAAACTCAGTGGTACATGAAAAAAAATTACATCTCACCAACCCACCGCCATTGACAAGTGTACGTTCAATCCTTGCTATATATAGGCTCTTGTTACCTCTCTCTTATAGATAAGAACAAGAGATAACTAAATGACTTGGCTGGGTAAGTATTAATTATTTGATATACCCTTACACTTTGTAGGACGGGGGGGCTAGGTAGTGCAGGCCTGGGTGGTGTGGGGGCCCTAGGACTTTGGTAGTGCGGAGGCCCTGAGGCTACCATCTGGGCTGACCAATGCATCACTTTAGAATAGGGACCCTTATTCTGCATCTGTTTTCACACTGTTCAGGGTTTGTTCACACAGTGTGTCGGGAGCTTATACACATTGTATTCTGCCACTTACTACTTACTAATAAATAGAAATATAGGCTTACTGGTCCTTACTAAGGTTATATTAGTAATAAATCCCTAATTGGGCATGAACAAGACATTTGTGAATACATGCTTAACAACTGTCTTATTTTGCTTAGTACATGCCTTACAAGTTACTTACACAGGCATTAATATTGTATGTATTAGTGCTAATAGATGTGTCCCTAAAATAAAGTGTTACCGAAATTTCATAGCAATTGTAATTTTTTTAAATCAACAAGAGACCTGTGTAGGTTGACATCTGTTCAGGGGACATCCTGGCCTCCAAGGCACTGACACAACCTGGGCAGCCATTAGGGCGAACAAAGACACCTCCACTGGAACCTCCACTGTTTACAGTGTGTGTGTGTGTGTGTGTGTGTGTGTGTGTGTGTGTGTGTGTGTGTGTGTGTGTGTGTGTGTGTGTGTGTGTGTGCGTGTGTGTGTGCAGAGGGACAAAACATTTGTTCGACCCCTTCAGCTTATAACCTAAGGGCATGTGTGTGCGTGTGCGTGTGCGTGTGCGTGCATCAAATCCCCATCCCTTATGCATATGGCAACTGGCAAGAGAGCAAAAGAAAAGGAGCGGGGAAGGATGAACGGTAAGACAAGCAACAAACAAATGAAGGTTGAATTCAGAAATGGTGGTGACGGAGGGAATGACAGGAATGGAAAGAATAAGAGATTAGTGAGAGGACACGAGACAAAAGATAAAGTGACAAACATGCAACCAAGAGCATAGAACACATGTGAAATGAATAGTGACAAGTGTGCAAGCCAGTGAGAGAATAAGTGGAAGTAATAGAGTATGCCGAGAGCGACAGAGTCAAAGATTCAAGCAGAAATCACCAAGTAAGCGATAAGGCGATTTAAGTGAGAAGACGGTTATCCGTGACTATAGGACAAAATTCTTCACTTTCTTCAGTTATGTATATAGTTTACCCCTTGGCACATGACATTGGTCATCGTTTCAGAAGCTTTTCTCTATGCCCAGGGGGCAATGTCAATGTCCGTGATGCTTACTGTAATATAAGTACGGATCAGAAAAAATATCACCAAAGGGAGAAAAACAAATTATGGTAGCATCCTGCCCATGCAACATCAAAGGACGAGGGTCAGGCAAAGGTCATATGAAGAAGTGGAAGATATTACCACTTCAAGAGTGGAAATAATCAAAAGTTCAACTCTTAAGCCCACTTAAGCCCAAGTCTATAATATCTGAAACCTCTTTATGTGTTATACCAGCGGGTTGACTTTTTTTCCAAGATAATGTGCTGCCAGACATGTTGGGTGTCTGATCTATTTCAAGAAAAACATAAAAGAAAGTATCACAGAGTGCTTCTGCAAGCTCCTTCCCCATTCTAAGGGGACTACAGGAGGACAGCACATAACAGTGTTAGATCTTTGCCTGTCAGAACAACACACTGAAGCAAATAAGCAAAGGGGACAGCTGTCTCGCTCGGCTCACTGCTAAAAGTCAAAGTCAAATTCCCAGGAAATAAGCAGCTTATATACTATATAACTATTGGTAGAAAGTTAGTATATATAACAATAATGGTAGCCAGTTGGTATACCGAGTTGGCAGATAGTTGGTTTATAACTTTAGTCTCTAAATTAACACCATCCAACCGGCCAAATGGTGGTGAAAATTCAGTTTGGCTAGTAGAAAATGAAACTCACTAGCCACTTGACTGGTAGTACGGTAAGTGTATGTCTGGCTAGTGAGACTTTGCATCTTGTGGCCAAATTGGCTGGTGATGAAAAAAGTTAATTTATAGCTCTGACTATAGTGGTAGCCAGTTGGTATATATAACTATCTTTGGCACAGTCTAACGATAGTGGAAGCCAGCGTCTTCAGTAGAGGAAGTAATTGATTGCCACACAGCAAGCCAGCCTCTGTGCACTGCAGCCCTGGCATGGTGCGTTGCCACATCTTGCCTGTCTGGTTTCAATTTCGCCCTGGCAGAAAAGGAGGAGCCCCTGAGAGAGGTATCAGTGTGTGCAGACAGCAGGGAAGGAATTAGGCAGATGGCAAGACATTCATTAACATGTGGGATAACGAGTCAAGAGACCTGGTTCCTTTTCTCCTCTTTCTGCTTACCATCCCCATCCCTCTATAACTACAGAACAATACGTTCAGCCCACTGCAAGCAGGAAAGATGCCAGGAGGTAGGCAACACAATCATTGCCGAGGGAGGGGGGGATATGTTTACTTTAACCATGCTGCATACCAGCATACTAACACGCTGTTTACACATACTATGTGGATCATTTTAAATGTGCATTTTTTAGCCATTCATGCAAGTGTGGATAAACGGTATAATACCATTGTGACAGGCGCATTTTAGTCCCCTAAAAGGAATATTTTAACAACCACTTTTTTTGAAAGGAGGTTTCTAAAACTCCATGTAGTTATAAACGAGAGGCCCAAACCAATGCATTTTCAAAAACATCCATATTATACTACATGTAAACAGCATCTAATGTAACATCACACTGGGTACTGGTTATGGCCAGAGGATGAACGGTCGTTTGGGCTGTTAGTCCCGGTTCATTCTAATGAATGTGACAGCTTTAATAGTCTATATTGCGCAAACAGTGAACAAAACCTCCACCACTGCAGATAAACTGTGAAGATGGAGCCCATTTGAGGTAGCGGTGAGGAGCAGATCAAAGACGAGAGAAGAAACACAATCTAGAACTCAACCAAATATCTTACTTTGGGATCAAATATTTCTTTTAAAAGGCATTCATGGGTAAGCGGTTCGGGCGTCAGACTTGTAGCCCAAAGGTTGCCGCTTCGACTCCCGAGCCGCCAGGTTGGTGGAGGGAGTAATTAACCAATGCTCTACCCCATCCTCCTCCATGACTGAGGTACCCTGAGCATGGTACTGTCCAGCCGCAGTGCTCCGTTTTGGGCGCCATCGGGGGCTGACCCCTTGCATGGGTGAGGCATAAATGCAATTTCGTTGTGTACAGTATGTAGTATTCACTTGTGTGCTGTGGAGGCCTGTGTTACAATGGCAATGGGAGTTGAGGTTTCCCAGTTAGACTTTCATATTAAATTAGATTCGAAATCTGCAAACACTTCAGTACAGCTTAAGTTTGGAGCTTATAAAGTAAAAGCAATGAGCAGCAGACACACTGTACTGTGGTCATTGTCAAGTTAATGTAAATAAAGAACTTTGTTTTCCTTCTCATGCAATGGTAGGAACAAGGAAAGGACAAATGAGGATAGGAGGAGTGGCTCAATCCATACAGGTACTTAGTGGAAGACGAGTAGTTCTCATTATGGGCTTCTGGAAGAGGGAGAAGAGAAAATGATCATCCCTACATTCATAGTACCTCCAGGAACAATAGAGAAGTCTTCGATTGGTGCAATTAAACCCCAGAGGGACTGGCTGAGGGCACAGAGCTCTCACACGGTGACAAGGACCATCAAGCCTCACAATCACAGGCTATTGGCAAAGCTCTTACACGTTCAACATAGAGGGTATTACCAACTTCAAGTGTTAATGGTGACTTCCTAAGTGTTGAAATAACACTTGGAAATTTATTGTGGAAGAGATTTGCCAATTGTGTGGCTCAATCATCCTTTGCAGAGTGTGAGAGCAGTGTTCATTTGATACTTAGAGAGCATTACCAACTAAAAGTGTTAAAGTTGACTTGGTAAGTGTCAAATGAACACTGCACAGAGCTACCACACTATGATGTGGATGATGTACCCACACAATCAGAAGCCATTGGCAACGTTTTTACACACTAAATTTCATTTTGACACATAGAGAGTCACATTTCACACTCTTCTAGTTGGTAATACTTTGTCAAAGTGTCAAATAAACACTGTACAGAGCTCTCACACTGTGTGGAGGATGATGGAGCCATCCAATCAGAAGCCATTGCCTTCAGCACTATCTCTCTCCAAGGTCACGATCTTAAGGTTACTGACATGAATCTTCATTAGGATTTAGCTCCACTGTCTCAGATGAACACAAATGTCTCTCCTGGAAGAAATGATGATTTCCATTTAGTTTTCCCCCTAGTTTTTTATTCTTTCTTTTCTCTCTGAGCAACTGTGCACTCATTTGTACCATCCACAGCACAGATAGAGGGACAAAACAAAACGGGAAGGTTAGGAACATTTCACCAAGCATTGAGAGAGACAATGAAGAATTGAAGCCTGTGACAACAGTTTTAGTCATCTGATGTGAGAAAATGCTTTATTTCTATCTGGCTGTTTCAGAAATGTTTGCGGTAGCAGCAGGAAGACTGATACCTTTGAGAATAGGTTCAGGCCAAAATCATCAACAGTCCACCAGGCAAATGCCCTGTGTGCGATATGGCCAATTCAGCAATGCTGCAGTGATGATCTGCTACATGAACACCAGGTGTAATGACATCATCACACACCTGCATCCCATCAATCCAAACACCATGAAGAACTTGACCACAGACACATACACTGAGGGCATTTCTCAAAACCTAGTGCGCACACTTCCAAGTGTATTCAGCCTAATTAGTCACGGCGAGAAATTGGATACTCTTTATTAGTCACACCCAGTGATTGAATACTCCAGAGAGTTCACCAAAGACTATCCAATCACTGGGCGTGACTAATTAGGCTGATAGTGTGCGCACTAGGTTTTGAGAAATGCCCACAGTGTCAATCCAAGCCTGTCACATCCAGAGTATGTGTGTCAACATTTAAAAAATATATTCATGTATTTCATTCAATTAAGATTGCATAGTGTGAGAAGTAACAAACAATGAGCAGGAGAGAGAGATGGGGTAGGGCTGGGAAATGACCCCAGCTGGGCTCGAACCTGGGTCTCCCTTGGGCATGCAAGGCTACATGTGGTGGAGAGCCTGGCGTGCTGGACCCCAGCGCCCTCACATGTCTACATTTGAGTAGCAAACACATTTTTCTTCTGACGGTGGTGGTGGTGGGACAAATGTTGGTTTAAAATGATGGTAATGCAATGAGCATTGGGGGGTCAGGAATTACGTCACAATGGGAGATGATGGGAGGTGGGAGATGAGTCTAAAATGCAACAAATGAGCTGGGTACCTGGGAAATACTGTGCGGTCTTGACAGCTATGCCGAGAGCCCTTAACATGCAGCATACATTTATGCATTCAACGTGATCGATCTAGGGAGCTAATTGGAGACCACTGACTGGTTTGTCGTCGATTGGCTCCTTATAAATATGAATGACCCTTCCAGAAGCCTGGAAGGAGGGAGCGATGGGGCGCTCTCACTCACGTCGACACCAATTAAAGAACCAGGAAAGAAACAAGCCATGAGGTTTGTTCGAACAAATGTTGCCGATCAAGAAAAACAAAGAACTCACCACTCTCCAGCAACTCTCTCAGAGCAGAAAAATGAAAATAGAACATCTAATCCTACATTTCCCCATGCCATAGCAAGCACAGAATAAGAAATTTGAACTACACTTGCTGCACACTGGACCATTTCAAGTATCAGGTAATAGCACAGAAACACTTGTCCCTTTCCAGAGTTGAAATAGAAGTCTTACAGAAGGTATAATAGTGTTACTCTTACAGATGTAATTACAACAGTAGTGTTATGCTATTAGATAGTTGAAACTTGAAAGCATGTAATATATGATACGTCTAGTATTACATCTGTCGGTGTACTTCTACTTCTACTTTATATAACTCTGCTGTTTCATCAGAAGTTTCGTCAGGATGTGTTCTGTGCTTGCCAGTGAAGAAGAAGATGTCTGTGAGTACATTCCAAGGTCAGACATGTCTTTTTTTCATTTCACTGTGTGCGCTGCACTTGGAGGCCTCTATGGCCTCTGGAGTTGGCGCTAGTGCCTGCCGGTAAGCACAAGAGAAAATTGAATTGGTTATCATAGAGGGCCTTAGACAATGGGCTCATGGGAGACGGCCGGGGTAAAGCGATCCTCTGCTGAATTCCAATAACCCAATGGAGTCGCTCGGCTTCACCTCCAAGGCAGTCTGTGTGTGTGTGTGTGTGTGTGTGTGTGTGTGTGTGTGTGTGTGTGTGTGTGTGTGTGTGTGTGTGTGTGTGTGTGTGTGTGTGTGTGTGTGTGTGTGTGTGTGTGTGTGTGTGTGTGTGTGTGTGTGTCTGAGGAAATACATCTGTCTCTCCTCAAAATGCATTGCGACGATGTTTGCAAAGCATTTCATATTAGCGTAAAGGGGGAAAACATTTTTTTTTTTTGCAATTGTGCCCTTAATTTCACATTACAACTTCATGTTCCTCATGGCCCTTGTGACGTAGGTTCCCCACCCCTGTTTGAAAGCAATGATGCATCAGTTCAGTTAAAAGGTGAGTGAAGGAATGGGTGGTCTGTTACATATAATTTGCAACTTCAACCAGTGGCATACAACACCAACAAAAAAGAAACAGCATCGGCCCCTGAGGACTGTCGACCCACCAGGAAAATGTTTTATTTATTTATGCCTAACCCGTGCAAGGGGGCAGCCCCCGATCGCACCCAAAGGGAGCAGTGCGGTGGGACAGTACCATTGCTCAGGGTACCTCAGTCATGGAGGAGGATGGGTGAGAGCACTGTGCAATTCCTCCCCCCACCAACCTGGTGGGTCGGGAGTCGAACCGGCAACCTTTGGGCTACAAGTCTGATGCCCTAACCACTTACCCATGACTGCCCTCAAGCCCTGTGTGCCAAATTACCAGTCCAGGCCTGTCGTCAACCAGCAGGAAAATCAGAGTTTCTCTGTGATGGTTGTGCATTGAAAGGAGAGAGCCACCATCGATGCTTCTCAGATAAGCTGCAGTTCACTTACGGACGTGGAAATCACTTTCTGTGGGTTTTGTTTGGCTGGGACACAAAGGGGATTTGACAGATTTGATGGAGAGGGATAATTTAAAGGGAGGGCTGGACGAGATAAATCTGTCAACCTGGCTTGTCGGGAAAATAAATAAAGAAAAATAAATAGGCCTAAACAAATGAATAAATAAATATAATCTCTGCCGCCCTCTGGAATCTCAGAGAACGGAATCAGACACTGTGTGTGTGTGTGTGTGTGTGTGTGTGTGTGTGTGTGTGTGTGTGTGTGTGTGTGTGTGTGTGTGTGTGTGTGTGTGTGTGTGTGTGTGTGTGTGTGTGTGTGTGTGTGTGTGTGTGTGTGTGTGTGTGCCTGCGTGCGCGTCCGTGTGTGTGTGTCTGTGTTTGTGTGGGACAAATTGACAGGCACTAAACAATCCTTTCACGTGTAATTTTTCATTCCCTCTGTCCTCCTCCCACCTCTCTCATCCACTCCATTTCATGTCATCCCCCCATCTCTCATCCTATTTTCATATGCAGTACATTTGACTGCACATACCTCTCCTTCCCTGCTTTCAGCCATTCTCTTCTTTCTTTTTGTTATCCATCATTCTCTCTCTCTCTCTCTCTCTCTCTCTCTCTCTCTCTCTCTCTCTCTCTCTCTCTCTCTCTCTCTCTCTCTCTCTCTCTCTCTCTCTCTCTCTCTCTGTTTTTGCCTAGTTGTTATAGGTGCAAATAGTGCTGCAAGGCAGCAAAGAAATGTATTCAAAATGTGTTTGTCATGTGCCACACTGCAAACTAAAGGCTCTGTGTATGCTGAGGGAAAACGGCTAAATATGACAAAACAAAAACACAGGGAATATGAAATCTTATCATGAGCTCTTCTTCCCTTCCATATCTTTCTCCCTCTCTCCTTCTCTTCCTCCCCCCCTCCTCCTCCTCCCCATCCTCCTCCTCCTCCTCCTAGCATGAATACCAACATCCACCCACCACAGAGCAACAGAGGATGTATGAAAATCCCCAGATAAATCAAGATCTTTTGTGTCCAGGATACAGGGTGGCAGTGGCATCCTTCCAACCTGGCTCATCCAATCCTTTGGCTTCCTATTCTCATTCAGTCATCTATGTTGTCACACAGTATTATCTCTCTTTACTGTTACTGTATTGTGTTATCTCTCTTTGCAGTGCTGATCTCGTCCTTTGTCAGATTCTCTCATTGTTTCGCCCTCGTTTTACTCCTGTCTTTATCCCCTGCCTTTCTCTCAGAGGAAACGAAGATACATACATACATACAGTAGGTTACTGTAGACTCATTTTTTTCTGTTCATCTATGTGCTCTTCAGTACTTTGTCGACTGAAAGGAGAGAGAAAGAGAGAGAGAGAGAGTGAGAGAGGGAGGAGGATGCTAAGAAAACCAAAGAGGGAAAAGGTGTGTGAGAGTGTGAGACAGAACAAAAAAAGAGACAGGAAAAAAGAAAGAAAGAGAGAGAGTGTGAACCAGACAACAAGAGTGGAAGAAAAGAGGTGTGTGTGAGAGGGAGAGCGAGAGAGAGAGAGAGAGCAAGAGAAGAAAGAACAAGGGTGAAAAATAGAAAACAGTATGAGAAAGTGAGAAAGGGAAAAAAGAAAAAGAGAGGGAGCACAACAGAGAGAGAGAGAGAGAGAGAGAGAGAGAGAGAGAGAGAGAGAGAGAGAGAGAGAGAGAGAGAGCGCAAGAGAGAGAAAGATTAAACGAGAGAAAGAGAAAGTGCTAGACAGAACAAGGGTGAAAAATAGAAAACAGTGAGAAAGGGGAAAAAAAGAAAAAGAGAGGGAACACAACAGAGAGAGATAGAGAGAGAGAGAGAAAGAGAGAGAGAGAGAAAAGACTGTCTGCAAAAGCCTCTCATGATATCTCCTGAGGCCACTGAAAGGCTACAGCACTCAAGAAGTGGCCACTCTGAATGCCTCTCCCTATGCTGCAACTACCCGCCGAAGGCACATCGATCCAGGCACCATTGCACTAAGACACAGCACCGAGGAGGACAGCACATAGCAGTGAGTTCGACTTGTCTCAACCGTCTCGTACCGTCTCGCATTGCAGCCTATCCCATGAGCACACCATCATTATACCAGTCTGCATGTAAACTATCTGTCAACTTATGGCAAAATCTGCACAGCAACATGGACAACTACTTCATGGTTTGCACAATTATTATTATACTGCACAATTAATGGTAACGCTTTATTTTACGGTACAGTAATTACTGTGTACTTTCTGTGTAACAACAGGGTAACATGGTATCTAACAGGTAAAAGGGGATAATTACAAAGTAAATACCATGTTATACACATATCTCAAAAATTACTATAAAACTATACTGGGTATTTTCTAACCATCTAATCATCGAACTTCTCTCTGTTACCCTGTTGTTACCCCATTAATGGTATTTACTTTGTAATTACCCCCTTTTACCCTTTAAATACCATGTAACTTCTCTCTATGTTGTTACCTAGAAAGTACACAGTAATTACACATGGTAACTGTACCGTAAAGTAAAGCGTTACCCAATTAATCATAGCATATTATAGCACGTTATAGACTATGCATGTATTTCTGCACATGGTAACCAGACAGCATATTGTAGTGAAAGAAAGTGAAAGTGAAAGCCCAACTGTGAAACTCCAACTCCCACAGTCATTGTGACACAACACTCAACAGCACACAACAGAATTGCAATTATGCCTCACCCGTGCAAGGGGGCAGCCCCCAATGGCACCTGAAAGGGAGCAGCGCGGCAGGACGGTACCATGCTCAGAGTACCTCAGTCATGGAGGAGGATGGGGGAGAGCCCTAACCGCTTACCCATGACTGTCATGACAGTAGTCTATGGCTATAGCATTATAGTATGTGACAAATACATTACTAATACTCTGACATATCCACAAATAATGTTATGCACCAAGACCAAGTAGACCAAGGCAGGCAGGGAGAACACAGGTCAGAGACCCAGCACTTCGAGAAAATGAAACATTAGAACCAACATTGTAACACACCACTACTGGACTGGACAATGAACCCAATAAAAGAAAAATATTGTCTCTGTCCTGCAGAAACCTCCTATCTCCTCTATTTTTCGGATTATTTTACATTCCTTCTTTATTCATTCTTTATTCATTATAAAATATTAATCAGTAGTACTAGCCAGTCTCCATTACTATGTAGTCTGCATGAGCAAATATTTATGACCAACTTGAACGTTGAAATGTTTATTTATTTAGAAAAGTGGAGATATGGTAAGGTTTGTGCTGGACAGTGAAGATATGGGGGTGTGAGATATGGAATGAGCAGTATAATAAATAATTACTGCATCAATTCTAACAGACTTGTGTGTGTGTGTGTGTGTGTGTGGGGGGGGGGGGTATTTTGTGACAAGACAGTCGAGGCAGACATGAAGCAAGTGTTGAGAGAGACTGGGAAGGGTCGGCAAAGGACCCGGGCCGTAATCAAACCCGGGTCACCGGCACAGCGTCACAGCGCCCCACCGATTGAGCCACGGCAGTTCTCAATTCTACCACACTTTAGAAATCAACATTACTGTGACGTGGCTCAAAACATTATAAGGAACAGTAAGAAGTCATATCAGAAAACAAATACGCTCCCAGCACAACCTTCTCCCTTGTACTTCAAGACTTGCCAACACAGACTCAGACACATGCAAAAACTGGCAGCACCAATGACACACTCCTTGGCATAATGTCAACAATGTGATTTTCGCACCACAATGCATGCAGCCCGGCTCTGTTCATCGGACATACTAAGCAAAACTTGCAAATATGTAATAACTTTTAATAGATAAATTGCGTTGGGTGCTTGGCCACATAACAACAGACGTCATGAACGTCAACTGTCAGCGCTTGGTCCACTCCAGTAACGTGCGGTGAAGTTTATGGCTGGTGAGGCACTGACTTTTCCAATATCAGATTTTCAAATATACAGCTACATTATTAGTAAATATTTGCCAAATAGGCCTACCGATAAGTTTCATATGTCATAGCTTTCTTAACATAAGGTAGGCCTACACATAGGCGGCGCTACAGCAAGACTGTTGGGGAAGCCAAAAAATAAACAAAACAAAAAAACACGTCATCGGAGAAACGGAACATTTCCATGCGCAACTGCAACACATATCCATTCTGGCTATTATATGTTAAAACGGCTTGCCATATGCTCTTGACGTGCGCCAATGGAACTCTCAAACGCGACAGGCACACACACGCGCACGCACACACACACACACACTGAAGGCAGGGGAGGAAGACGGCTAGTTGCCAGACCATGGACTATTATCTCCCAAAAATGTCTCGAGCAATCAAATCATACACACGAATGTCCACAACTTTGTTTCTATTGACATGTTCATGCGCTATGTCACTCTACCTCCATCAGACCAGTATCAAAACTCGCAATCAAACTCGCAAAACTAATGACGAGGCAAAATGCGCACACACCGGGGGGAGACAGGAGAGCAAAGAAGCCAGCTGATTGACCATAGGTACCATGGCCAAAAATATCATATGGGTCTATCATATCCAACAGACATATCAGATGTCAGTTTTGCAGCCCAAATAATACAAATATGCTGTGATTTTGAATTTCTAGTTGAAGTAGCTTGTAATTATGTAGTTCGCTACATTTTACAGATGGAGCTAGCTTAATATTTCTATTGGATGTAGCTTGTCTAGTGGAGCTAAATGTTAGCTTACTACTAGGTCCTACAAGTAGCTTGCGCAGCCAGACACTGTTCTCGCTGCCTCGCACTGTACACTGTTCACTCCAGTCACACGCAGATGCCCAACAAACACAAGCGAATCTACACACATCACATTAGGCCTACATATGGTAACTAAACCACTCGGGCAGCCCACCATGATTTCAGGAAAGGTGTGCATTTTTGAAAGTGGTGTTAGCTTGGTGACAGGATAGCACAGGTGCTTTCCTTTTGAAGTGAGGGCTTGTTAGACGGAAGACAAGTAGACAACATCGATAACAACATTGCCACCAAATAGTAAACTTAGTGCTTCGGCGAGCACATCAGGGGGAAAACGGATTTCCTACCTTATTCTGTCCTGTTAATTCCTGTTACTTGAAGCTCTTAGTTTCGTTATGAAATCCACTTCCATGGTATCAGTCAAAGTGAACAAGCTAGCCAACACTAATGACACGACCGACTGAACTTCAGATTCGCTATGACGTAACTGCCAGCAAGACTCTCAATGCCAGAATGAGATTGCGGCCAGACTGCTGCTGGCCTCACCACTGTATCTTTCAGTGGGCGTTATGCCAAAGCGTTCAGAGTAAAGAAATGATAATCACACATAGAAAATAGTACAAAATTATCAGGAAAATGAGGGCACACCATACATATTTCTATTAAGTGTATAAAAACGTTTAATACAATATTACCAGGTTGCATACACAGAACGAGCAAAATGGCGCATGCGCACAAGCTTGTTAACGAGGGATTGCGCAATCCGGCGTGAGGCAAACTAGGAGTTGCCCCAAATTCAGCGTATTGGGAGCAATTTGACATGAAATGGGCAAATATTACGATTTTGGTCACGAAAATGATTGAAAATTATTGAAACTGTTTAACTACTGCACAAATGGTAGTTATGCTGCAGATGCTCGAAAACAAATTCTTGTTACTATTATTCATATTTACTGCATCTCATCATTCCACCTCAGCGCTCCAGGGCATCAAGGATCCAGACCGAAAATGAATTACGAAGTAGTACTCTGTTAGATCTGAAACTCCTATGCACAGCCAGGTGCCATTTCTAGGTGCTGCTGAAGTGCAGCCATCAGTAATTCAAGGAAAACAAGAAGAATCAACAAAGTGAACCTGACAAAGCACAAGCAAAACACTTTGTTCACTAAATAAAAAAGCAGCAATATTAAGTCCACTAGTGTGCGGTGATTCTTCTTGTTTTTCGATGAATGACAAAGTAACTCATGTGGTCATGTAAAATCAGGCTAACTTCTACTAGGGGACTAGTGGTGTCAACAATAATCAATTCGGCAATGCAATGCAATGCGGGGCATGGACAATTCAATTCAATGCGGCAAGTTCCATAATCGATGCAACAAATTTTTTAAGTTTCAATTACTTCCGTGGATATTCAGAAGCAAATGAATGTTAATTCAAATAAAAGCACTTCAAAGCATTGGAAACGGCAAGACTGATACAGGAAACAGCCAATAAAATGTTGCTCAGTATCCGACTACTTGTATTGCCTCATCATGACTAATGAAACATTTGCTTTGCTTTCAGTAGAATAATGCATTGCAATGCATTGTAGAATTGAATCAAATGGAATCAAATCATGAGGGCAGTGCTAATGCGCAGCACTATAGGGGACCATGAGGGCAGTGCTAATGCGCAGCACTATAGGGGACCATGAGGGCAGTGCTAATGCGCAGCACTATAGGGGACCATGAGGGCAGTGCTAATGCGCAGCACTATAGGGGACCCACCTTGTACTGGAAGAGGAAGAGGCCGCAGAAGAGGCTGTAGAGGTCGGCGGTGAGCAGAGACAGGTTGACGGCCGTGGCACTCGTCCTCCTGATGACCACCGGCATGAAGCTGTACAGGCCGAACATGCACCCACTGAAGCCAATATACAGGAGACCTGCAGCAGGAGAGAGAGAGAAGGGGGGGGGGAGAGAGGGGGAGAGAGAGAGAGAGATTTAATAGTCATTTAGTATCACCTTAACTGGTTTACAATGACAAGTTACAGGTGACAGAAGCCTGTGTACAACAGATCTGTGGCAAGAGAGGAATATTTGAAGAGGGAGAATGAGAGAGAGAGAGAGAGAGAGAGAGAGAGAGAGAGAGAGAGAGAGAGAGAGAGAGAGAGAGAGAGAGAGAGAGAGAGAGAGAGAGAGAGAGAAAGAGAGAAGGCAAGGCAAGGCAAGTTTATTTATATAGCGCATTTCATACACAGGTGCAACTCAATGTGCTTCACAAAGTTAACAAATGTAAATGAAAGGAAAACAGGGAAGAAAGAAGGAAATGAGAGAAAGAGAGAGAGAGAGAGAGAGAGAGAGAGATAGAGAGAGAGAGAGAGAAAGAGAGAGAGAGAGAGAGAGAGAGAGAGAGAGAGAGAGAGAGAGAGAGAGAGAGAAAAAAAGAGATGCTGAGAAATAAGTGCGGAGGAAGGTGGATGTAAGCACACTGAAACAGAAATATTATTATTTTAACTATTTTTAGGACTGTACACATTCTTTCACACTACTTTGGCTGATGCTTCCGTCATGCCAATACAGCGAAAGAGAGAGGGAGAGAGGCAGACAGACAGTCAAACAGACAGGTGTTGAGGTGGGGAAAAAGAGAGGGGGGCAGTGATGGATGTGAGCCCTATTGCTATGGCGACAAGCAGGTGAGAAAAAACCCCAGCAGAGTTTGGGCGTTGTTGATTTTCATTTTCAAACGCCACAAATAAACTCTGACGTATTTGCCCACCGACTGCCATCCGTGTTTGTGTGTGTTTGCGCTTGTTTACGTCGGCTTCATCCCAATCACTGGAGGATGCTGAAAATGGGAAACGGTGGGCTGCTGTCACCTCAGAGCAGATAGGGAGGCGAGCAGACAAAGGACAATCAGCACTGCCACTCACAAAGACAGACAGAGAGACGGACAGCACCCGAGACACGTGGCCATCAGACAGACAGGCAGACAGACAGGGAGACAGACAGACAGGGAGACGGACAGCACCCAAGACATGTGGCTTATCAGACAGACAGACAGACAGGCAGGCATACATACAGACAGACAGACAGGGAGACGGACAGCACCCAAGATATGTGGCCATCAGACAGACAGGCAGGCAAATAGACAGACAGCCATCACATACAATACACAAACAGACAGACAGGCATAATACAACTGCAGTCAGAAAGGCAGACAGGCGGACAGAGAAGAAGACAGGACACAGGGCTATCACATAGAAATACAAACACAGACACAGCATCCAAATGCACAGGCAGAGAGAAAGACGAACAGACAGGCAGACACACACACAGACAGACACACACACGCTAACAAACAAACAAACAAACAAACAGATAGAGACAGAAAAGATCCTGCCAGACACACAGCCACCAGCCAGTAAGACTCATAGGAGAAAGAAACTTATGAAATTACAAAATGACTCATTCGTACTATACTATGTACGGCTGTGACAAGTTTTGTCAGAGATGATGTGTGCTATATAAGGATTGTCTGGTCCATGTATGAATCATTTTGTAAATTCAATACCATTTCCCTATGGGAGATTATTAAAGAATTTGTCAGAGGATATTCAGTCTGTAGTCTGATTTGATAGCACACCCACTGTGACACACAGTCTGACAATTGGCTAATAATTATCTTCTACTTACTATCTATTTTCATCTCTATATTTGTCTTTCTCTTTCATCTGTGCCTCTCTCTCTCTCTCTCTCTCTCTCTCTCTCTCTCTCTCTCTCTCTGTCTCTCTCTCTCTCTCTCTCTCTCTCTCTCTCCCTCCCTCTCTCTCTCTCTCTCTCTCTCTCTCTCTCTCCCTCCCTCCCCCATAGGCAGACATCCAGGGACCTTGATTGCTCGTCTCCATATGCATTTTACATGCAGCTAAATGATCATTACTTTTCCAGGCCGTTGCTCATGCTGTAGAAATGAGAAGCGGGGCTCATCAGAGTGAATTGTACTTTGTTAGTTCAACACTTAGAGAGTTACCAATCATAGTACAACACATAATTTAACACTGCAGAATTTAGCCGCTCATGTATTACAAATATGTAAGCCCTATATGAGTCCTATATGCCCTAAGGACAACATACTGTCAACGTCCAAGGCCTGGTGTGTGTGTGTGTGTGTGTGTTTGTCAGAGTGTGGTTATATGTATTATTCATTTTGTGGGATTTAAATGGTATTATCCACAGTGACATGCATTGTAGTCGATTTTTGGAAGATTGGGAGTGCATGACAGGAGGCAATAAAAAACGCTCACATGAACAGCAGTCGACACAGTAAAAACTAATTCAACACTTAGAGAGTACTCTGAAATACACTATAAGAATGTAAAAATAAACTGTAAGATTTGAATTAACACTGCATTTCTTACTGTGTAGGTGTTCCAATTTGGTTCTCGTTGAATTGCATTATAGCTCACTGAAATTTCACTTGTGATGACTTTGTGATGGAACTTCACTCTTGTGATGGCTTTGAAGCTCAAAATGCCTTCCAACACAAAAAACCCTTTCACTGCTTATCACGATTTATCTCTTCCATGTAAAGTCAATAACTCCCCCTGCTCTTGGCATGCTTGGTATAGACATGCCATTACACCTGGGCAGCCATGGGCAGCCTGGAGTCATTAGCTTACAATCCAGTGCCACATATTCCAAATTACCTGTTTTTTCCCCCCATTCAATTGAATTAGGCGATTTGCCTGGTTGAATGCTCACCTGGTTTGTATGAATTGAACTGACCAGGTCATTTGAAATGGAGGTCATTTGTGTCCTCAAGGGCAGGAGGTGAGGCGATATGAAGGGACAGCAAGAGGAGAGTAAATATGCTCCCTGTATGGCTTTGGCCATAGCTCAAATGGCTAAGGGTTCAATTCCTGGGATCGTTTCCCAATCCTCTCCCATTTCTCTCTCTCTCTCTCTCTCTCTCGGTCACTTCTTGTCACCATCTCACACTGTCCTATCGAATAAAGGTCAAAAGCCAAAAATCACTTGAAATAAATCATTTTAAAAGTGTCGGGAATTGTCACTCACCTATCTGCCAGTCCCACTGCACCCTCAGCAGCTGCTTGTGCTCCATGATGGCCCTGAATGAAGCAAGAGACAGACGGAGAGACACACAGCGAAAAGAGAGAAAGAAAGACAAGAGAGAGGGGCAGATTGTAAACATGAATGGAAAAGAAAGCTGAACTACAGGAACTACAGACGGAAATAATCTCCTTGTAAGAACCCAAAAAGCAAGACACAGGGGCATACAAGGAAAACAGAAAAAAACACAAAAAAGAACCCAAACAAAACCAACAGCATCGTTTGTTTTCTCTTGTTCTCGGCAGGCCACAGCGGTCCTTTTGTGGAGATGGTGGCACGTGAAGACAAATCTGCGCTGTCAGGGCAGAAGCGCTGACGATCGCTCGACCTCCGTGGCGGAATGTGCTGGGTGGATTGGGTTGACAGGATCATCCGTTTCTCCAGCGTTCCGAGTGCTGTTGGATCAAACGGCTCCATAGAGGGCCCCATGACTCGCAGCGTGTGTGTGTGTGTGTGTGTGTTTGTGTGTGTGTGTGCGTGCGTGTGTGCGTGCGCGCGTGTGTGTGTGTACGTGCAAGTGTACTCATGTGAGTGTGTGTGTGTGTGTGTGTGTGTGTGTGTGTGTGTGTGTGTGTGTGTGGAAGGATGTGTCCACGGGGGAGAATGTATGTGTGTGTGTGTGTGCCCCTGTGCGCCCATGTGTGTCAGTGAGTGTTTCCGTACACGTCCACATGTGCACATGTGTGTGTTCAGCATTGGAGAACAGTGGAGCGGTCAGGCTCAACACGCCTGGGTTGTCTGTCTACAGATACAGAATTGTATCTGCTGTGCACCAGCATGTACGCATGTGTGTGTCATAATGCGGCTATTGGGCTGGACGTCACGGCACATACTCTGTCAGTGGTGTACTTCCGAATGCAGTGTTGCCTGTGTGAAAATGATTATCCTTTGTAGGAAAAGAAATAATGTCTGTCTGTCCGTCTATCTATCTATCTATCTATCTATCTATCTATCTATCTATCTATCTATCTATCTATCTATCTATCTATCTATCTATCTATCTATCTATCTATCTATCTATCTATCTATCTATCTATCTATCTATCTACCTATCTATTCATCCATCCTCTTCATACCTCAGATCAGCAGAACAGAGCGACCCAAAATGTGTGTTGGCCAAACTGGCAGCTGACTCCAAGCGCATCCTATACGGCTGTCGGCTGACATGAATGAAAAATGTATTGAGTCCATATGGAGCCTTTAGGCAGCAGGCAACAAAGGGAATCATGCATTGCATATGTTGAGGAGCGGCTACAAGTTTAAAGTGCAATATGTCATATTTTCACGTAGTAGTTTATTTCCACAATTCAGGCAGCCCATTCACAAATGTTACCTTTTTTCACGAATACTTACCACTACCATCAGATTTTAAGTATCCATTATGAATGGGGAAATTGCATTTTTCATTCATGAAAAGGTGGATCTTCTCCATGTCCATCTGCCCATTTTGAATTGCCAGATATGTGTTTAGCTGCAAAACTTACTGTAACCGTCCAAGCGGTTTGGGACCGTTGGGGTTTGGCGTTAACAGAGGGCAATTGTTTCTTTCACATATTCCCAATCAGTTTCCTGGGGGAAAGCGACCCAAGTTCCATTTCAAAGACCTAGACATGAAGGCACCCCAAGACAGGAACAGTTTGACTGACTTACAGCTGGATGAAGGATCTGATGATGACCATTATGGCCTGGATCCCCTCTGCACCTATTCTAGAACTGGCTGATGTGTTCGCGACACAAATGAGAGGGTTGGCGAGCCAAAGGGTTGCTTCCAAACGGAAAGCAAGAAAAGCTTGGTTTAACCCTGTGAGACATGTTATGAATTATCTGCCACCAGGTTGGCAACGACCAAGTTCGCAGAGATGTATAAAGTACTGGAGAAAAGTAGTGGAGTAGAAGTACCAGTATCATCTTGTCAAATGACTTGAGTAAAAGTCAAAAGTAACCTTTCCTTACCTTACTCAAGTAGAAGGACAAAAGTATTCAAAATGTGTTGTACTTAAGTAAAGCAAGTAGAAGTATTGCAAGTTTTGCTACTTGAGTAAAAAGTAGAAGTAGAAGTAAAAGTACTGCATTAAAAAAAAAATGGGGGAAAATAAGTGAGTCAAAACTTTGAATACCATTTGGTATATTAGAGCTCTGTACAATAAGTCGCTTATGAAGTGCAAATACCATTACTCCTTGTCCCTCAAAGGAGAACATTGAATCTAAATAGGGCCAGTGATGGCAGCCGTCATCCTCCTCCTCCTCGCCGCAATGTGAGGTGGTTGGTGTCGTTGATGTTGATGGCGATACCTCGTCTACCTCATCCATCTTGCCAACATGCCAGTGTCAATGCCAACTGAGCGTCACTGACCGCGCCAAAAGACATGTGCGAGAATGCGATCTGCTTTTATTTCCCCACCATTGCATCGCCCACTGACCGTGAACAGGTTCCATCATATCTGGTGATGACAGAGCCATCTAGCGCTCGGGCATAGAAACGAGTAACGAGTAACGAAAGCAGCACATGAAAAATATATCGGAGTAAAAGTATTCATCTCATCAGAAAAAATGTAGTGCAGTAAAAGTACAAGTATGAGGAAAAAAATATTACTCAAAAAAGTACAGATACTGCAGTTTAGTACTTAAGTACAGTACTTTGTTACTTTTACTTCGTTACTATACATCTCTGCAAGTTCGTGATGTACTACTAAAGGCCCTGTGTACTGTCATAGTGGTGTAGTACTATGGTAGTAAAGCTCTCTCAGGAGTGCACTGAGGTATCCTGGGTGAAAGCCGACTGTTGACTCAAACTCTGCCACTCTGTCAAACTTGCAAAAGCATACAAATAACAAGACAAATGTGTGAATATTGTTACTTTAACCAATCAGTAACAGGCTTCGAGGGTGATTTCTGCGTCATCACACTCAACTATTTGCTGATTGGCTAAACAGTGAGCGAACCGAGCTAGGAGGCTTTCGCCAGACTATGTGCAGAGCCAAAATCTTTGGGTGGAAGTACATAGGATAGCGTCGCCAAGCTTGCACTGAGGGGCTACAATAGATGAACTCAATTCAATTCAATTCAATTGATAGTTGGACTCACAGCTGGATGCCGCTGAAGAAGGATCCAAAGAGGCCCATCATGCCCAGGAACTCCACCCTGCTGAGGTTCTTGACGATGAACTCCTCACACACGTTGGAGATGCCGTACAGCGTGGCCCCCGCCAGCACCAGCAGGTCCCCCAGCAGCTTGTTGTCGCCTGCAGGAGAGACGAGCATTTACCATTACATAAAGAAGAGGACAAATCAGCACTCGCCAGCTGAGTCTCATTATTTATTTATCAATTACCACCATGTCCACAAGCAGACGCGGTTCAGCCCTTAAGCCCTCATCAGAACATGGTACCACGTAATTAGTGTCCGAAACGCGTCTGCTTGTGGACATGGTGGGAATTGACAAATAAACAATGAGACTCAACTTGTGAGTGTGGATTTTAAAAATATTAATGAGACTCAGCTTGTGAGTGTGGATGTTCCCTCTCTTTTAAGTATGTAGTTTTTTCGCGCACCCAAAAATATTTATTTTACTCCAGGAGTTGAGTGCGCCCTCTGATACACTTGAAGACATTTACCATTACATTACATTACATCACACTAAGCCAGAGCTATATAAAGTAGGAGTACTCTTACACATAATTACAACACTAGTGGTATGATATTACATGGTTTTCAACTTACATGGTTTCAAATGTCAGAATTGCACCTGTAAGAGTACTTCTACTTTATTCAGCTCGTTATTGCCTTCAGGAGAGGTAGGTACAGGATGGAATATGAAGAACCATACAAAGGACACACGCAAAACAAAAAGATACAATCTCGAAAGTTATTTTTTATCTAAAAAATAGGTCAACCAACAGCTTTTTGTCACCTTCTGAACAGAAAAGCATTGCAGTACATCACATACGCACTTCTATCCAAACCATTTTAATACGGCTGGCTTCTCTGTCTGTTAATGACATTTTTTTTTTTTTAAATCACAAGATGTGATTCAACATTCCAGCGTATCCTTGATGCATTATACAGGAAAATCTCTTTTTTTCAAATAAAAAAGACAGTTACATTTCTTTAAACTATTTTAGAATCAAAACCATTTTTCTGTAATACTTTTAATTAGATTTTTTCTTGTACCAAAAATCATTATATTCTCCTCAATAATGAATCTTACCGATTTACTGTAGAGAAAAGGAAGT
>NC_085874.1:5631214-5643714 GCF_034702125.1 Engraulis encrasicolus
TGGTCATGGCAGGGTTATCACGCATGTGTTGATATACAGCTAGTGATTGGACAAAAGAAATGTTTCACTTGGTAGCGATAATGAAGTCCTTTTCACCATACGCATATTGCCACTCTTGGTATTGCGATTTTAATAAATGTTCGATATTTTGTGCAGTGATTCTTGTGCAACAAGAAAGTCACGTTTTTCTTTTAACCTAAGGTGCTAGCTACGCTTTTATCCAAAGCGGCTTACAGTTATTTAATTACAGGGTAATAGTTACAGTCCCTGGAGCAATGTGAGGTTAGTTGCCTTGCTCAAGGGTAACTTCAGCAATGGAGTGCTGCAAGCGGTGGAAGGATGATATTCAAACCTGCAACCCTCTGATCTAAAGCCCATCTACTTAACCTTAGGCCATGGTTGTCCATATGTACAGGTACTTATATTTATCATGATCATGTTACTCATACAAAGCGGATTCCAAAAAAGTTGGGACACTTTGTATTTTGTGAATAAAATCAAAATGCTGGCATTTTCAAAACATCTAATATGTTAATAATGTAGAGCATTACGTATCAAGCAGAATTATTGTTTTGAGGTAATTATGTGATCATTTAAAATTTGACCCATGCAACAAATCTCAAAAAAGTTGGGACAGAGCCAAAACATGTTGTAATAGTTGGATAATTCTAAAAATAACACAAGGAAGAATATTTTAAAAGGAACTATATTGACTGCCAACATTAATGCACAACTAAAATACCATCACAGAAAGGCTGTGGCACTCAGCAGCGAAGATTTTGAGGGACTAATTACTTATCTATTACACAGAAAGATTGAATTATCAAAATTGCAGGCATATAAGGCCTATTTCCGTAATATAGAGTTCTGTGTAATCATTGCATGAGTTATGAGATCATGACATACTCGTGGTCAATAAGCAAACTATGACACTCTAACAATGACAGCTCTCGAAAAAATGACCATAAACACAACACTTGATTAATGCACATGATGCACACATTAAACAGTGTTGCATGCGGAAAAGCTCATTCTATGAACCCAGGAGACATGTGGAACTGTCCTCTGATTACAGGATGGAAAATATTTAATCCTTTTTGAAAATTATGGAGTCATGCACCCTCCAGGTTATATAGAAAATGAATAATTCAGCTTGATTTAGTGGTCAGTCTGAAAGAAAGCATATACGATGGTAAGGGGGTGCAGAGGTGACTTGGTTAGGGTGTTCTTACTCATGTAGAGCATTAAAATGAATGTTGAATGATACATACAGACTTTAAACAGCAAACATGGCTACCAAGGCATTATATTTTGGAGCACCGCCTTTAGATATTGTCCCCTAATGGTGGCAAATTTAAATCTCTACTATGTTCCAATAGTGTGGTTCCATCATAAGAGTAAACAGGTCACAAAATTGTTTTCTTGCAGTCAGGATATGCCCATATTAAGCATAACAAAAAGGTAAACAAGTTGAAGAACACACCTATCAGTTGAGCTGCTGAAATCATGTCTCGCACATCAAAATATCTAATTTTGAATGAAATTATGCCATCAGTCAAAGTATTTAACTGTTCAGTCTCATCCCTTGTGTTGTGTTTAGTCTTATCTAATATAAAATGCATTTTATTGGCCCTGTCCCAACTTTTTTGGGATTTGTTGCAAGGGTGAAATTTTAAATGATCACATAATTCCTCAAAACAATAATTCTGCTTCACTTTAACAACTGATTTGTTGTCTGTACATACTGTTCTACCTTGTTAACATATTGAATGTTTTGAAAATGCCAGCGTTTTGTTTTTATTCACAAAACACAAAGTGTCCCAACTTTTTTGGAATCCGCTTTGTATTTTATTGACAGCTGCCAGGGACAGGGACAGCCAACAGAGACAAGCAACCTTTAAAACTGGCCAAACAAAAACTCTGACATCATAGCTGACATTTCCTTTCAAGATGGCTGACCTCTTGTTTGCAGAATATGTGTTCAACAGGTGGACGGTTTCGCAACAAATCATGTGTGCTAATACGCAGAGTGGATGAAATTATATTTTGAAGAATAACCTTTTCAAGGCAGACGCGATAGCATCAGGATCGATACCGTTCCACTTATCATATTACTGTATGTGCTGCAGGTGTTTGAGCTAGGGAAGCTTGATGATGTGTATGCTAGCTAGGGTCAGCTCAGGGCTGAGTTGTTGTACAGGTGGCCTAAGATGATTTAATCATCAAAGGTTTCTGTGCACAAGTGCAGGACATGAAACCAAATAATGATTGCAGATGTAAAAATCAATGTCTGGGGGCGCTGTGGCGCAACGCGCTAAGCCCCCCACATTTGGGCTTGCATGCCCATGGGGAGCCCAGTCCGAGTTCGGTCAGGGTCGTTTGTTCCCAGCCCTACCCCATATCTCTCTCCTGCTCGTTTCTTGTATCCTCTCACACTGTTGTGTCATAATAAAGGCCCAAAAAAGCTCCCCCAAAAAATATATAAAAAATCAATGTCTGATAACTGCATGCCTGTCACCGTTCCATGTTCATCTTTTCGGATCAATAAATAATCATCACAGTATCTACAAAAGATAAACCAAAGGACAGACAGAAAGACATTAAGCAAAAAAGATAGACAGCCGTTAGCAAACAGACACAGTCAAATTCAGACACAACCAAAAAAAAAAATACTAACAGAGAGATGGAATAAATAAAAACTGTCAATATGATTAGCAAAAAACACACTATAGAGACATTACTGCCTTTTCCTTCTAAACATTCTATAATCATGGCAACTCCATTGGATGCTCGGCTGACTGCTGTGACGAGGATGAAAATTAAAATGGCTACTTTTCTGCATGAAAAGTAGACAGGAAACCAATGGGAGAGAGAGAGAGAGAGAGAGAGAGAGAGAGAGAGAGAGAGAGAGAGAGGAAGAAGAGTCAGGAAATGAACGCGAGCTGGAGCAGTGCGGTGCGGTGCCTTAGCAGTTTCAGCCACGGCCAGGGCCAATTATTTTTGTATTTCGAGTATGACCGCTTCAGTATGACCGCTTCTCTGTGCAATCTCTCCCCACTCCACTCCACTCCCCATCCTCCTTACTACTCGCAGAGCTAAAAATAGAACATCCCAGGCAGGTAGTCAGGGTTTAATTGCCCACGAATCCAATCCACTCCAGCAGCACTGCCTGCACCGTTTCTGTTTGTGTTTGTATGTGTGTGCGTGCGTGTGTGTGTGTGTGTGTGTGTGTGTGTGTGTGTGTGTGTGTGTGTGTGTGTGTGTGTGTGTGTGTGTGTGTGTGTGTGTGTGTGTGTGTGTGTGTGTGTGTGTGTGTATCTGTATGTGTCTGTGTGTATGTGTCCGCATTTGTGTACAGTATGTGTGTCAGCAAAGTTTTAAAAAAATGAGTGAAGCGAAGCGAAGCGCTGATCAGCATTCTGGAACCACTCCAGCTGGCGCGGAGGCCATTTACGAGGAGACTAATCACCCCAACCGTAATGGGAAACGCTTTTATGGAACACCTCAGTCTTGGCCGCGGCGTGGTGGTGGATGCCTTGGTATTAATATCGATCAGGCCTTTGTCCAAGGTTGTTAGGAGCACATATTAAAAAAACCATTAAATAAACTTTGCACCGATTGCTTTATGTGTTATTCACAGGTTAAAGAGTGACTAGTGTTTTTTTCTCGATTAATAAGTCAAAAATAGTTCGAAAGTCAGACACAAACAAAGACACAGACACAGACACTGTCATGCACAAACCAACACACGCCATAACAGGTGCCAGAACATACAGTATGTGAATCCTAGAAAATCTCTCTCTCAGTCATTTTCTGTCCTATCTTCAATATCCTATCATAAACGAGCTACCAACCCCCCAAAAAAACAACAACAATAAAATGCTCCTGCGAATTTCGTCCATGGGAGATTTGTCACTTGTAATGGCACTTAATGACGTGCGAAAACAAAATAGTGTCATATCACCACAAAATGAATTTGCCAGTCATTGTGCGCTGTGTTGTGAGAACAGTCTGGAGTTGCTACAGTATGTGGTGGGAGCAACACAGTATGACCTCCTCATATGATTCCTCTGCGGTGGGGGAACAGCAGGTTGTGGCTAATGGTACTGTTGTCACAAAGACAGATGCCACCACTTGGAGAGCCTTTGGCAGACAGGCAGCATGGTTGGGTGTGTGTGTGTGTGTGTGTGTGTGTGTGTGTGTGTGTGTGTGTGTGTGTGTGTGTGTGTGTGTGTGCGTGCATGCGTGCGTGCGTGTGTGTGTGAAAGAGTGAGAGAGCGAGAGAGCGAGATACAGACAGATATATACTGTATATATATTGTCGTATATACTGTATATATATATATTTATACCACGGCAGTCTGGAATCTCCCATTGTGACGCGCTAAATTGGGTATTGATTAACTGTCTATATATGCACACCTGAAGTAGTCCCACTATTAGGTCACTTTTCTGACCGCATAACTCCAGTGTATCAATGCGCCAAGGCACGCACGTTCATAAATTACACACAAAAAAGTTGTAAGACACACATGAACGAAAACACTGTAAAATAGCACACTGTCATACTCCATTGTCATTCAAAGCAAACTGTAGCTTGCACGGTCAATATTATTTGCAATTTCCTGTTTCTTCCACTCGCACGCATGGTCTGAGGTGTGCGTAGATTTAGGCACATTTCTACGTTCAAGTACATGTTCATAAATCCCACACTTTGCTCAGGAATGATCGCACGCACGCTTTACGCACAGATCTGTGCCTAAGAACGCTTGATAAATGAGGCCCCTGGTGTTTCCAGACGCGCGATGCAACATGTGTCAATTCAGCGCGTAATGCTTACAACTTTTTTGTGTGTAATTTATGAACGTGCGTGCCTTGGCGCATTGATACACTGGAGTTATGCGGTCAGAAAAGTGACCTAATAGTGGGACTACTTCAGGTGTGCATATATAGACAGTTAATCAATACCCAATTTAGCGCGTCACAATGGGAGATTCCAGACTGCCGTGGTATAAATATATTTAGAGAGAGAGAGAGAGAAGTGTATGTATGTATGTATGTATGTGTGTGTGTGTGTGTGGGGTGTTGGTATGTACAGGAGAGTCTGCCTTTGATCCCCTTGAGTGGCTGCATAGGGGTTGAGAGAGTAGTAGATATGCGTAGGAAAGCGGGGAAAGAGATAGAGAGACACATACAGTAGAGAGGCATCATATGCACAGAAAGATTTGGAATGAGGAACAGAAAGACAGCAACGCAGTGACAAAGCAGTGAAGGAAAAGAGAGGAGAGAAAGAAGCTGTCAATCATTTTGCAGGGTTAATTCCACCCTTAGACAGTTTGTTGGTTTTGCTTCTTTTCAACCTAACCATTTTGTTTACCCCTGCACACTGGTGGTGTATTTTATACAGCAAATAAGCACAACATAAGGCCTTCAAAGAGCACTTCCACTTCACCCAGTCAGCTGCTGCAGTCTTCTCTTCAGCTCATGATGTCACATCCTGCCTTTACTTTCTTTCTCCACAGTACGTCTCCAGGTTTGGTCTTTGGTCTTCCTTTTCTTCTTTTCCCTTCTGGTGCCCAGGTCATTGCTATATTGCAGTTGTTGTCATGGCCCCGCTGTAGTTTGTGTCCAATAGTATGTGTTTTCCATTTTCCATCCGTGCAGTAAAACAACACACTAATTAAAAAAAGTTATTGTGCCACTATTAAAAAGAGACTATTTGGATCAACACAGAAGCTTCCCAAACCCTTGTCTCTTGGCACATAGTAACTACGCGGTTCTGTCAGTCGCGACACTCACTTCAACTGGTGATGAGGACTCAGAGGTTTAAGTAACCCAGCGAGGAAGGAGACCATTCGAATGAAGAGGACCCAGGGCTAGTACTGTCAGTGATGACCTGAGGGCATCATCAAGAAATCATGGCGAAAGCGCTGCATTCATTTAATTTTTAATGATCTGAGAACAAACTTATGAATGTTTTTGTGAGGAGACCATCACTAATGAACACCTTAGGACTTTGTAGTGACTTGAGGACTCTCGGGTGATTTCTGTGGGTACGAATTGAGGTCCTAAGTACTGCAGACTCATGGTATTGTTTCTAAGCTATTTCAAAGGGCAAAACAATTCTTTTCTGACAGCTTAGGGTAATGGATCGTATTGGTCTGGGCACAGTTTAGCATTCTTTAGTCGTAAGGGCAACATTGACAATGATCACCTAAGGACAACCATATTAATGACGTTCTTTGGACATTAATGAACACCTGAGGAGACCTTTGCTAATTAAGGGCCTGAGGATGGCACAATCAATGCTGAGAGCATCAATAATTCTGGCCACAGTATTTCTAATTGAGGGCAATTGAGGACAACACAACCAAAGATTGCTTCACTACATTGATATCCTAGCTTGCCCACAGCAGAATGATCAAACCAAATTGAGAAAGTGTCTAGGAACTTCTCATGAGGCAGGGGATGTGTAAACTTGTGCCTCATTCAAATAGCATTGAGCACTTTGTGACGCAAAGTCATGTAGTGATTTTTTGATGGTAGACTTGTGTGGAAGTAACTAACACCACCAGATACCCAAGTCCACTTACAGTAATTTACTGTAATTTGCATCAAAGCTACTGCATGTGCTACTGCTGAGACAACAAAGGTCAACATTTACCTTGAGATCATATTCAGCGGTGCATGTACTGTTGTATGACATTATAAACCCAATTTAGTTCAAAATCAGCATTAGCATTAAGCACTAAGTAACCATTAACACAACAGCATGGAGAAGTTCTTGGCCTATTGTTTGTCGGAAAGGCCTATTCTATTTTAAGAATAATAACTTGAGCGCGGATAAACTGTGTCTTTACATTACAGGTACTTAATTGAACTAACCAGAAGACGTAAGACGCAAACATCATGTGACCACACACACATAATCCTATTGGCTACTGTACTTAATGTAAACGTAACCTGCGTAAAACATTAACCCTTAATGTACCACATTAAGATACACCACATTGCTCAGAAATCAGAAGTTTCGTCAGTAGTGTCGTTGGAACAGGGTAGTAGGCCTACTACCAAAGATAGTCAATATGGAAGACCAAGATAAATCAAAAGATGCGTCACCAATACAAAGCACTCGAATCCGGTGTCCTGAGGGAGCGTGATCCACTCCTTATCCTTTTTCTGTGGGGTTTAGTGGCGGCTTGCATAAGATGTGCGCTACGCCATCTAGAGCGCTAATGGAACTCCATTCATTTTCAACCTATGCTGGTCACCTAAGGGGGCATTCATCATTCATTCATCATTGCATGGATCCCAGAAATGTACACATTTGAATCGTCTCTGGTACTACAGTCAAAGATATTCAATATGGTAGCCAGGGCTCTAAATTAACACCAGCCAACTGGCCAAATGCTGGTGAAATTTCAGTTTGGCTGGTAGAAAAGAAAATTTACTAGCCACTTTGACCCATTCGTGAGCGTGTGTTTGGCTTGTGAGATGAACATTTACAAGCCATTTTGGCTGGAGATGAAAAAAGATAATTTAGAGCAATAAAAATTCCACGTTGTCAGGTACTGACAAGTTACGGGCCGTGTGAGCAATAAAACGGCATGCTGAATTTGGAAGGAATTCTCCTTTAACATAGTGCAATCCTTTTACATTACATTACAGCAAACGTAGCTGACATTTCTTTTTAAAGACACTCACAGTTATTAATTTAGACAGCTACACTTACTAATTTAGTTAATGGCACCAGCCCTGTGGCAATGTGGGGTTAGGTGATGTGTTCAAGGGCACCTCCACCATGGATAAGGGTGTTGGGAGATCATGCAACAAATATTCCTCCCATTGTTAAGAGTGAGGTTCGAACTGGCCTTGTGGTCTTGCATAAATCCGCAAGCCAGACCTTCAGAACTGGCCAGTTCAGTGAGGGAAGTTACAAGGGGGTTAAGACAGCTTGAATAACATTTGCAGAGAGTATGTGGTAGCTGCTTCATAAATGCACTTTCCAAAAAAGTGTGCAGAGTTACATTTACTTGTGTCAATTTGTCTTGTTACCCAATAAAGGACAGAGCCTTACAGAGCCTATGCCTTAGAGAATATGTCTGTAGAGTGGAATGTGACAAAGCTGCAAAGCGCCTCAATAACAGCAGACATTTGGGTGAAAAGAAAAATCGAGGGCACAAAGAAGCACACTCACACGGAAGCCATCTTCACGAGCAACAGGACAGGAAGAGACAGATACCGGAGAGGAAGGAAGAGTGAGAGAGAGAGAGAGAGAGAGAGAGAGAGAGAGAGACACTGAGTGAAGGGAGACGGAAGAGACACACCAACCAAAAAGTTGAAAAGAGATGATAATTAATGAGAGCGAGACAGAGAGAGACTCCTAGACAGAGAGAAAGAGTCAAAGACAGACGGAGCTGAAGAGCATGAGAGACGGAGAGAGAAAGACACAAATGCACCAAGCAGCCAGAGAGAGCTAGAGATAGTAATCAATTGAGCCCTGCTGCCACGCTGTTTGCTGATCCCTGGGTTGGCGGCTAATGAACAGGCTTTGGAAAGGGATCCGAATGAGGCCGCTCTGGCAATAACGACTCGGTAATGAAGATTAACTGACAAGCAAAATGAGAATCGCCCCATCTAACTTTAATTAGTGAACTTATCATGAATAAGCATTCCAGGCGTACCGCTATAGCTGTGCCAAGGACCTCCACTGTGTGTACATGAAGACAAAATAGATTTGCAGAGCTGGTTAGTGTGCGTAAGTGCAAATGGCGCCATCCACATATCAACTATAACAGTGACGACATGCTGAATCAAATGGTTGGGATCATTCTCACGATACTCTCTCACTCTCACGGTACACTCTCTCAAAATTCTCGTTGGTCAGTGGGAACAAAAATATCACCACAGTTATAAATAACTTGTAGTTGTTGCTGTGGGTGAGAACTTCTGCCAAGTTTAATATGCTGTTGTATTGCTCATGCTACCCTTGACTTGTCAGTACCCGGTGATGCCACATTTTTCGGTAAAGCCCTTTTTGGAGATCTGAGCTATTCTAATGGGGGCAGATTTTGTTTACATTTAAAAAAAATAAAAACATAGGCCTACTCCAAATATCACCCCAAAAGGTTTTGCTGTTTGCTAGTTGTCCTCTGATGTTGCATAACCTTCTGGATGCTATTGAGAATAAATCAAGATGTTTTTTGAAATGTAAACAATAATCTGCCCCCAATACAATGACCAGGATCTCGGCAAAGGCTGAAGAAAAAAAGAAATTAGTCTCACGTACTGACAAGTCCAGGGTAGTGTGAGCATTACAACTGCATATCGAAATTGGCTGAAGTTACCCATTTAGACAATATAATATCAAGTTGCAGAGCTGTATAGTGTATAAGAGCCTGCTAAGACAAAAGGGGACAGAGAAGTGACACTGACTGAAGAGTAGACCGTGGCTTACATGTTGCTAAGTTCATTTATCACTAGAGAGGCCAATTTAACGCTTCCAGTTGGCCCTACTCTCTAAAGGCCTTCGAACACCGGATCCGACAGCATTGCGGAGTTATGGGCAATCCGACCATTTTGGTTGCCCCCGCACACTAGCGGCGCACTTCATGCAGCAAACATGCATAGTGTAGCTGGAGTTGGATCCAACAATAGATTGTAACATGCCTGTCATCCTGTAATTCAGTGTTTCCCAACCAGGGGTACGTGTACCACTAGGGGTACGCGAGCACGCCTCAGGGGGTACGCAGAAAAATGTAATAATGACAAATATATTGAGTCTACTCACATTGGGATAGAGGAACAGAACATGAATGAGGATGAGGGGGTACTCATCATTTCACAAAATTGCTTAGGGGGTACACAGGACAAAAAAGGTTTGGAAACACTGCTGTAATTAACAGCCAGTGTTGCCAAATATCTGTATCAGTCTACCGGTGTAAACAATGGAATCAAACATTGGCAGTGCAGTCAGTGTGCTGCACTTTGGGAAAATTGCACTTTTCAAACATGACATTTTTAATTGCAAAAAATAGACATTCTACTCATAGTCATACTACACATTACTAGTTTATTGCTTAGTAAACATTCATGAAAAGATAAAATTTGGCTACAGGCAGCACAGTTTCAATGAACAGCATAGTTGCAATACCTACCCTGGCCACATCCTACACAGTACACCTTTAGAAAGTTGAATGAACACTGCAAAATGCACTTTACTTCTCTGCATGACCTTGACAAGTCAGTCATTGTTGCTCACCTGCACGCTGGTTAGTGTGGTGTACTGGTAAGCCTTGATAACCAGGTAGTTCGCCTCGATGTCCACCAGGCCCAGAATCATGTACTTCCACCAACGCCTCTTCAGAATGGCCAGCAAGTTCTCCTCTCCTGTGAGGACAGAGAGAGAGAGAGAGAGAGAGAGAGAGAGAGAGAGAGAGAGAGAGAGAGAGAGAGAGAGAGAGAGAGAGAGAGAGAGAGAGAGAGAGAGATTTTTATTTTATTTCTATCAATACTTTATCATAAAACAATGAGTTATCTTACAGGAGGTTTGAAAGTATTCCAAAATAAATAGTATAAAAAAATCAAGGTTATTCATGATAACCATTGTGAAAACACCAAATCATTGTTCACAACAGAGCAAATGGCATCGCCATAGGACCAAACACTTTCGAATACATCAATAGCCTTTGTAGAACTGTAAAATGAGAACTCCATTTGTATTCTGGATTTCACAAGTCTCACAAATATGTCCAGTACATTATAATCCAGGTCTTGGTCGATTTCGTTTTTTCTGCTTACATAGACAGCCATTTTAGCATTACCCAAAACGGGCGGGAAAAGGAGAGGGGTGAGGAGAGGGTGGAGGCTAGTTGGCTCAAACAGAGAGAGAGAGAGAGAGAGAGAGAGAGAGAGAGAGAGAAAGAGAGAGAGAGAAAGAAAGAATTGAGTGGGACCATACGTGTTCTGCTCTGTAGTGTAGCTGACACTGATAGGCCTGTATGAGAGCAGGTGACCATTTTGGAATCATTTTCACCTTGACAGATATTAAGTTTTGTCTGATCTTTTCTGTTGTGTGTATGATTATTTGGTTGAGTGTCTGTAGATATGAGTATATTTTTCTACTTGGTTTGTTTTGTTCACTAAGTTGTATTTTTGAACTGTGTATGTCATGTGACCAGTTGAACTGATATGACCTGGAAGCGTTAAGGTCAGGTAAAGACTTCAGCAATGAGTTGAGCCAGAGGTTGAGCGCATGTAGCATTTAGTCCATTTACCATTTATAGTGTGCAGTTGGTGTTGTGTTACACAGGGAATTGAGCAGTGTTGATTCCACTCTTATGCAGTTTGCCCAACACTATAAGTGTGATATTCCACTCTCTTGTTGTTAAATTAACACTATGAAATGTACTGTGCACAAGATTTAGAAGCATGGAATATCAATCAATAATCAATAGGACAAGACACACAGTAGAGGAGGATAAGAAAAAGGGATGCACATTTCCCCAAATCCCTTTTCAATTTACAATTTCCCAAACGAGAAAAAAAAACATAAATTCAATAGAATGGTCATTTTCTAACAAAAGAAAGCGAAGGTGCACTGGCGGCTTGTATCTTGGTCATTGTTTTGTTTTTTCTGTAATATAGATGTGGGGTGCCAGCAGCAGTGTTGCCACATCAGCTACTCAGGAGGATGGAGAGTGAAAAAAGCTCTTCAGACAGGCTTGGCAAGGCAGTGAAAAGAGCAAAATAAGGGCAGAGACTAAAGAAACAACAGAAGAGGAGATGAGAGGACCTGCTGTCTAATGCACTCTGCCACACACACACACACACACACACACACACACACACACACACACACACACACACACACACACACACACACACACACACACACACACACACACACACACACACACACACACACACACACACACACACACACACACACACACACACACACACACACACACACACACACACACCTCTTGCAAAAAAGTGATGTTGCAATGGAAGAACAGTGCAATTTGCTCCTGTGCTTTCGTGTTTTCTTGCAATTAACTTTTGATTTGAATGGTTTCACTAATGCTTTCTTTCTTAATTTCTTTCTTTTCTTAATTCCTGCTTTTATTCTCTCCCCTTTTTCTCATGCCTTTATATTTGTGATTCCTTTATTTCATGTCTCCATATGACTTTCTATTCTTTTGAAGCCCATTGAACCGTATCTGTGTATAAAAAGTATTTTGCAAGTAAAATGGCATTGCCCTTGCCTCCATGGAATTACGCAGAAGACAGGAGAGAGGCAGACTGAAAGCTTTAAAACTTCTGGTGTCCATTTGAACACAATGAGTGTTCATGACAAAATTGGACCTTTTAATTTGCTCCTCAATATTAAAATGCTTCCTTGAGCAACCTTGAACATCTAAGTTTTCATTGATATGAAGAACAGACCTATGCAGTTTATACCTATACAATCTGCTGCTACAGAAACCACTAAGACC
>NC_085874.1:5648714-5703714 GCF_034702125.1 Engraulis encrasicolus
AGACGGGCGTTCAGGGAGAAGGATTGGAGGATGAGTGGAGTCTTTAGTGTAGCATAGAGCAAACCGATGAGAGAAGAGAAAGAAGCGGAGTAAGCGCCTAGTATGTATGCCAGAGAGAGAGAGAGAGAGAGAGAGAGAGAGAGAGAGAGAGAGAAAGAGAGAGAGAGAGAGAGAGAGAGAGAGAGAGAGAGAGAGAGAGAGAGAGAGAGAGAGAGAGAGAGAGAGAGAGAGAGAGAGAGAGAGAGAGGGGCAAACAAAGGGATGGATCAATGTAAGGCCGGTGTAAACAAACAGGCATGATGGGGAAAGCCAAGGGGCCCAGAGACCAAGAAGTGAGACAGAGGCAACTCTAGATACAGACAGAGAATATAATGGAGAACGACAGACAGAGACGGAGAGGGGGAGAGGGAGGGAGATAGACTGGGGGGAAGTAAGAAGAGAGAAAGAGGCAGAGCATGAGGGTGAGGGAGCGAAGAAGAGAGAGAGAGAGAGAGAGAGAGAGAGAGAGAGAGAGAGAGAGAGAGAGAGAGAGAGAGAGAGAGAGAGAGAGAAGAGAGAAGAGAGAGAGAGATTAATGATGTCCTGGAGGTCCTCAGGCCTGTGAGACTGGGGAGTGTGAGAATATAGCATGGACATCTCTCTCTCTCTCTCTCTCTCTCTCCATCCCTCTCTTCTTCACTTCCTCACCCTCACGCTATCTATCTATCTCTCTTTCTCCTCCCTAATGAAGGCCTCCCTCCAAATCCTTTCCAATTACAGCACTTGGACACTTTATTTTCTAAGCTGCTGCAAAGGGTCCATAGTGTGTGTGTGTGTGTGTGTGTGTGTGTGTGTGTGTGTGTGTGTGTGTGTGTGTGTGTGTGTGTGTGTGTGTGTGTGTGTGTGTGTGTGCTTTTGTTTGAAGTGTGTGTGTGTGTGTGTGTGTGTGTGTGTGTGTGTGTGCGTGTTTGTGTGCTTGTGCATGTTTGTGTGTGTGCGTGCGTGCGAGTGTGCGTGCGAGCGTCTTCATTTGTAGGAGACTGTGGTGATTGTTTTCAGGGTAGAGATCTTGAGGGTGATGATTTTGTGGAGATGAAGCAATGCTACCGTAACTAAAATCTGCATAAGGTACAGCCAAACTGTGTGTGAGTGTGTGTGTGTGCGTGCCTGCGTGCGTGCATGCGTGCGTGCGTGCGTGTGTGTTGTGAGCCTGCTTGGGCTGCAGTCGTCTCTCTGCTTCACGCCTCTCATTGGCCCAAGGTCACAGCACCTGCCGCTCACACCGCACCAACCGCCAGAGGTGATTCATGTTGCCAAGGAGACGAGCAGGGAGGAGGCTGGGAGGAAGTGCATGTGTGTGTAGTGTGTGTGTGTGTGTGTGTGTGTGTGTGTGTGTGTGTGTGTGTGTGTGTGTGTGTGTGTGTGTGTGTGTGTGTGTGTGTGTGTGTGTGTGTGTGTGTGTGTGTGTGTGTGTGTGTGTATGTGTGTGTGTGTGTGTACGTCAGTAGGGAGCAGGCTGAGTTTGTGTGTGCTTGTGTGTTTGTGTAAGCAGGGATGATGAGAGAATGTGTGTGAATAGGGATGCGGCTGAGAGCGAGAGAGAGAGAGAGAGAGAGAGAGAGAGAGAGAGAGAGAGAGAGAGAGAGAGAGAGAGAGAGAGAGAGAGACAGAGACAGAGACAGAGAGTTCCCAAATTGAGCCTATATGATCACCCATACCAACGAAAAGACAGAAATGCAGGTTATTTAGTAGGCTACATATTTTAAGATACATTCCTATTCATTCCTTGAATTGGATTCGAGAGTTCTGCTCTGCCAGCCTTTGGAAGGTTTATGACCCTCCTCCCCATCACTGGGAGTGCCCATGGCACTTTTTTAGGTAGTGGAAGGGAAACAATCTATAACACTCCCACACACTGGCCATGTGGCTTTGACTTTATTCACAACGTTTTGGTCTAAGACCTTCATCAGGTAAATGTACCTGTTTTTTTGTCTTTCTTATCTGTGATCTATGGGTCTTCTCCAATCCACCTGCTAGCTGAGGTGTGAGGTCAAGGCTACAGGTAGCGAAGTATCAGCTCAAGGGTCCATACAGACCAACAGGAGATATTTTCCTGGCACATGCAGAGTGCAAAGTTTTGAGGGAAAAATCACGGCAGATGTGAAAAGATGATATGTTTTTAGGGGTTGTCAAGAAAGCGCTCTCTCACTTTGTAAAGTGTGTCCTCACTTTATTAAGGTGGTGGGCTTGGGCTGGTGGTTGTAGTCCTCTTTACATTTTCTAGGCTCCATTTTATGCTACGTTTAAACACTCTGCTCTCTGCCCTTAAGTATGCCAAGCCTGTGACACTCTGTGTGACCAAATCAGAAACCCGTCAGCAGGGCTGCAGTACTCGAGTCCGGACTCGGACTCAGTCCGTTTTTTGTGGACTTGGACTTGTCTCGGACTCGGTATTGTTTGGACTCAGACTTGTCTTGGACTCGAACATTGGTCTTGCCAAATTAGGCTTTTGGACTCGCCGGGGTCTGTCATTCTTTTTTTTAGAACACTGGCCATCATAAATTCTAAAGTGGAGATTGAAATCCAATAACAAACAAGTTTGTCTTCACATCCATGGTGTATAGGTTACCTTCAAAGGTTCACATTATTGAAATTAATCCTTTTCATTGTTTAACACTGATCGACATGTGACTCGGACTTGACTTGGACTCTAATCTTTTTGAACTCGGTCTTGTCTCGGACTCTAATCTTTTTGAACTCGGTCTTGTCTCGGACTCGAAGCTCTTTGGACTCGGACTCGTCTCGGACTTGACTATTCTGGTCTTGGACTTGTCTTGGACTCTACAAAGGTGGACTTGACTACAGCCCTGCCAGTCACTCTCTATCTTATAAAGTTAACTAAAGCCCCGCCTGTCTGTTCTGCTTCATTGCATTCAGTTCATCCTCATTTCCTTCCTCTCCATCCTAATCCTCATTTAATTTGCCCATGTTTCTTACTGGTTGAGGCAGAATGGGATTAGTTAGCCAAAGACGCAGATTATTTGCTGAAAGAGACACAGATCCATGGGCAGGGAGTATCCTACGAGAGAGGTGCGGATCCATGGAGCTCCGGCAGGCACAGTGACAATACACCAATCAATTCTGCGACTGCATCCCTAACATAACAATTAGCGCTGAGAGCTAGGGGGGTAGACATTTAAATTCCACATGTCGATTCATGCTAGAGTTTGCTTTAGGCTTCTCACCATCTCTCCAATGAGACACAGCTTCAACTCACATTCGAGCTGTCTCCCCCATCCATCCCATTTCCTTGTTGCTGCTATGCCCAGTTTGCTCAGGCAAGGTAAAATCAGTCAAGTGCAGAGAAATGGAACCCCCACTTCTGACCCCACACAAGGTCAAACTCAGTCGAGCAGAGAGAAGCCTTTCTCAGGAGACGCAATATGACTATCATATCTTAGCTGTTACTTGGGTAAGCTATTTAGCCATCCGCCACCAAGGGATGAGAAGAGAAAAGGTAAAGATTGCAGAGGTTTGACTACTCCCAGAGGAAAATGAAGGTGTCCAGGGGTCCACAGATCCAAAATATACACATAATTCATCAGTTAGTTCATAAAATGAGGAATCCAGGCTCTTCTATTAGATGATTTACCACTATCTCAAGGTTAACCTAACCTGGTGTAAGGATCTGGCCACGGCCACAGTTGGATGTACTAAGCCGGAAGCAATGTAAAAGTGTTGTCCTTGGTTTATTGGTGTGGAGGATACTGTAAAGCATCACAGAGCAGACACTAACTGTGCCATTACGTGAACAGGTACATACAGTGTGTATGAAACTTGTACATGACGAGAGCCACAGAAACACATCTGGAACTTAAGGTGCAACCAGAGAAGGGCAAGAGGACAACCTGTGACGTCATCACAGGCCTATCATTACATAACAACCCCCCCCCCCAAAAAAAAAAAAAATTAAAAAAATAAGATGAGGGCTTTCCTCAGATCACGCCAGAAATAAAATTCAAGTTTAAAAAAATAGACCAAAAACACAAGATACCAATGTATACGCTCACTGACAGTGGTTTACTACTGAACCAGCTTCCTGGAATACCCCTCAGATGCATGGGCGGTTCTAGACAGGGGCCAGGGTGGGCCAGGGCCCCTGTAGATTTCCTCCTGGCCCCTGTTGTGGCCCCTGTGCTGAACAGTCAATGGCCACGACATGACATACATTTGTGTATATTATACATTCATAACATTAAAAATGTATCTCTTTTGCCAATGTACTGTATGTGCCCCCCTGAAAAATAATGGCCCTACCTCGGCCCCCATGGTAATTTCGGTCTAGAATCGCCCCTGCACAGGTGTGTGCATGCCCTGAGTCACGAGCCTTGGCTTGGCGTGGAGGAGCTCCTGGCACGGAGTGATGAGAAACCTTTCAGAAGTAATGACAGCAGACAGAGGACAAACACGGTGACCATAGTGACAGCTCCTGGCTTCCCGGAGGAGGATGACGATGACTTTTTGGGATAATGAGAAGCGCTGGATTGTGCCGGACAGACAAGTCACGTCAAGTCACTTTGTCAGACATAGATAAATGAAAAAAAAAGCCAATGAATCGACCTACCTCACAACACTTAAATTCCTCCTTACTCAATATACAAACATACACACACACACACACACACACACACACACACACACACACACACACACAAACAAAATGACAAATACACACAGACACAGACACATACACACACGAACACACCACATATAATAACAGCTGCTAACGATCAATGGCATTTTTCTGTATCTCCTCTGACATTGTGTGACACGCACGCACGCACACGCACACGCACGCACGCACGCACGCACGCACGCACGCACGCACGCACGCACGCACGCACGCACGCACACACACACACACACACACAGGTAACTAAGTGCCTTCTTCCTTCTCATTCTCCCCTCTCCCTTTGCTTGTCATTTCAGTGGTAGACTGGAGTACAATACCGCTGATAAAAGGGAACTCTGCATGTGGCACACAAAAGCAAGACGACGTCTGAAGCAAGCAAGCGCAAACGTGAGCCGAAAAGTAATAATGGTAATGCAGACACACAAGTGAAAAAAAATGAAAGATGATATGCTGTATGTACTCAGTGCAAGTAAGTAAGTAGGCTAAAGCGCTGCAAAACTGAAACATTTAGAACTCTCTTTGAGTCATTTCTTTAGTGTTGCATCATCTGCCAACAGCCAAGGTTCTAACCTGCAAGTTCACTTCTCTTCTTTAATTGTGTTGGAACAGAACTCTATGAGTGAGGGGTTTTTTTGTCAGGAAAGCACGTCTTCTACACGGAGGAGATCAAACAGTAGTCTTCACACACATGCACACACGCACACACACACATGCATGCACGGACACACACACACACACACACACTTATACACGCACACACGAATGCATACGCACACTCTCTCTCTCTCTCTCTCTCTCTCTCTCTCTCTCTCTCTCTCTCACACACACACACACACACACACACACACACACACACACACACATACACACACGCACACACACAAAATATTAAGTTATTTTTCTTTTTTCCAGATAAAAGTAGCGGTGAGAGAGACAGAGCTCCAGCGCCAGAGGAAAATAAGGAAAGCAAAGAATTGGGGCTGTAGCTGTGGAGCTGTAGTAGCCTTCCATAACCTGTAGGAGGACAGCAGTGTGTGTGTGTGTGTGTGTGTGTGTGTGTGTGTGTGTGTGTGTGTGTGTGTGTGTGTGTGTGTGTGTGTGTGTGTGTGTGTGTGTGTGTGTGTGTGTGTGTGTGTATACGAGAGAGAGAGAGAGAGAGAGAGAGAGAGAGAGAGAGAGAGAGAGAGACTGAGAGAGAGAGACACCGATAGAGCGAGAGAAGAGAAGAGAAGAGAAGAGAAGAGAAGAGAAGAGAAGAGAAGAGAAGAGAAGAGAAGAGAAGAGAGAGAGTGATTTTGTCTGTGTGACTTTTTGCGTTGTAGCCAAGGCCGCTGACAGCTTTGGCTGAAGTCATCTGAAAGGGCCCCCCACCCAATACATTCAATGTGAGGAACCAATTATGGGCCCCCCATTTCCCTGGGCCCGGGACAGGTGACTCCTTTGTCCCCCCTTGTCGGCTACTCTGGTTGTAGCAGACAGATCAATAGTGAGAGTAACAGCTCTGAGAGGAGATAGCGGGAGCGGTGGGGCAGCGCTAAATGGGAGCTGACGACGTGCGTAATTAAAAGCGTAAGGTTTGTCATGTCATCTCACACACACCCTCTGCTGAGCGAGCCGTCGTTCCGTGAAATGAACGCTCCTCTATCCTTCTAACGTGGGGAGAGAGGGGGAGGGTCGCCTAGTCAAGCATTACTATACGCTATTGGTTCCCAAACTGGGGGTCACGCAGGTACTGTAGAGGGGGAGTCGGTGGAGAGAAGCCTTTAATCTCATCTCATCATGTAGTAGAAACATTACTGTACATAAACTGGTAGTAACAGTATTGCTGTGTATGATTAAATAATGTATTTACTTTCCAGCACTTTTCACATTGAAATTTAGTAATATCAAGGGACAAGAGATGTTTGGCATTGGCCATACGGGAGTTGAGGTTGTCGCGAAAATATTCTTAGGGCCAAACGGAGGTTGCAATATAACAGTTTGGGAAGCACTGCTGTACGCCACGGCGTGTTTTCATGGTACAATAAGCTGTACCTGCCACACTGTCCTTGAGGGGATAGTTGTTTATAGCGCGGAGTCGGCTGAATGGCGCTGTGCACCGATGCAATCACGCACGCACGTACATACACACATGCACATGCACGCATACACAAATGCACACACACAGACACATACACGCATATTTGCACGCACACACCAACGCATACACACATATGCATGCACATGCATGCATTCACAAATGGAAACACACACGAACGAACAAACAAACAAACAAACAAACAAACACACAAACAGACACACACACAAACATTTTTTCTTTCTCACTGTGCTATCTGACTCAAAGCAGCTTGATGGTGATAATTGTCATCTTAACAAGCTCACTTCTCTTGGAATGCCTTCATTTGGTTTTGTGTGGGCGCGCTTGAGGGCATAAGTGCGTGTGTGTGGTAGAATCCTAGCAGCCACACACATTTGTCTCCTGAGGTTTTTTTTACATATATGTGTGTACGCTTTTTTTGTTTGTGTATGGCCGTAGTCTGCGTTAAGAGTTTGCGTTTAAACTAAGGCCAATGGGGACATGAACGGCACATACAGTGATTTTGTAGGGGCATTCTTCAATGCCAATCAAGTCTCAGTTTTCATAGATATCACTTCTTACCACATCTCAACAACTTACGGTGTCTTCTTCATGCTCAATTGTTGCCACTTCACACAGTTAAATACATTCAGACAACATTAAAATAAGATAGGCACCACATGCCATTCAATGGCTTTCGACCCATATAAGTATGGCGGGTGGCTCAGGTGGTAGAGGAGCCTGTGCGGCCACCAGCAGGTTGCAGGTTCAAGCCTCAATCTGCCTGACCCCATCGATATGTCCTTGAGCAAGATACTTAATCCCAAATTGCTCCTGGTGGCGGGGTGGTACCCTGTGTGGCAGCCACTGTCACCGGTGTGTGAATCCGAGAGTGAATGGGTGAATGTGAGGCATACAATGTAAAACACTTTGAGTGCTCGAAGGAGTGGAAAGCGCTATACAAATGCAGTCCATTCACCATTCAGTCCATTTGATTTGGATGAAAACGTGAGAAGTGTCTGGATGTCCACCTTAGCCTCATAAGTGAGGCTCGCATTAGCATAAACAAGGCCAAAGATACTCTGAAGCTTCAACCCCAAGTGTTCATGAGTCGCTCCCTCCAAACACTTCCTTGTCCTTCCCTGTGTGTGTGTGTGTGTGTGTGTGTGTGTGTGTGTGTGTGTGTGTGTGTGTGTGTGTGTGTGTGTGTGTGTGTGTGTGTGTGTGTGTGTGTGTGTGTGTGTGTGTGTGTGTGTGTGTGTGTGTGTGTGTGATTTACCACTGTAGCCCTTCTGTCTCAGTGACTGGGGTTGCTGACAGCTTTGGCTGGGCCCAGGACAAAGTCATCTGAAAGGGCCCCCCACCCAATGCATTCAATTATGGGCCCCTCAGTGATGGGCCCCTCATCTCCTTGGGCCCGGGACAACTGACCCGTTTGTCCCCCCTTGTCAGCCTCCCTGTCAGTCTCCCTGTGGTTTAATAACCTGCCACTTTATAGTGATGCTGAGGCCATCAGAGTGGGATGTCCTCATTAGCCTGACACGCTAACTAGCTGTAATTAATAACCAGCTGTACAGTGTGCAGTGTTAACCGGGAGCCAGCAGCGTAGCGTATGTCCCCTATGCTCTGTCCTCTACCATTGAACCCAGTGCAGGCTCAGGAGCAGGTGACTTCTTATTTTAAATAGAGCTGCCTTGGGCAGAGAGAGAGATAGATAGAGAGAGAGTGAGAGAGAGAGAGAGAGAGGGGGGGGAGAGAGAGAGAGAGAGAGAGAGAGAGAGAGAGAGAGAGAGAGAGAGAGAGGAGAAGAAGGAGATAGTGCCATATAGGTTAAAGGATGCGCACTTATAAAAAGATACCTTGGGAGGGTGATTTCGCCACATGTAAGGTATTTGCTCTCTCACTTAAAACGTTACGCACTCGCCTCCACCATATTTCTCCACCATATTTCTCTATTTTCATCTCTTTGTCTGTCTGCCTCTCAGTCTGTCTGTCTCTCCCTCTCTCTCCCCCCTCCTCCTCCCTTCCAATGTACTTCATTAACAGGCTTTGAGACAAAATTTTAAAAAGTCAAACGTGTGCTGTCTAAAGGCAAGGGGATACATCCAGGTCCTCACAAAAAGTCAAAGAAGTACATAGTACACGGGGAGAGGAGAAAAGGCTAGATTGCACCGGCATGCATATGACTGCCAAGGTGCAAATGATTGCACATGCTCTCATGTCAGTTATGAAAGAGCTTCTACAGTCCACACACAAAGTAGTGCAGTGTTGGTGCAACACTTGGTGTTCAAAACACTTGAGCAACACTTACTGTAGTGTTGAATTGGCACAGCAAAAACCTGATTTTGTCCCCTGTGGTTGAGTACCATCCACCTCACACAAAAGACCAAGAGAGGGAGGAAGCAGGCAGGCAGAAAAGAAGAGAGAAGTGAAGTGATGTAAATATACGTCTTTTAAAAACAGGAGGTAAAAGGGAGAAAGAGGGTGCTAGGAAAGAGAGGGAGAAGGAAAAAAGAAGAGAATGTGAGAAAAGGATAATCAAGCAAGCAGGAGAGAAAAGGGGCGAGAGAGAGAGAAAGAGAGAGAGAGAGAGAGAGAGAGAGAGAGAGAGAGAGAGAGAGAGAGAGAGAGAGAGAAGGAGATTGAGGGGAGGGAGACATACCGTTGACACAGTTGCCTGCCCTGTTTTTCACCCCACAGCTGCAAACACATTGTGTCTGGATGACACCCCGTGTCTGGATGTTTCAACCAGTAGGCTGCCGCTGCTAGATGGGTGCTAATGGTAGGTGGGTGGTGTTGGTGGCTGGCTGTGTTTCTGTGAAGCTGCTGATTCCGCTTCCAGACCCAAGCAAAGCATCTGATGGAGCATGATTTCCCCCTCAACACTACCTGCCAGCCCATGGGTGGGGAACCTATGGCCCGGGGGACATATACGACCCTGAGGCCGTCTTATCCAGCCCCCAAAAATGTGTATGTTTTCTAAAGCAATCTTAGAAATTACATTTGCAATACAATTAAGTTAGATTTTCAGGGGACCTAGTGAAGGTGAGGTCTGTTGTAAAGGTTGCCACCTTCAATATACCTAGGCCTAAAGTGCAGGGGGAAATCCTGTTTTGTGTTCATAGTATAGCCCTCGGAGGACTTTATAAAAGATCCAAGTGACCCTTCGACCCTGCTATGTTTCTCGAAGGGTGGGGGGGCTTGGGAGCCCTAGGGGGGCATGAGAAGTGTACAGCTGAAAGGGGGCTGTGCTTACAGTAGTTGCCAGTGGTGGGCATTAGTCCATTTTATATTGTGATACTAACGCTGTTAGTTGGGAGGCTTATGATGAGGTCAAGGTGGAGTTGAGAGGCTTATGATGAGGTCCAGGTGGAGTTGGGAGGCTTATGATGAGGTCCAGGTGGAGTTGGGAGGCTTATGATGAGGTCCAGGGGAGGCATTTATTCAAAAAAGGTTGAGAACCACTGCTATACGATCTATTCATGGCAGAGAACCCGAGCAAGAGGGCCAGCCAGTCACACGGCGCTTTTTCACAATTAGTGGCTGATCAATGTAGGCAATAACCACAGCTCTAGCCAGCTGGCCCACACGGGGTAAAAGACAAAAGAAGCATCACAATTTAGGAAGTGGCAACTGTCACAGATTCTTCCTTGTTCCTTTCTTCCTTTTGGAAACTTGAATGACTCGATTTAGAAATAATAAGCTTGTCTTGCAGACCCGCTGGTGCCATACCTGGCTCATGCTGTGCAAGAAGAAGAGAGGAGCGAAAGTGTCGAGAGGAATCTTCGGTTAATTGGACAGACACAGGTTTTCCAACTCAAACGGTCAGCTTCAAAATCGAAAGCATCACCGGGTGAGGAGAGGGTTTCTATCTAAACATGTCAAACTGTGAGGAGAGGGTTTCTATCTAATCATGTCAAACTGTGACAAAACAATGACGGAATACTAGTCAGGTAATAATGTAGTTCAATGACTGGTATCAAAGTAACAATCCACAGTCAATGTAGTCATAGTCCAAGGGCAGTTAGACGTAAAAACATTAAGTCAATCTTAATTGAAGTACAAATCACCTTATAACCAGTACTTCTGAACAAGAATTTAGAAGTAGAATTCATTTTCAGACATTAGTCCGTGGGGCAAGTTATTTTTACTTGGTGATATTTTTGTATTTATTATGAGCAATATTTGCTTGAAACAAGTGAAAAAATAAGTACAAATGCCTCAAACCGGCCAACTAACAAACTTGCCTCAGACCAGCCAACTAAATTCTGCACATATGTCACTTGCCAATGGAAATGCTTTATGTTTTTTTAATCTGCTTTTCAGGCCGATGGGATCGCCGGCAATCCAAGGTTTCCCGAAGGTCTCCGTTGTACAAAAGTGCCTCAACAATCTCAGCTGTTTGTTCACAGAGTATGACCTAAGGAAACACGCACACACATTCATGCACGCACAACCACACAACCACAACCAAAACCACCCACACACCCACGCACGCACGCACGCACCCACACAAACAGCTCAAGGGATGCATGTTTGCAAAGAACAAACAAAGAAAAAGTATGCAAAATATCTCTTCCTAAAAAATAGAGGCAGTGTGATACAAAAGATGCCCGTAGCTTTCTATAAATAAAGCAGAGCTTTTGTGCATTAGTATTCTGCAGCTCTGCGTGTTCTATTCCTGGCTCAGAGGGACGAGTGAAGCAACCGTGTGGAAACAAGATCAAGATGGTTCCACAAAAAATGGCTCTCACCATGCAAATAACGAACAGCCAATTGTGACACGTGTTTCTCTCGTGTGTGTGTGTGTGTGTGTGTGTGTGTGTGTGTGTGTGTGTGTGTGTGTGTGTGTGTGCGTGCATGTCAAAAGTCGCTGACTTCTGAAATGTGGGCCAAAGATTGTTGCAGAACTTGCTCACTTCCAAATTGTTGAAATAATTAAGTTATTTGTATGAAATGTATAACTTTACTGCTACACACAAAAGAAATACTGCATAGCACTTATAGCGGGTATGTATAAAACTCATAGTACTTACAGCGGGTATGTAAAAAACTCATATTATTTGGTTGCTGTTTATTTCATGGTCCATGTGCATTACCTGGGAAGACGTAAAACAAAATGTGTATACCTACTTTACAGTAAGGGTTCGAGTTAATGGTCAGTGTTTGTGGTACATAAGGTATGTAAAGCATCATCTTATAATGTTAATCCATAACATTATGCTATACATAGATACACTTTATCTTGTTAAAATTAAAGGGCCATCAAAATTGACATGAGTGGTCATTAGGTGTCCTGGTCCGTGCTACTTTTCTGCCTCAAAGCGGTCTTGAAAAATCACACCAACTCCTTTCTGTTAGGACAAGAACACAAGTCTATAATGGCACAGTTAAGTGTCCATTATTTTCATCAAAGTGAAAAGATGGCCGTAGTAATCTGCTAGTAATGTGATAGCCAGATGACGGCCCACATACACGTAACTGATTGCACCGTTAAAAGGTTTCAAGTCCCCAGTAGTAGTAGCTGCAGCAGCGTTCAGCTCTGGTCTTAATGGCCCTCGTTGGCATGTCTAACAATGACTTCCCAGAGTGACGCATTACATTTCACAGTGTTCATTCAACACTTACAGAGTGCCGTAGGACCAACCAGAAGAGTGTTGAATTGAAATAAGGCTGCCAAATGAACTGTGTTGAGAGCTGATATAATACACGGATGAAAACTTACAGCACCCTTGTAAATTGCACAATGAGTATTATACGTGTGATTATACTGAGTGATAGCATCTGATATGGGATCAGGTGGGTAGGCCCCTATTTAATGGTAGGAAGTTGTTGTATGCTGTTCAACATAGGAAAAGCTGTCTTTAATGTGATGCTATTTAACCCATTTTGACTGGGTGCCACATCTATGCATATTTACCATTAGGTCCGGGAACAACGTTCATGCGGTTTTCAACAACGCCGGCATTTTAAAAGCACTTGGCTAATGTTACGTTATGCTGTCTGATTGGCTGATATACACATTGAGGCCGTAAAAGGGACGTGTGAGAGTCATGTGACTAATTCATTGCTTAGTGGTTGATAAATACATGAACAATACGCACGGTAGAAATCAGGATTAAATTGAGATAGACGATCCCATAGATAGAGGGCGGTATCAAGTGATGTTTGAAGACGAGCAGGAAGACTTACCAAACTTTGTCAGCTTCCAAGATTTTTGGACAAAACATTCGCCCTTGTGCAAAGGTGCCATAGAAATGAAAGCCAGGTATCAAAATAGAGTTCTCACATTTCCCCCAGGTTTTAAGAGCATAAATGTTCCATAGGAAACAGGTCTTTTAGCAGGTGTTTTCAGGTCAAAATGGGTTAAAGGCAGGAGTACAGGTTGTTGTGCATGTCCTTGTTTATATTGGTAGCCTACTGTGTAAGAGTTGAGATACCGGTAAGTTTAATGTGATGATCTGAGAAACTGCAACTCACTTGTATATAATATAATGAAGATTATACGACAAATTCATACTTTGTGTCAATCAAAATCCTATCAAAATCTTCCAAACAATGTGTCCATCTTGCCCAATTATATCACAAACTACACCTTGGGACACTCAGAGTCAGCCGAAAGGAAGTTCATATAGGGTAGCACAGCAGCTCTGGATCATACGTGCGTGTCTGTGTGTGTGCGAGAGAGAGAGAGAGAGAGAGAGACAGAGAGAGAGGGTGGGATCAGCCATTCAGAGGAAAATGCAGCAGAGCCCGTTGGAAGCTCTTTCAACTTGCCCAAAGGTTACTCTATGAAGGGTAAGCGACAAAAACTTTCATAAATACCAACAATATTCTCTGATGAGCCCTGCCTTCTGAGCAGACCTCATCCCTGGCCTTGGCCAGACCCAAATTGAAGTGCTTCAATGACAGGGCACACAGCCTTTGGCAGGATGCTCTGCATCTAGGGAGGGTTCTGAGTCACAAATCACTCTGAAGGAACAAAGAAAGCTTTTAGAGGTAACCTTTCTGTCATGCACCCCAGCGAGACAAAAACAAAACCAAAAAAAAAATCCCTTCCAGAATATTCAATCATTCTCCTCTATAGTGTCAGTTAAAAGTCAGTATAGAACAGACAGTAAGAGATTGAAATGAAAAGCAATACCATCAGAAATCCCTCTACAATACCTCTACTCTCTGGTGGTACAAAAAAGACCAAGAAGAGTTCTCAGGAAACTTCCAGAATAAAAGAATATCATCATGGTAACTGCACCAGGGTAGAATACCTGATATTGAAAAGGGGCCTTTGGCTGATTCCTCACTGACAGACACTGTAATGAAATTAGGCTATATCCTCCATTCTATCAATCTACGTAACCTACATGTCCAGTCTTAAAACCCATTCAGTCCGGGTCTAAAAAATGGGTCACACTTTACTTGTGGCCGGTGTCATGGGTATGACATGACAGCACCGTAATGCACTCATGGACGTGTCATAAATCTAATGCCATGTCATAAACATTTTACAACTGTTGCCATTAAGTCACATTCGATTATGATAAAGACAATCCTAACATCAACTTTTTTGTTTTTTAATACTTTATAACAGTGGTATCATGTACCATGCTTTCAATACAATTCCAAATCAATTTCAGTTATTTACACTAAAAACCTTTCATGATCATAAAATGCCTAGTTAGTTTTAACGTGTGTGGACTAATGAGATGTCAGACTAATGGGTGTCTTTTTTAAAGATCGATACATACTCAGCAGTCAATTGTCTGACTAATGGGCTGTCGGACCACTGACATGGAACCACTAACCACAAAGCCAGATCACACATCCCATGCTGGTCCTTCAAATTACACAATTATCCATGGAGGTAATAAGTCTGTGCTGTGCTGTGTTTAACTCAGTCACATAATGACCACTGCTGAGGTGATTAAACCCTTTTACATCCACAATGAGACCTGCAGTTCATTGCTCAGGAGTGGACCATTATGAGTATGTAAGCTTGTTTAATATGCATTAAGGCATGTCAATCAGAGTGCCCTGCCTTGCACCCATGGGAGCAGAGTGAGAGGGGAAAGTAGATGGCCGAGGCAGGGAGAGAAAGCTTAAAGGGACACTGTGCAGGAAATGGCCAAAAAAGGTACTGCAACTATGCTGCTCATTGAAACTGGACTGCCTACTGCCAAATTTGATCTTTTCATGAAAGTTTACTAAGTAATAAACAAATATTTTCTAGTGTGGCCCAAGTACAGTCATTGTCGCAGCTAAAAATGGCTATTTCTGGAGACTCAAAATGGCGGACCATAGAGAAGATCCCCCTTTTCATGTATGAAAACTGCAATTTGTCCAGTCATGATGAATACTTAGAATTTGATGATGGTGGGCAGTATTCATGAAAAAGGTAACATTAGTGAATGGACAGCATGATTTCTGGAAATAAATAACTAAAAATCTCACACAGTGTCCCTTTAAGTAGAATGGCAATCCTTTCTTCAGTGTAGGAGCCACTCATTTAATACCACATGTTTTTTTGGCAGTACCATGTGAGAGGTCCAATCAATCTCCATTTATCACCCACACATTAACACCTTGGAGGTGTCATGGATGGGAAATAACTCCTACTGTATCACTTTACATCTCAGAGATATACTGCAGAGTAGAGAGAGAGAGAGAGAGAGAGAGAGAGAGAGAGAGAGAGAGAGAGAGAGAGAGAGAGAGAGAGAGAGAGAGAGAGAGAGAGAAAATAGACACAGAGAGACAGAAGATGTTGTAACATTGCAACTCTTCTCAACTCCAATCCAAATCCGACTTTTAAATCCTGTTTTGCCTGCGGGCACAGACATAGTCTATAGTGGCACTGTGCAACATTACTGTCTCTAGACAGATGCAGAGAGACAGAGAGATGGAACAGGTTATCACACTGCAGTCAAAATCGGTCAAAGTCCAGTCAAAATCATTGCCCTACAAAGCTGTGTGGAGCTCCAAACTGAGTAAAATTATGTTAAAAATAAAAGTAGTCCAGTCTAAGCAGTTTTGGGTAGATTATTGACATGTGGCAGTTTTGTTTTACTTTATAAAACCCAGGTAAATACACCCACTGTGCTCTGCACTTTGATGGAAACAGTGTGCCTGTGGAGTGCCTTAACTCCTTAGCGCAGAGCCTCCATGATGACCTTATTGTCACCAAAATGGTAATGACTAAGTCTTATTTGGTTACCTAAGACACCCTGCAATGCCACAGCAACATTGTTGTTTTGATAGTTGAGTATTTTCAGCAAAGACTTAATAGGCCCGTAGACGTGCCCATCTGCATTAAGAGGCGACAGAAGTGACAGAGCCTACCTTGCCTGACGGCCAGAGTGGTGGTGTAGACCAGAAAGAGGAGGATGTAGTTGAGGAAGCTCTGGAAGACGGGCGTGTTGGCATGATAGTCGTCCGCCAGGTACTTGCTGGTCAGGCCGATGCCACAGATGAGCAGGGAGAGGACCTGGCCCAGTGCCAAGGTGAGCAGCAGCTCTCTGGGTAGAGGAGAGAGGGAGAGGGGAAGAAGGATGGAGATTTTAACACCCATTTAGGAATGGAAATGGATGATGGAGTTGTAGTGATCTTAATGAACAGAGAGAGGACTTGGCCCCCGGTTAAACAGGAGTTCTCTTGGGAAGAGAAGAGGGAGAGGGAAAGAAGGATGGAGATTTAAAACTCATTTGAGATATAGTGCAGTGGCATAGTTATTGAATCGTTCACTTTGTCACATAACGCCAAAAATAGACATATGGCGTCCATTTTCCAATAAGAATCTAATTTCTAGTCCTTGTGCTTGTGGCCTCGCGATGTGAGGCAAGATGCCGTTGACAGATTTATTCAGAATCACAATTCTAATATAAGGTCATATTTTAATTTGCAGTGGGGGTGTTGAATGAGGAAAGGTCCCTCAAAAGTTTTTTATGTCTATGCTGACAGGGGGATATCTTTATTGTTTTCTCCACAGTGACAGGGTATCAGTGACGCAAAAGGCTACAACCACAGGGCGAGGACACAATTAGATAATAAGATGGACACTCTGAATTTGTTTTCCTTAGATGTAAATGGATGATCCATTTGTAATGTTCTTGGTGAGCAGGGAGAGGACCTGGTCTCCCAGGGTTCCAGGGTGAGCAGGAAGAGAGGAGAAGGTCATCCTGTTATAGTATAGTAAATGATATAGTAATGTGATTTAGCAGCTTGGAAAAAGCATCATTGACTTTGTGGCACAAGCATCAAATTTGGCACATATCATGTTCTGCATTTCCAACAAACAAAATAAACATATGGACACATTTTTCCAAGATGGCTGCCTTTCTACAGCATGTGTCTGTTTGCCATGAGTGTAAATGGATTCGTAGTGTTCTTGGTGAGGAGGAGATAACGGATGTGGCCCAGACAGCATCTCATGAAGGGCATGCTGCCCAAAACGTCATATTACTAAAAGAAAGAGAAACAGAAACCTGGTGTTGCCGACTTTATTTTTGTTGTTCAAGGATCTGGCCAGGCTGAGGCTGATAAGGAACTCTTCTTGGGAGAGGGAATGACAGAAAGATAGAAAGAATGTGTGTGTCTGAAAAAGAGAGAGAAACCATGTATAAGCATAGTTTGGGGGGAGGGCGGATGGCACCAGCCACCCCAGTGATACTAGAGGCCAAGCTACCTGTCAGTCAGGCACTGCCTTTGACAGAGATCATTTCCTGATCTGATAAGAGTATGGGAGGGGTTTCTCCATCAGCCGTTGTCATGGTAGCAAGCTGTTGATTGACAGGGTGTCGGTGTAGGGATTCATTGAATGCACTCGAGGCTGCAACTGCATCAGCCGACAGACAGACAGACAGACAGACAGACAGACAGACACACACACACACACACACACACACAGAGCGTCTGGGAAGAAGCTGTCTGCTTCTGCAGGAGCAGCGAGCGGCTTATTTGGTCTGATTGGCTGCGTCTGGCTGGGCTTCTAGCTGCAATATCAATACTCCGACCGTGTCTGTGTAAATACAGAGTAGACTTCTGAAGAGGCTGATGAGCAGTCAGGGCTCTCCATCAACAGGTGCACAGCAAGGAGGCTGATTTCTATGGGATGCTGTCTGCATGGGGCTGATTCTCTCTCTCTCTCTCTCTCTCTCTCTCTCTCTCATCATATCTTTTACTACAAAACTATGCTGCTAGAATGGACTAACAATCAGGAGCAATTTGAGTGAGTGCATCTTATTTTCAGGTACGGCTTATAGTCCAGAAATTACGCTAGGTTATTATACGGCACTCTAGAATGGTGCAAGAGCTCCCATTCACTTTCAATGGGCGGACCCAACGTTCGGTGGTCACTACTTTTCTGTAATGCCCACCTAATAATACCCGCTGCCAATGGCAACGAGTTTGGTCACTTCAGAGATCACTCCGCAAGTAGATCGGTCATATCTTCACTGATATGCCTTGCCTTCTGATTTTTAGCAGTAGGCTATGGCAGCAGCGCGATATGCTGCTGGTGGCCCATGATGCTCCGGTAACCAACCACTTCTCAAACCTCTCAAGACGAATTGCAACAACACTAGAAGTCTCATTCAGCGATTAATTTTAACAGTTATGTCATCCTGACGAAGTTAATAATAACAGTTTTGTTAATAATAACAAAAAAGGCAGAGTGGTCCAAAGCAGCAAATTAACGTGCCCAACACGTTTTTTTAACGTTTATTTTTGGTGAGTGACACGTTCAGAATTGGTTCAGAATAGGTTCAGAATTGCGTTCATATATGGTTAATTTGTAGGTTCCCCATTACGTGCTCAGCACGTTCTGAAAGGGTTATTTTTTGGTGTCCAACACGTTCTCTAAACCAGTGTTTCCCAACCAGGGGTATGTGTACCACTAGGGGTACGCGAGCACACTGCAGGGGGTACTTTCAATTTTAACAAATATATGGAGCTTAGTTACATTGGGATGGAGAAAGCGATATAGAACTTGACTTGGGGGGTACTCATGGCACAATGAAAAGGCTTGGGGGTACACAAGACAAAAAAGGTTGGGAAACATTGCTCTAAACGTTTCAAAATGGTGTCAAACAACACGTTCGGAAAAACACGTCCACGGACGTACAAATAAGGTGTACATTTGGGTTTTATTACGTGTTCAACACCTATTTTTGACACCAAAAATAAAACCTGCCGCAGCGCCATGGGCTTGCTTTTTCTGTTAGGGGCTTAAAATTTGGCCTATGCTTTATCCTATAGCATTTATGAGGCCATTACCATTATTACTACTGTTATTATTATAGCCTTAGTTAGCCTAGTTATGCAAAAGAAGAAAAGCATAGGCCTATGTGTAATGCAAGTGTTTATTTAAAAAAACAAAAACAAAAAAAAAACAAGCTGCCACTTGGACTTGGGCTGGAGTGCAGTCTGTGTCTGGGCTTTCTGTTGTCAATGTTGAAGAGGACGCTTGCGTTGGTTTCACCTGAAACATGAAAAGAAGAACTTATTCAACAAGTGATGCTCATGACAAATATCATAATGGGCCGCAGCATGAGCCCACTCTAAAAATCATGCTTTGCTGGTCGCGAGGATTTCACTGTGACGTCCGTTGGGTTCAAGGGACTCGTGTATGAAATATGAAACAAAATCTTATCAACATACTTCTATGTCTTCTCACCTCATTAATACAATAGTACAGAGGTGGCACCTGTAGTAATCTTAAATAATAGTCTCCAGTACAATACAATGTTCGTAACGGTAGGCTAGAAGTATGGAAACCACGTTTCATTACAGTCTAAAAGCCCCCTTTGTTTTTAATGAGTAAATGTTATTAGCAAAATGCTAATGACAACTCACCGGAGTTTCACGTTTGAAGTTTCACGTCCTCGATCCAGAAAGAAAAATTGTCAAAAGGAGGGTTGATAGTTGGTAGTAAAGAGGATGCGGGTAAAGTCAAGAAGGTGAAAATATGAAAGATGAAGGATAAAATAGTCAAAGTTTACGGAGAAAACAAGAGGGTGAAGGTATGTCAGTCAGGTCAGGCAGAAGTGAATTTTCAGTTAATCAGAGCGGTCGCCTAGCAACCGGTCAACCGCGAGCTGCACAGCTGCATCCAATTCAGACAAAAACAATTTGGACTTCGGTGCTAGATCAGTGTTTTAAGAAACGTGTCTTTTGACACTAAATCTGTATGTTCGAATTTAGTGTCAGATCAGTGTTTTAAAAACGTGTCTTTTGACACCAAATCTGTACTTTCAGATTTCGTGTCAGATCAGTGTTTTAAAAAACGTGTCTTTTGACACCAAAACTGCATGTTCGAATTTGGTGTCAGATCAGTGTTTTAAGAAACGTTTCTTTTGACACTAAATTTGTACGTTCAGATTTCGTGTCAGATGCGTTGATATTTTCACGTGTCATTTGACACTAAACCGTAACTTGTATTGAACGTATTTAAAAGGTGTTTTTGCAAACGTGTCAAAGAAAACGTTCCACAAACGTGTTTGACACTTTGGTTTTATTCAACACCTAAATGACACCGTTAAAAAACGTGTCAATTGGTTCAGAAAACGTGTTTTGCTGCTTGGGGTAGCCCATCAGGATTCATCAGCAAATGTCCGAGTGTTGCCGTTCCAACTTCCAAGAAAGCAAACTGTCACTGTCCGCCGGCCGCTGTGGTGACATCTTTTATTAGGGACTGTACGTTATTTACCGGGGGGGGAGGGCTGGTGCGCTGGAAGTCCGGTCAAAAAAAAAAATCATGGCCCCCCGGCCTCCACCTCAATTTTTTTCCCCATGTCCCTCCCCCCACTTCAATTTTGTTTTCCCATGGCCCTCCCCCTACAGGTACAAAAATGTAATATGTAAAATTGGTAGATGAACAACCATCATGACAACAGTCAGAGTAGCCTACATCAAGGGCGGTTGTCTGCACTATTATGTGCTATCGATATCAGTGGATACCTATGAGAAGCCGCTAGAATCTACCTCTGCGGCTGCATGGGATGCCTTTTAACTCCACTGTCACCAAGACAAATTGCAGGGACGCAGGAACTCATTTTGACCAGGGGGTGCTGTAGTCAGCGAAGGGTCTGGGAGTCCTCTCCCAAAAAAAATGTTTTTTTTTTAGATGCAATTTCCTGCATTCTAATCAAGTTTAGGATGAAGAATGGCGAATCCCATCTGACTAACTTCTTCATGTTTTATGTAGCCTAACCAAGGATGACTAGATTTTACCTTTTTTTGTTTAACATTTCACTTCAAAATTATTAAGTTCTTATGGAAGGGAAACGCGCACCTATGTGGAGGTGAGGGCGTGTTCAAGAGCAAATCGCGCTGCAGTGACAGTTTCTCTCTTCTCCATGGGCAGTCTACAATGTGTGAAATTAGTAGAAATGCATGACTAGGCTATGCGATGCACTTGTGATAGGTGACCGGGCTTTCAAACAATTTAGATTTTCTTGCAATTGCGACTGTGTATCTCAAGATGCATACGATCAGGACCCCTGCCTTGTCTCCCCGCCCGCGCACAAAAGCACGCACACACAGACAGGCATAGGCCTACTGCTTCCCGAATGTAATTAGGCTACACTCTGACGGCCAAAGAGTTTGTGCTGTGATCGGCGAGAGAAGTAGGCCTAGGTTAAGCGCCAAAGCAGCTGGTGCCATTGCTGGCTATTGATACAGGGAGAGTGTGAAAGCCACCTTTAGTTTGCATTTGACATTGGCCATATTTAAGACGCACTAAAAGGTGCCGCTAAACGGTGGTCAAATCAGCAGCAAGAGGCAAAAGGAACAAATCACCACCACTACAAAAGTCCAAAACATCTAACTTAACAATAGCACAGCCATTTCACACCGCGGCAATTCAATTTTGGCAACAGTTATGATAGACAAGCCACGCACACCATCGGCTGTGCTATAGATTCACCCCATAGCCAACTCCGAGGCTAAGATAGACTTCACCAGCAATAGGCAAGACCTAGCCTACCAATGAACTACTACGAATCCAATCTCCACCGCAAGAAACAAAAGTCACTTCTTACCTGACACGATGCACAATTTTGGTGACATTCCCTTCTTCCGTCGCACTTTAAATTCACCTAATTCCTTACTTAGTTGGTCCGTTTTTGATCACCAAAGTGATGAGACTTCTCTTCACAACAAGTTAGCTCCTCCAATGGGTTTAAGACCGTGTTGATGCATGCCCAAGCCAACATATCGCTGTTAATACCACTTTTATTAATACCTTGACACCACAAGCTAAACAAAACAAACGTCTCTCTCGGCGGTGCTATGCGACCATTGAACACAGATGTAAAGCACACGGCGGTGCCATTATATAAAATCATGACTTACCAGAGGCTGTGACCACCAGTTGACTACAACACAACACCTCTCCAAAATTCCTCTGGAAATGCCCATCCAATTCGTTGTCAAAACTTCCCAAACTGTTTAGCCCATAGGCCTATAGTTCACCTCAGCTAGTTTGATATTTGCTCACGGTCATTTTCTATGATGCTCAATGTTCCTCCGTAGCACTAGCAATCCTACAGTGAAAGAGAGTCAGCGCGGGCAATCTACAGTAGCTGCACCTGATAGTTCTACAGATACACGCTTCAGTGCTAAAGTATGCACCCGGGACCTTGCATAGCAAAGCGATGTGTTTCAGAGCATTTCTTTATTATTATTTAAAATAATATATGAAAATAAAATAAAATAAATTCGTTTTTTTCCCATGGCCCTCCCCCTAACTCCGATTTTTTTTGCCATGGCCCTCCCCTCCACCTCATTTTTTTTCATCATGGCCCTCCCCCCCTACGCACCAGCCCTCCCCCCCCCGGTAAATTACGAACAGCTATGATTATTTCCATAGCGAGTAACCACAGCTGATGGTGCGACGCACTCGGCAATCTACTTGGTGGACTTTAGTGTCAAATAGTTGTCTTGACCGTAATTTAGATATTCTCAAGGTAGTAGCTTCACAAAACACATTCTGCAGACCTTTCAAGAATACATGAAGGGCTTTGGACACTTCGGTTTATGTGTGGATACCCTCAACATATTACGAGGTAAGTGTGACGTTGTTTTGAGCTGTGCAAGACGTTAAAATGTTGTGTTTTTGAAATATGTGTAACCGCCGAAAAACGATGCCCGCACTCTTTCATATTGCATAGCTGATATGGCTAACGAGGCTAACGTGATATTATCAAACTTTCTCAAAACGCATCCTTTTGCCTTGATTTTGCTCTAGAGTGACTGTATTTCATCCCAAACATGCAAAAATCAGGCAAACTTGTTCCAACTCCGGATAAATCTTTTAACACTAGTATTTTTTTTTCTTTTTTTTTTACAACTGAGGAGTTCGTTGACAGTTTCCCCTCCATGTGGCGCACAGTGCTCTGCATGTAGCAGGATCAATAATGATGGTCAGGGCGCACAGCAGTGCTTGGGTTGCTATGCTTTTTTCCCCTGGAATACTGTCGCCGATTAGATAGAAATATTCCTGTTATGAACCAGAGTTTAGTAACGCTAGGCTAGATATCGCGCCGTGAACGAGGCAGCCTGCAAACAGTTTGAAGCGCAAAGTGGCTGTAACAAGTTAGAAAGTAGCCAAACTCTGTTGCTTGGTAACCTTTTTAAATTATGAGCGTTCCACGAACTATCTTGCTTTGCGCACGCTATAAAATGGCAATAAACATGTTATTTTAAACTACTGGTTAACTATTTATGCTTTCTAATGTTGGTAAAAGCCGTATAATAAGCGGGATAATGTATTGTCCACACGTGACTATCGGAAAATATTTCCCTTCGAAGCGGAATAACACCCCTCCGCCTTCGGCGTCGGGGGTTGTTATTCGCCTCGTCGGGAAAATATTTTCCTATAGTCACGTGTGGACAATACATTATCCCTTACGTATTAAACCAGACAACCCCGCTAAGAGGCCAAAACTGCACTCGCACGCACGCACGCACGCACGCACGCACGCACGCACGCACGCACGCACGCACACACACACACACACACACACACACTCATTAGACCTTCTGAAGTCTCAAAGCACATTTAAACGTGCACACAGGCATGGGCACACACACACACACACACACACACACACACACACACACACACACACACACACACACACACACACACACACACACACACACATACACACACACACACACATCAACCTTCTGAAGTCTCAAAGCAGACTTGAATTCCAAAGCAAAGGAAAATGCCACAGGGCGAGATGACCATGGTCCCATACCAATGAGCTGGTCATTCGAACTCAAATGCGACCGTTTTATTTAAGCAGCGCAAGCAGAGACAGTGAAAAAAATACGGGAGCCTACAAAATATTTCATGCAAGTGTGAGTTAGTGTATGCATTCCATTGTTTCTCTGTGTGGGCATGTGCTTATTTCTTTGAAAGTGTTACCCAAGACTAGAAAATCACTGCAATGCTTTTATGGTGTAGTGTATCGTTTTCACCCAACAGTCTGCAACAATATCTGCATGAAAGGGCTATAATCATACAGTGTACTGTGTGTCATACAAGGCATATTAACACAATTTCACATGACAAAATGGACATACCTCCATTCACAGTTCAATACAAAATCTCATTAATACTACCTACAAAGCAAACATCGGTCAATGGCAATCCTTCTGAAATTGTTTCTCAGCACCATAAATTAAAAACATGGGTTGCAGGGCATACTTGAATCCGATAGGGTGACAGAATTACATTTTACACATTTAAAATGGTATTTGGAGTGACAAGAAAAATCATGCCCTCAAACATGTTGGCATTTCAGGGAAAATTAGAATATTGCATTGTTTAAAACAATAGCCAATCAATTTCACAGTCTGGCTGCTAGCATTGAAGCTAGTGTGCAGTGAATGTCACCCTGAAGTAGTGGGTTTTACACCACTGCAATGAAATAAATGTTCCAAAGTCCTAAGTGGCTGTATCTGCACTCTACTTTCTACGCAGTGCAGTGTGCAGCATAGGCATATTAAACCAAATAATTTGCTTCCTGAAAAGGTGCCCTATCATCAATACTTTTTGGTTTGGTTCTGGTGATAGCAATGTTAATGGAAAACTAAGGGGCTGTGTATGCTCTCGCAGCAGCCTGTCGCCCACAGGTCTGCGCAGATAGTTTTGATTTTTGCTCTGCATTAGGTCTGCGCTATGTTATTCATCAAAAGTGTGCTAAGCCTCGACCAGTCGTTACACGGATTCAAACATACAAACAATACTTTCTAGACCGATAGTGCTGCACTTGAAGGACAGACTTCATGGCTCAATGGCTGTACAATCCCCCCCTATGGAGCATGCTCTTGTAGTTTACTCAGCTTGTGTGGCACCACATTGCGCCCTGATGATGATATTCAAGATTAGGCAGACGGTGTAATTAGTCAGAGCCGCTCTGGTGGTAATTGAGCGATGAAGGGGAAGGGCTGGATGGATGGATGGATGGATGGATGGATGGAAGAATGGATGGAAGAATGCTCCATGATAATCGCTCCATTAGCCTATCTGATCGAGTGGCTATCTCTCCTGCCACCACAGTGTGCCTGAGCCCTGGGTGGCACAAATATTGTCATGTGCCACTGTATCTCTGTACAGAGTCCTTTAATAAATCCAGAAGGAAATTAAGGAAATTAGGGATGCACAGATGATTAATAGAAGATGAATTTAACCGTGTGTGTGTGTAGTGTTGGGTGTGTTGTACATATGTACTAAGGATGGATGTGTGCTATTATATATTGAGCACAGAGGCTGGGGATGGGGGGATGTTTACTTTCCATTACCACTGAAACTTTTAATTATGGCACTTTAGCTGCACATCCCTCCCCGCCAGCCAAACAGTAATGAGAGTAATTACCGTCCCCAAGCCTTTCACATTACACGCCGGCAAAGACACAGTGCAAACAACAACAGTAGCGTTGGTGCACAAATCAGCTGCATCAGCAGAGCACTGGAAGACCCGCCGCCGGCAATCATGTGAATTACGTCACGTGACCAGAGAGCATTGATAAGGAGAAGACACTTCATCAGGAGCTTCTACTGGAGTCAATTGACACGTTTAGAATTCACGTCATCACTGACTGCGTGCCTATTGTGGACTCAAACACACCGGAGAGGTGTTAAGGGTATTACGTGAGAGTCCACTCGCCACTCTTCCAGGTGGTACTGCACTCTAGGGGCGCCAACGGAGGAGTGCAGACTCCATTCCATTCATTGGGAAATGATTTGCACACTAATTCTCTGCTCTCTGTGGTAGAGACTCTGCCCAGTCACTAGCCATTCAGCCTTTCTACAAAGTACTAGCAAGTTTTCTTGTCAGTTATTTTTTCCTTCCCATGATACATCAAGACTTTGTTGTTTTCTTGCTTGTAAAGCAAATTGGGCTACTTTGCCCTGTTAACATCTACCTTGCGAATATGAAAATAAACTCTCCCTTACCCTACCTAAGGCTAAGAAGATGAAGTACTACAAGAAAGATTAGCGCTAACATAGTAGAGTAGAGTACTTTTTATTAATCCTGAGGGAAGGATTCATGCTCCCTGCATGAAAACAAATCAAACAGAAACTTGCTATAATTCTTGCTGAAGGGACAGACTGAATATAGGCTACTCTAATATAAAGAGAGTAACAGATTGTAAGAATATATATGAAACACATTGCCCTCCAGAAGAGATGGCGCCATATTATACGAATGTTGTGTACATACACAAACCAAAGAGGTACCAGTAACCAGTACCAAATTGAGAATAGAAAATTGCTGAATGCCCCAAAATATGTCTTGGACTAGAACTCATACGCTGAGGTGTTGTTTAGTGCAAAGCACAGACCCAAAATCCCATGAATATCTCACTTGGCACTGCATGCCATGCTGATGGATCACTTTTTTTCCCCCAGGTTTACATAATTGCAGTAGTTCAATCTCATTTACCATTTGCCAAATTGAACAATCAAATCAGCTCTGACTAAACACAAAGACCTCATCTGTACTGTGCCTCAGAGCAACGCTGGCACCAGAATATTTCATATGTATTGCGGAAATCTAATAAGTGAGTTCTCGATTTTATTGATTTATATCCAACATTATCAAACAACGAGGAGTTGGCTCTCAACGTTTCATTTTACCTCACACAAGTAGTAATCATAACTGGGATCCTCTCTAGACACTACAGGTGAAGAGATGCTGCTGCTAGAGTAAAGAACTGGAAAGGGACTCAAATGGATCCATAACAACACTTAAGCAAGCACTCTCATGTTTATTATTATTATTATAACTATTATTATTATTATTATTATTACTATTATTATTATTATTGTTGTTGTTGTTCTTGTTATTGTTATTAAGGGCTTTGTGTCTTTACTGGTCATATGAGAGTGGAGAGTATGACAGGAAGCAGGTGGGAGAGAGATGGGGGTGGGGCTGGGGCTGGGATATTGCCCAGGCCAGACTCGAACCCGGGTCATCATGGGTCCCCATGTCCTTATGGGGGGGCCTTGATGCGCTGTGTTACAGCAGCACCCTCCAAGCACGTCCATCATGGTTCACCAAAGACATTTTAATCACAGTCTCTTGTCAACGTTGACATCCATACGCAGTGTGTGACGTACAGTAAATGACTACCATGAGAGCTGCTTGTTTTCTTTATTCTAGACCAATGAGGACAGTGTTTGTTCAGGTGTCCACTAAGCAGTGTGGGCAAGGAAATCAATAGAGGCTTAAGTGGCTCACTGTAAACTAAAGGTGTTCATCCCCAATGTCCTTCTCCAATGGGGGATTCGCTCACATTAAGCTGTTGATACTTTTTTTTTCTTCGGGAGAAGCAGTAGGGCTAGCGGTGCCGGTAAAAGCCTGATCTCATTGACGGGGCTTGCTTAAAGGCGGGACTAGAAATTTGCATTTAGATGGAAAGCAATTTGCTCTCCTCACAAGGCAATTATATTTAAGATTAAATATATGTGAATTTCTCTCCTCTGCGGGTGCATAGCGGCACAGGTGAACGGCACCTGGCTAAAGAGTTCGCTGGCTGAGAGCAGCAGTCTATGCTGGCTCAGCAGAGTGCACCGCAAGGAAGAGGCGACATCTTTTCCCTTGTGCAATGTAAAAGAAAATAACAATGATACTGATATGAGTAGCTTTTATACGTGTACATGCTTCTGTTTGATTACAACAGATAGTTTTTTAATGAGGTTTTGAATTCATACTCATGACTGTCATTGTAAATCCAATATATCTAGTATATAGAGTCGTAAAAAGTCGTTATATTAGTTCCACCAAAGTAGAGACTAGAGAATCGTCTTTGTGAGAGTTTCCATTTGTGAAAAGATGTTGAAAATAACAGCATTGTTCGTTCAACGGGAGACCACACACATCTCATAGTGAAAGCCTGAATATGGTCTGTCCTTTATTTTCCAAGTTGGGAGGAAAACATGTAGTGGCACAATAGACTGTCCTTATCTACTAGCAATTAACTTGTCTCAGCAAAGTGTGCTTCCTCATCCCAGATGCTGGAAAGGTTAATTAATTTAGGAAAATAGAAAGCTTCGAAGACAGTGGCCAAGTGACTAAATGAGATTTCATCTGTTGTTTGCGTGCCCATCTTTATTTTTCAGTGATGGCTAAATGGGAAAAAATAAATTACATTCTGTGCGTCGCCAAAGATGATCTCATTTCATTCTTTCCCTTTGTATTCTGTGTCTGTTTTTGTCATTAACCTTTCGCACCAGTGCAAGGAGATGAGCCAGTGGGGTATTCAAGAGAGGCGCATACCGCACAGCACCACACAGCACAGGCACAGTGCTGCGAAAGGACGCTACTAATTATCAGACTCTATAAAAGTGTGTGAAGGAGTGAAATGGGGGGGCGAGGGGAGGGCGATGAGGTCCAGGTGAGTGTGAAAATGAATTTTTCATGAGGGTGTTTTATGTAACACCGGCTCCAACACCTCCTCCCCTCGTGAATCACAAAACGGAAGAGAAATGAAGATGTAAAGGTTGAGGCACTTGTCACTCAGTACTGAGTAAAACTTTAAATGAGCCTGCTGCCTTTACTCATCAAAAGATGCTTTATTTTTTACTGCGACCTGTACTTTAGCTTTTCTCATATGGCCATGAAACATTTTAACATGAAGTTAAAGGCCCATTATATAAAAAGTGTTACGTGTATATTTTCAAAATGTACTCACAATGAGGACAAGTGAGAGTAGAAAGTGTGTGTGCGTATGTGTGTGCGTGCGTGTGTGTGTGTATGTGTGTTACTGAGGATACACACAAATATAAGGCTCTCTCTCTCTCTCTCTCTCTCTCTCTCTGTCCTCACAAGAGTGGAGAACTTGCTGGTGGAAGTACATGATTGTGTGTGTGTGTGTGTGTGTGTGTGTGTGTGTGTGTGTGTGTGTGTGTGTGTGTGTGTGTGTGTGTGTGTGTGTGTGTGTGTGTGTGTGTGTGTGTGTGTGTGTGTGTGTGTGTGTGTGTGTGTGTGTGTGTGTGTGTGTGTGTGTACTGTAGGAGTTGGGATTAAGAGCAAGGTCAACAGGGCAACGGTGTGTGATGTGAATACACTCCAAAAACCAAACTGATTTGCAAGCGACCAACCAACCGAAGGACGGTCATAGACAAAAAAAAAAACAAAGCAAAACTTGTGCCCAGACCACATCCACCTTAACCTTAACCCAGGGATGTCAAACTCAGGCCCGGGCGCCAAATCTGGTCAGCTGGGTCATTCTATTTGGCCCACGGGATCATTTCAAATGTGTATTACAGATGGCCCACAAACACCATTAAAAGTCTATAACATGACTTGAACATCAAAGTCGCATAGGAATATGATTGGGCCTCTGTAACATCTCACACACATGCAACAGACAGACACATCTGGACCATGTATGATGAAAATGAATGTTTGTGAAATTTGACTTTGAGTATTAAGTGTATGCTATGATAATTGTAGTTCGGCCCGCGACAGCATTGCAGATTTAAATTTTGTCCTTCCGAGAATTAGAGTTTGACACCCCTGCCTTAACCTGTCACATGACATTGAAATGGCACGTCATAACCAGCGAATATGGCTCAAAGCTGACGTGCTATTTATACAACATGCATGATGCCACGTTGAGATGGCACTGAAACAGACATCAGAGGACGGTGAGGGTGAGGGTGAGGGGAGTGCCAGAGAGTGAGAGAGCGAGAAGTATGTGTATATTTATAGTCATCACAAGTGAACAGTGCGAATGATGGAGAGGGGAAAAAAACAGCAACATTGAAAGAAAGGCGAAAAGTGGGACGGTCGTAAAATAATATTGTATGGTTGTGATGACAAGGGAGTCTGGTCGTTGTTGAGAGCAACAGAGAACGAAGGAGTGAGTGCCCAGTAAACAATACAGGGCAACACTTTATTTTAACAGGGCTTCAATTACAATGTACTTACTGTACATACTCATAAGGTACAGTAGAATAACTGGTGTAATAACATGTAAGTAAAACTGAAGTAGCCTACTGTACATGTTATTACATCATACTCACAATGTGTATAAAAATACGCTGTATTTTGGTGTATCTACATACCAAGGGTGCCTTGGCCCTCAGTTCCACCCTTTCATTCCCTGGAAGAATTCATCACTTTGGGAAAGTATCACAAAACCACCTCATAGTACATTCTAGTCATTATTGTCATTATGGTGTACATAAAATGTAGGATGTAAATAACATGTACTACAGTTGTACGTACATGTTACTACACCAGTTATTCCACCCTACCTAATGAGTAAGTACACTGGAATTAAAGCTCCATTAAAATAAAGTCGTACCCAGTGCAGTGTCCATTCAACATCTTCTAGAGTGTATTTGGTCCCAGAGTACTCTCCCGCATCTTGAAGTAACTCTGCATTTTTTACTGTGTGTGTAAGCAAGTAGAGCAGTGCATGGGAGCAGGTGTCAGGCAAAGAGAGAGAAGCCAGAGCGTTTATACAGAGATTGATTTTAGACACCCCGGCTACACCCTGATTACACCCCCCAAAGCAGCACAGACACTCTGAAAGCCCCAATCAAATGTCATTTTCCCCCAGATTACTCCCCCGGCCCCGGTCGATACGCAGCAGGGTGACCCCCCTCCCCACAAATCCCGGCAACACACCTCGAGGTAAATATATATATCAAGGTCTAATTTCAGTGTCCTCTCTTTTCACAGATGAACACAGTCCGTGATTTGTTCCCACGCAAGACAGACCGTCTAAAAGCCCAAGGACAGTCCAAGAGAGCGAGACGGGGAGAGGGCATGAGAGACAAAGAAGGAGACGAAGAAGAAGAGAAGAGGAGGGGCGGACAGATGAATTCAGATTGCCGTCTGTGTAAAGGAATGTGCAAGCAAAGCGATGCCTCTGTGTTTGCACCAAGACTTAAATCGTCTCTCATTTCTGAGGCATTAAAGGGGCATTCCACCGGTGGAGACATGAATATGTTACTGAAAGTGGGTCATATTTATAGTAGAATAGTAACATACATTTCTAATTTGGTGCCTTCTTGGCCAAGAAAAGGCAGAAAATGACTTTTTAGTGCTTGTGGATTTGTGACAACAATCCCCATAATGCACTGTGATGCTCAAGTTCCACAGGCCACACCCAGTTATTTGGGACTCTATGCATCATCCCTCCCTCAGCTTGCAGGCAGTGTTGCCAGATTGGGCTGTTTCCCGCCCAATTGGGCTGCTTAGGATGGTCGTGTGCGGGTAAAACTGGCATTTAGCAGAAAAACCCGCCCAATTTTAGCCATAGAAATCAATAGAATTGGGCGGGATTTTGAGCTTCTAGGCTGGTTTTGAGCATTTTTTGGGCTGGAAATCATCAGCCTCATCTGGCAACCCTGCATGCAGGTGCATCACTGTGGGACAGACATCACTGGAAAGGAGAAGCTGGAGCACACTGCAGCTTAGTTTTCAAGACTTTATTTTGTGTGCACACACGCGACCAACGTTTCTGTGTTGCTACACCTTCTTCAGAGTCAAATGATAGCAAGAGAGAGACACACATTTCAAGACTTGACATTCACAGGTGATCCTACTTGGTTTGGCTAAATTGGTCTGATCTCATTGCAGGTAATTGACCCCACCCCCCAACACCAGGACAAGATTGTAGACAATTAGACAGCTTGCCAACTTCCCAAAAGAAAATTAAAAAGTGAAAAAAACAATACACAAAGAACATTGTCAATAAAACCACAGCTACAATTATTACAAGACCACAGCCGCGATGCTGGAACAATTTGTTACAGAGAGCAAGACATATTGTGTTCCTCATTTATGCCCTGAGCCTCCACTGAATTTAGAGTATGAATCCAAAATGCCTTTCTACGAAGCCTCTCTGTCTAATTGTCTGCAATCTTGTCCTGGTGTTGGGGGGTGGGGTCAATTACCTGCAATGAGATGAGACCAATTTAGCCAAACCAAGTGGGATCACCTGTGAATGTCAAGTCTTGAAATGTGTGTCTCTCTCTTGCTATCATTTGACTCTGAAGAAGGTGTAGCAACACCGAAACGTTGGTCGGGTGTGTGCAAAAAATAAAGTCTTGAAAACTAAGCTGCAGTGTGGTCCAGCTTCTCCTTTCCAGCTATGCCAGTGACTTACTGGCAGTGTTGCCAGATGAGGCTGATGATTTCCAGCCCAAAAAATGCTCAAAACCCGCCTGGAAGCACTAAATCCCGCCCAATTCTATTGATGTCGATGGGAAAGATGGGCGAGTTTTCCTGTAAAATGCCATTTTTACCCGCAGACGGCTATCCCAAGCAGCCCAATTGGGTGGGAAACAGCCCAATCTGGCAACACTGCTTACCGGAGCCTCAATGCCAGTGATTTCAAAAGCACTGGGACACTGATCTGTGATAGGTCTGTTAGAGCATTAGGTCCAACCCCCTATGGGCGGGGTTGAAAAGGTGAGAAAAAGGCTTGTAGTCTTAACAGAAATCCACCTCTCTTACACTTCCTATGTCGATGATGCAAAATGACCATTTTTACATCATTGACATAGGAAGTGTTAAGAGATGAATGCGGGTTTCTCCTATCTCAGGGGGAATTGAGAGATTTTTGCAAGACCATTCAAAAGTATGACTGGGTGTCTAGCAATGGAAAGCCTAATGCAAAATGGGTGGAGTGTCCCTTTAAGATCAATAACTCAAAACAAGGTCGACAAACCTTTGTTGCGCGCTGACAAAAAGCAACGCACAGATCGACCAACTGATTGACCAACCAACCCACCAACCAACAGTAGTAGCAGAGTCAAGTGCATGTGACTAAAAACAAGCAGTAGACACAGCTATAACTTCTTCTTACTATGGGAAAAAATGGCAGTACATTGAACCAGGAACTACAGTGAGCTATAGTGATCTTGGTCCACCACAATAGCATAACAGGTGCTAAAGTTGGCTACAGTCAGGTTGATGAAGAGGTGCTGACTAAACTCTGGGGCGCAACACTTCAAAAAGATTTGCATGGATATTTTTTTCCCCCCCGGCTGAACTCAGACTGTGCGTGTGCTGTGCTCGTTCTTTGATTCGATAAAAGGTGGTCAGATAGAAGTCGGTCACGTGCTGTTGTGCCGACCCCTCCAGACACTAGCACAATGGCAGAGCAGCACACCATCTGTCCAAGGCCACCACAAACAAAGACAGAATAGTGCACAAGCACGCACACATACACACACATGCACACATACACACACACACAAAAACACACACACAGACACACACACACACACGCACACGCACATGCACACACACCTGCTCTCTGTGAGGTGATTACTGGAATAGATAATGAGACGTGGAAACATGCTCCTGACCATGTTGCCACTGACCCATGCTCCTGACAAACACCCCCCCCCCCACACACACACACACACATACACCTGATATACACTACATGCACTCATGCACACACATGCACTCTGGGTGTGGGGAGGGGGAGGGATGTGCACCTAGAGGACTGTAATTCTGTAATTAAACATTTGTTGTGGAAAAATTGTGGAAAACAACCTCCCCACCTCAACCTGTACAGGTTCAGGTGGGGAGGTTGTTTTCCACAATTTTTTGTTGTAGCAGAGTGTTTTAGCAGACATCCATGTATGAAAAACACATACCTAACTGGATTGGCCAGAAGGCATACAGGGCATTTGCCCAGTGGACTGTTCATGATTATTGGTCTGGTACCCCCCTCAATGTAGTGGTTTCAGTCCTTATACCACTACAGTACAGCAGACCTCTCCAAGTCAGATTTAAATATTCATTTTGGATGTTGTGATCAAAATAGCTCATATTAGAAGATTTAACATTTTGTCACAGGCTTCATTGTGTCTCTCAATGCCTGGCGGACTGATCTTGACTGAAAATGCCCGGCCTGATTTGTTCACCCAGCCCAGCCCTGTACATACACCACACACACGCACGCACGCACGCACGCACACACACACACACACCTAGCTGAGGGAACAGGGGACGGAGAGCATCACCAGATCACTTTGACTTGGAGGAGCTCTGACAATTCATCACCATACAGTAGAGCACTGGAAGCCCTAAAGAGCCCTCTCCAGACCCACATACCCACTCTGCACAGAGGGCATGAAAAGCTGTTTCATCTCTGTCTGAGAAAGAGAGAGAGAGAGAGAGAGTCCTTTAATCTTTTGTTGCATAGGGGTGGCCTTGTAAGCCTCTCCACCTGGTCAAGAGGGCTGAAAGCCCAAGCGAGCCCATATGGAAATTGAGATTTATATAAAACAAAAAAAATGGTTCATATATGACCGACGCAATTTAATTTTTATATGGTACATGCTATAATGGCCTATTCCTCCTGTTCCTCATATACAGGTAACTAAGGCAGACATACTGTACATAGGATCTCCACCAACATGATCTCGAAAAATTCCGTGCTCCTGGACACGGATATTAAGGACACGAAATCCGTGTCCAGGAGCACGGATTTTGCCTAAATTCCGTGCTCCTGGACACGGAATTGTTTTCCGTGCTCCTGGACACGGAATTGTTTTCCGTGATGGACACACAGAAGTGCTCTCTTTATACTCCCACAGCTCTATGTTTCCACAGTCTTTGACTTCAGTCAAATATTTTTTCTCAAAAAAAACATTTCTTACTGACAGGGGTTAGGGATAGGGTTAGGGATTGTTTTGGTCTGGGCACAGCTAGTATTCTTTCGTTCATTATATGAATTTGATAGCCTATCAACCAACTGGAAAAGGTATTTCTCAAAAATATGTCTTTAATGACAGGTTAAGGTTAGGGAATGTTTTGGTCAGGGCACAATTTAAATTGCTATAGCATTATTTTGCTTAGGATTAGCATTTGGTATGTATTTTCTAATGATAGAGTTAACACAGTGCTGTGGGAATATAGAAAGCACTTCCGTGTGCCCATCACGGAAAACAATTCCGTGTCCAGGAGCACGGAATTTTGGCAACATCCGTGCTCCTGGACACGGATTTTGTGTCCTTAACATCTGTGTCCAGGAGCACGGAATTTTTGGAGATCAGGCTGATCTCCACATATTGCAACATATAAACACTGTGCATGGAACATGTACGTACAGTATGAGGACTTACTTATATGGCCCATGCTATGAAAGTGGCCCAGTTCTACAGTATATGTACAATGTTATGGAACTTGGAGTATACAGCCATTTAGTTTTTTTCTATATATCTTTTTCATGTGCAAAAGACAGAAACTGAATCTCCACACATGATGGATGCCAAAGGCCATGTGGATCCAACACTTGTCTAGAATGCAGACCATTCTGAAAATCTCTGTGGATGACGACAATGCTGCCACACCAAGTTATGCTGTTATGCGGTGGTATGCTGAAATACCCCCCTTCTGCCCCCTTGACCACGCTGGTTTACACAAGGTTTGACATTGACCTTGTGATTTAAAAAAAAAAAACCTTTAGGTGGCTGTCATAGACTCGTAGTCAAATGCCCTCACAAATTACAAGATTTTTCAGTTAGAAACATCAGAACATCCAAACACAGAGATCAGAGCAAATCTTTTTTAGCCATTTGATAGAAATCTCTGAGATCGAAATGATACACTGGCCTCTATTTTGACACTGGTCCCAATTTTTGACATTGAATTTCAATGAGATTTCCATGGTGCCGACTTAATAATGACTGTAATTATTCATAGCGATTCCAAAATCTTACAAAGGAGATCTAACAAATGACAAAGGGACACACACACATCCACTCAGAAGCTCCTCTGAGATATCATCAGGACCTTTTCATTTCCCAAAAAAGACGATATATAAAAATACCCTTGCAAGAGCACAGTAGTCAGTGCTGCTGAAAGGACAACAAAGACAACCGTGTCATACGTGAAAGAGCTGTGCCAAGCTGAATCCAGCCAAGCTGTAGGCCTATATCCGCGGACCTGAGTTTGAGCTTGAGTCTTATTTGAGGTAATTTCCTGATTATTCCCCTGTCTCTCTTCCACTTTTTTCCTGTTAGCTCTCAACAGTCCTTATGTACAACATACAGTATTACATTGATATGACCTAGAACTATATTTTCCATAAGTTGGCATTATGTTTTGATGTTTTTTATTAAAATGGACGTGTAGATATGTGCAAGTAGTACAGATGTGTCTATAGATGTGTATATGCATGTGTTACACTCTAGAGGAGTAATACACTAGGAGGAGGCACAGAGTCTCGTTCTCTTATTGTTACTTAGGAGTTCATCTAACACTGTGCGGTCCGGTTCTCGATTCTGATTGGCTGATAGCCTACACCTTCCACCTGAAGATTCTATGCGCATCCAAGTTAGACCAAGCGCATCTACGTTGTGAATGAGAATATTTTGCAGTTGGGGTAGGGAGTCTGCAAGAAGAGCACATCTTTACACCGTCTGTGGTGGCAAAGACATTTCATTCCTGCGGTGTTAATCGCCTCCTTGTCGAGTTTTTTGCAGCGAGTAGGCCTATGTGTCTGGCAACGCGGCGCACGCACGCACGCCGATTAATGTTGCCGGGGTAACCACATTCTCTTCCTCAACCGCAACGGATCAAATTAATTGCTATTAAAGCGTTTTTAAAGAAATTTGGTCAGCGATTAAGTGTAACAGTGTTAGATAAGCAATAAGCCACTTGAGTCTGTGGGTTGTGCTCAATTGATAACGGACAAGGGGACGTTTACGGCACTCCGCTTTGCATCGTGCCCCACTCCCCTTGGCCGTTATCAATTGAGCACAACCCACGGCCTCTCGTGGCTTATTACTTAATTTCAAGACAGTAGGGTACAATGCGAAACGAATAACCAAATCACAAACAGAAACAACGAGCATGAAACGTGAGCTTTAAAGTCCCACACGGGACACACAGCTTAATTGGATCCTCAGCGCACAGAGGAGACTGAGGCTCTGGTTCGCTGGTCCTCTCTCACGAAATGCAGACATCTCTCTTTTAAAGGGAGCAGGTGTTCCCCCAGCACCAATCAGCACCGGACAGCGCACCTGAAAGCACGCTTCCATCGCTTCCATCAGCACCAATAAGCACCGGACAGCGCAGCTCAAATCATTCAAAAACAATCGGGGAAGAATCCACACCCTTTGGGGCGTGACACATGTGAGTATAGATATGTACATGGCTGTACTGCAGATGCGTATTTGGATGTCTATGCGCAACAATATGTAAATGTGCATTTGGATGTGCATGGATGCATTGCGTTTGTATTCCCTTTCGAGGCAAATGAGTGTGTTCATCCCATTTTAATCAGAGTCAGAAGGAGGCAGAGAATATCAATCAATAATCAATCAGGCTTGGCGGAGGGAAATGGATGTGACGCTGTGCTGTGCTGTTATCTCTTATTATTATATGGTTGTGACGTCATCTGTCGAATGCTCCATTCATTTCAACGGGGCTCCCCAACGTTCGGACGTCTGTTATTTTTCGATAACGGACGGGTTGGTCTATAACAGACCGCTGTCAATGGCAACAAGACTTTTCACTGCTAAAGCGACTTTTCAACAAGACTCTAATCAGCTGCTGTGATAGACAGCACCCGTTGTCCTGGCTACCGCTGTCAATGGCAACAAGACGTTCACTGCTTAAGCCACTGGCTTGTATACAAGTCAGTGGCTAAAGCGAATGTTTCATATCACTCCGCAGGGGGTCCGGTCTTTTGTCACTCTAATCAGCTGCTGTGATAGACAACACCTGTCCTGGCTAGCCTACCTAGCTGTTGCCTAGCGGTGTTCCACAACGGCTCTGTTTTGTTTTGCGCAGCAACAATCTTAACATTAAATAGGTCTAAAGAAATGTCCCCGCATGTGTGAATCATTTAAGTATATCCATATAATAAGCGGGTTAACTTTCGGCGAGTCGGTCGCTTTGTGGAATAGCAGCACTTCAGAGAGAACAAGACCCCTCCGCTCCGCGTCGGGGTCTAAAGATTCTCTCTGTCGTGCTGCTATTCCACGGTAGCGACCTTCTCGCCGAACGTTAACCCTTACTTAAAGCCTCCTCGCTGTAATCAGCCTAATAAAAGCCTGGACTGCCACATAACTGTCAAGTTATGGCTAATGGCCTTGCTAACACTGTGGGTCGATGGAGAGCCATTGTGCTCAAATTAAGGATGCATCGATCAGATGTTTGATATCAGTCTTGACATGAACAAAGCACTGTGATCTGGTTTTGGTCTGAGCCATTGCAAAGCTAATGAGCACTACAAACTACAAGCTGCTTGCAAAGGATTGACCTGCCTCAAAGATGCAAGGAGGAGGGCAATGAAGAGAGACAGACAGAGAGGATCACTCTGGGGAGAAAGTGCACATATTTCTGAAACACAGTCCGTTTGCCATATTCATCAAGGTAGCATTCAATGTTAGGACGGCTTTTAATAAGTGGCACCTCAATTAGACCGATCCAGTTTTGTGGCAATTACCTTAACCCATTAATACACACCGCTATAAATTTGCTTGTTACCAGAATGGCAATGATCAATTTATAGTGCATTACTAAAGGCCCTGTGTTATGTCACAGTTATGTACTATGGTAGTTAACTTTTCAATTACTATTACAGCTTGCCACAGGAGATATGGTGTGCATTATGGGGTTAAATCAATCTTTGTTATGCAAAAGACAATTTACAGAAGCGAAATTAATTGATCATACTGGCCAGTGGCCATGCACAGTATCTAGATTCTAGATTATTTCAAATGCTATCGAGATAAGGAACCAATCAATTTCGATCATTTCCACCGCCTCAATGGGCCATGCTTAAAGCAAAGACGCACCAGTTCAGTTAGTTGGCGAGTGAAGGAATGGGTTCAACCAGTCCAGTAGCATATGGAGGCATTTCCTGAATGGGAGCTTGACGCCCTTTGCATCTTCCTCTGAGAAATGGGTCGACAACACGAGCAGGCCAGACCAAATGTTGGCAGAGTGTGACCAGGCTAATAGGTTACAGTCCTTGAAGCAATGAAGGGTTAGGCGCCTTGCTTAAAGTGATACTGTCCCCTTTTTGGAAATAAGCTCATATTACACCTCCTCTTGAGTTAAATAATTGAGTTTCACCTTTATCCTGTACAGTCAACCGTTTTCTAAGTATGGCAGTGCAAATTTTACCTACATGCTAGCAGTTAACATTGAGTCCTATGAGACCAGCTGGCCGCTCACTGGTCTCATAGGAGCCAATGTTAACTGCTAGCTTGGAGGTAAAATTTGCACTGCCGTATTCAGAGAACTGTTGAAAGTTCAGGAGAAAGTACGTAAAACTCAATTATTAAACTCAAGGGGATGTGTGATATGAGCCTATTTCCAAAAATGGGACAGTATCACAGGGCACTTCAGCCATGGTGAGGTTAGGACACCAACTTCCTTCCCAACTGGTACAAGATTCAAAGTGGCAACTTTTCAATGTCAAGACCAACTCCCTAACCCTTGGGCCACAACTGCCAGCTTTACCCTGCTCCACTCCCATCATGGCAGTTCGCCTTTACTGCTCTTGTCAATCACTCTCATCCGAAAACCTGACAGTTATTATAAGCGCCCGGAAGGTCCAGCGGCTCCGTGCTGAGCATCTGTCTCCCGTTCTGAAAGGGTGACAGTCTACATCCTTATGACGGACTGAGCTGGGAAGGGTGATGGACGACAAGGTGAAAGAGACTTGTCTGTCCTGGAGAAGAATATGAGAAGAATATTTACTTTACCGTCCATCCATGCTGGCTCGTGGAGGTGCAAGCACATTTCAAACAACCCCCAAATATCTAATTACAGTGGTGTTTAACATAGAATATACCGCATGCTAAAGCTAACATTATTACGAAGAAGTGACTAATCAAAACTAATATTAGTGTTGGCTCATTAGTATCAAATTAATTAAAAATCATGTGGAGGAGTTAGGTGGTTGGGGAATTAGGTGTGTTGCAAAAATAGCGGCCTCTGGGGTTGGGAAAGTTCATTATGAACGTCATAGTTAAAAGTTCAACATTTTAAGTTAAATAGAGAGCACAGGCCTTTCACAGACACCAGAATAAAGATTATCAGGCAGTAATACAATCATGTTCAGTCACAGTGCATTCATACCATTCGATAAACGCATGCAGATACAACCCAAGTAACCTCAACTACTCAGAAAGTGAAATGCTTTTCAGACACCAGCATGATCACAGTGTTCAGACAATACTGTGATCACCGCTCATGTTCATGTTTGTCCCAAATATCAATGAATTCACAAACTATCGTTCAATAAAGATGTTCAGGTACAACCCTAGCATCTTCAGCTCCTCAAAATGCATTGTGAAATTTCAGAGCATTCTGATGGAAATGCTGACAGTCTCTGGGGGCCCATTAGCCAGAGAATTTGCAGCTATCAAATCCTCCTTCAGTGAAAATGGATCCCACACTGGAGACTTCAGGGAAATCCATTCATCAAGGCTGCCTGTCACAGACACACACATACTTTCTAGCACACATATTTGCACAAACGACTTTTCATTCCTATCCTTGTGGGGTACTCCCATTCTCTCCCATTAATGGCAGAAAGCTGTGCCTACACTAAACCCAATCCTAACCTTAAACCTTTCACACAGGGCCACTGTTAAAACTGTAATTGTGACCAACTGTAATTGTGACCAAAACAGTAATGATCATGTCTTAATCTGTTACTTGAGTCTCTCTGTAATGTCATTGTAATGCTGTTATGATGTAGTTCAACTTTTTCAGAAAATAGTAAGATCACTGGCGATCCCATCTGCACGAAAGAGCTACCCTATCAGGATATCAAGGCTTTTGCACTTATGAGCACTCATTGTACAGTAAGCGCATATTTGGCAGGGCAGCAGACATTAGTCCTGGGATGATTTTAAGTGGTGAATAGAGATGGCGTCTGCGCCTTTGTCTTACTTGAGAGTTTCGCTCGGTGCGTAATTCCAAACAAGAATGCAGTGTGAAGAAAAAAGGAGTCGCACACAGGAGCTTGATGCTGTTCAGTGAAACTGTATTAAAAGCTGAAAAATAAAGAGAAGCCAAAACAAAAAATGGGATGCAAACGTTTCGGGTCTAGCCCATCATCAGTGTTCCCAAAATCAAAATACGTAGTAGTGATCAAACCAAATGTTGTCCGCCTTTGAGCAGAGGGCTTATGACCACATGTGAAATGGAGGAGTAAGGGGAGGAGGTGGGAAATTGGAGAGGCCTTCACACATAACAGGTGGATAAGCAGGAGGGATTTAAATCTCTAAGAAGGCGAGAGAAACCTGTGTTTCAGGGGCTTATCTACATGGTCGATGCATCTTACATTACAGGCATGTCCACACTGCTATGCATCTCTACGTATGGTTTGGCCACCATAATGCATCGATGCATAGCAAAACGCATCCTCTCAAATGTTAATACTTGACGCGCATTACATGCACCGTCATAGGACGATATACTTTCATCACTGTGGAATGCATGCAACACACGTTACGTAGCTCGCGTTCCTCAAGTTGACTACATTAGCTCCCTTAGAAAAACAACACTAATGCGATAGGGATCTACTGTAAGCCACAGCCACAGTTGATGAAGCCAGTGGTAGTGATGAGTCCCCTCTGTACTGTAATAATGAGTCTGGCTATTGCCAAGACGCACAACGCTGCAAGACTTGCCCCGATATGTGGGGAAAATACGAACTTTGGAAAACAACTAGCCTGATTATCATCGACTTTCAAATCTCATCGAGACTTGGTCTGATCAAGAGCATAGCAATTAATATTTCCCAAAACGGCATGGTTGACCCAAGGCCCGACTTAAGAATGACTATTTTACCTTCTTTTATTCATCTACAAAGTACTGCAATGCTGTTACATATGCAGCAACGTTGTTGATATTCTCTGTTTTTATTATCCATTTATTCTATTTCCTTTTATGGGACAGGAACTACGTAAGCCTTCGAAAACGTGTCCTTCTAATGCTGACTGTATTTGTTTTCTATATGATGTACCACTGAAAGATGTTTCTAAATATGTTTAAAATGTAAAAAAATTGAATTACAAAAAAAGACAAATACGAATTTTCCTTCCTAGCCTCTCAGGGATTGCATCATTCGAATGCTAATCCTCTACATGGATATTCAGGGTCATGTAAACCCCCCGAACACACACCCTTTACCAATACCTCACGGTATCAGGGTTTTCCGCCAGAATAGTTTTATAGATAATAATCATAGAGAAATCTCTCTCCAGATCGTGAATTATTCAGACCTTGCAATGCTGTAACAAAGGGCTACTCGAGCGTGCAGCTCTCATGCATATTTCACACCAGCGATAGTGCACTCATCTCACTTGCACTTGAAGTGATGGTGAGTCTGGACAGACCGGGGGGGGGGGGGGGGGGTGGGGGGGGCGGGGGGGGGGTTGGGGGGGGGGGGGGGGGGGGGGGTGGGTGGGGGGGGGGGGGGGGGGGGGGGGGGGGGGGGTTTGCTGTGTGTATGTGTGTGTGTGTGTGTGTGTGTGTGTGTGTGTGTGTGTGTGTGTGTGTGTGTGTGTGTGTGTGTGTGTGTTGCAGGGTATGTGTGTGTGTGTAGTATGCTGGGGGAACAAAACCTTGAATCTTGTTAAAGTTTGTCAGTGAAACTTCATAAAAATGTGGTTGTCTACGCAACAGTGAACACCAGTGCCACTTTCAGTTGTTCCCTACATGTTTGTGTGTATGTGAGTGTGTGCATGTGTGTGCATACGTGTGGAGGATTATGAACATGCATGTGTGCCTGTGTGTACAGGTGAATGGTGCTTTTGTAATGTGTATGTGACAGAGAGTTTTAACGACAGCTTGAGATTTTTTAGGTAGTGAATGTGGGCGAGAAATTTATTCAGCACTTCTGGGATATTTCGAGCACCACTCTGGCCGATGAGGAACTAAAAGTCATTTAAAATTCAAGGTAGAATCCATGATTCTAAGCCCCTCCATTTCTGCCGCCCACTGACTGTCTGTACAGAAATACAAAATCCAGTTACCTTTTATTTTACTGTCCCGATTACATGCATTTTAAGAGTTGAACAAAATACTGCACTGTTTGTAGTGGCATATCACATGACATACTTGCATTGTACTGAAAAGAAAATAAAGGTCCGCAACACTGTAAATGCTCCCAGAAGGACATTGAGTCCGAAACGTCGTGCCAATAAATCTTCTGGGAGCATTTACAGTGTTGCGGACCTTTATTTTCTTTTCTTTTCAGTTATCTTACGTTCGGTCCAGCACCTGTGCCACTGATGTGCGCGCATTCTTTGTTTTTCTAGTATACTTGCATTGTATCTCAGGATTACGGTTAGCTCTGTACAGTGTAAGTAGTACACAATATGACATGTTGATATACTGAAAAGAAACCCCAAAATGCACCCATCCATATATACTGTACATGTAATAGCTATGTGCCCAAGCTCGAGTCCTGGCTGATTCATATCTCAGCCCTACCCAGTCTCCCTCTCCCCATTCATTACCTGTCGCACTGTTCATTGTCTCTGTCATAATAGAAGCAAAATGTCCTAAAATATATATTTTTAAGAATCTTTTAATTTTTAAAGGGCTTTTTTACCTTCTTTTTTGACAGGACAGTGGAGGAGAGACAGGAAATGGGTGAGGATAGACAGACGGGGAAGGATGGGCAAATGACCCAGGCCAGCCGGGTCGCTGGCGTAGTAACCCGGTGGCCTACCGTAACTCCACGGCAGGGCTTTCAAAAGAATCTTTAACATCAAATGTTCCCCCCGATTCTATCAAATGGACACAAACACAAAGAGCCCAACTCTGGAAGACACTGCCCCTGCATTACCAAAGGCCCTGTGTACCAGTACTGCCATAGTGTAGTACTTCGGTAGTAAAGGGTTTTCAGTGATTATTACTCATTAAGGGGCTATGACTAATCCATAACCACAGCAGCCAATCAACATAGCCCCTCAGAAGGACACAGGACAGATGCTGTGCATTACAAATGGCTCTTCAGTCACAACAGTCTCCAGCTTAAGGTAATTACAGAATACTTTACTTTATTTCCAGTTTACAATTCTGTAGCTAAGAAACAGAATTTGAGCAATACAATTTTAAAAAAGACACCGAACTTGTATGAGCAAGGAAATAATATGTTTGCCTGTGTGAGGTGATTAAATGACACACCAAGAAGTGCCATACTATATAAGATATAACACAATGGCCCATATACTATCTATATACTGTATATACTCAGGGAAGCCGACAGGGGTGGGGGAGACAAAGGGGACAGCTGTCCCGGGCCCTGGGACAAAGGGGGCCCAAAATTGGGTTCTCATTACATTGTATGTATTGGGTGGGGGGCCCTTTCAGATAAATTTGTCCTGGGCCCAGCCAAAGCTGTCAGCGGCCTTGTATATACTGCATACACAACACTTATACATACAGCATATAGATATATGTATATGCACCTAAAATGAATCTGTATATATCTGTATGTATACGTATAAGCACCTAAAATGAATCCTGTTTTTCTACACCTTTTCTCAGAACAGTCAGTTCAAGGTAAGTCAGAACAGCAGAGGTGCTGTGCATTATGACTGGCCCATGAGCACAAAAAGATAACCGTCTGCAGCTAAAATGAATCGCAGAATGCATATTTCACTGCCGTCACAAGTCACCTCTCAGAGACCGTCGAGTCTGCCGCCCGTGCAAAAGCCATTAGCCATCTTCCACACGGAAGGGTTCGGCTCGTTCTTGAATAATTAAAGGTCACTGCAGCGCCATGTCAGAAGGTCCTAGCGCTCCCACAAAGTCAACCACAGGGTCACACACTGATGACTCGCGTCCTTGATAGGTAGAGGTCCTCCAACTCTTTCTTTACACCGTTTAGTGTTCATTAAACACTTCAAGAGGGGGATCAACACTATGGGTGTTACATTCAAGTCTCTTGAGTGTTGGGTTATCACTGCAAAATATATGCTGTAAGGAAGATCATCTACTGTCATTGAGACATATGGGTCTTCTTTTGCACAGTCATCCGGGGTGGGTTGGGGGCCTGGGGGGGTGACACTAATTAGCTGTTAGCATATGGGGTGTGATATATTTAAAGCCAGAGGGGTCAGGCCATCGTGGGCACAGTACAAGGACTGCGGTGATGGAGGAGCTGTGTGTGTGTGTGTGTGTGTGTGTGTGTGTGTGCGTGTGCGTGTCCGCCCGTGTGTGTGTGTGTGTGTGTGTGTGTGTGTGTGTGTGTGTGTGTGTGTGTGTGTGTGTGTGTGTGTGTGTGTGTGCGCGTGCGCGCGTGTGAGAGAGAGAGAGAGATTGAGAGAGATAGAGCAAGAGGGAGAGACAGAAAGAGACAGAGAGAGACAGATACAGAGACAGAGACAGAGACAGTGAGAGAAAAAGGAGAGAGAGGTGAAGTTGTGTGGGGGTTTTTTTTGTATGTTAGAAGTTCTCGGGTATTCACTGTGGGATCTAGAGGGGAGCGATTTTAAATTCCAAGAGCCACTATTTTTTTTCTTTTAAGTGTTCCTTCCCTTGTGCCCGCGCTGCTTCACTACCCTCTGTTTTCCTCAGACCAAAACACACAGTGTCCTCTTCTCTTCTCTCTGAGACGTGGAAAATAGAAGAAAGGGAAGAAAGTGCCCTTGCTTGTCGTTCACACCCTTGGCGCTTCTTTCCCTCTTTACTGCTAGGGTCGGCTTGTCTGCATTTTGATTCTCCTCTCTCTCTCTCTCTCTCTCTCTCTCTCTCTCTCTCTCTCTCTCTCTCTCTCTCTATAACTCAAACCACTTGCCACTGAGCGTTTCCAAGAGCAAGTACACTGCAAAGGACAGCTAAGTGAAGAAGACAGAAAGAGCAGAAAGAGAGCAAGGAAAGACAGAGGGAAAGAGAGAATGACAAAGGAAGACAGCGGTGAGTGAGCAGGGCAATTGGGTCAGACTTATCCACAGAGGGCTGGTGGAGAAGCACAACACAGAGAGAGATATGAGAGAGGGATAGAGATAAGAGAGGGATGTAGGGATGGAACAAAAGACAAGCAGACAAAAAAGCTCATCAAGCATGATGGAAAAAGACAGAAAGAGAGCGAAAGATAAACAAGAAGCAAAAAAAGAGGCAGAGAGAGGAGAGGAGAGGAGAGAGGAGAGGGATGAGGGACGGTAAAGCTTATTTGTAAGACGTCTCCCGGAGACAAAGCGAAGGCGCCAATTCGAGACCAGAGCGGTGTCATCAGTTGGATTTCACACCCCCTCTGGAGGAGCGTGTTTGCTCAGTCGAGAAGGACCAAATAACAAGAGGAAAACAAAACAACAGCAGTAACACAGTTAAGCGAAGGGGGAGTCCGGTGTAGAGAACTGTCTAAACTACCTGTCTCCGCCATATCACACCACCCATTTAGATTGCACACGGAGAGAGCAGCTAATACTACATAGCCTGACATTGACATGAAATGTTCTGTCCGGTTCTGCACGTTTCAGATGGCTGAGTAGTAGCCACCTGTCCTAGTTTATCTTGGAAAAAGACCTTCCTGACCATCACCTACATCACCTACAACATCCCACCTGAACATCAACCTCTGAGTACAGCAGGAGGCACTGTGCTGAAAGAAGTCCACGATTTCAAATACCTGGTCTCATGGGTCAACTCTACTGAGCAAGATCGAAAAGTGAGGAAGGCACTTGCGTGGAGGGCCCTGAACAGTGGCCAGTGTATGGAACTCCAATCTCCCCCGTCCAATCAAACTCAGCTTCTTCTACATGACAGTAGAGTCCGTCCTCCTCTATGGCAGTGAATGCTGGACCCTGAAACCAACCCTAGAGAACTTTCTTGATGGGTGCTACACCAGGATGCTGCGCGTGCGGTGCTTAACATCAGTAAGAGTGCACATGTAACCAACGAAATCCTATACGAGTTAATACCAAGGGTGAGCGAGAAGATAGCTGTAAGGAGAATGAGACTTGCAGGACATTGCCAAAGGCACCCTGAACAGCCAGCCAGCAAACTGGTGCTATGGGAACCATCACGTGGGTGCCGGTTAAGAGGACATCCCACACTAACATTCGTGGACATACTCAAGAAGGACACCGGAGCCCAGAGTACCAGCGAACTGAAAAGATGTATGGAGAATCGGGATGACTGGAAGCAACGATGGAAGGCTCGTCTGAGGACGACCTAGAGAGAATACTAAATGAAAGATGCCATTGCATACAAGCAAAAAGGTCGGTCGAGTTTGAAATGTCCAGTTCGTTTGTTAGACAGAGATGGCAACCATCAGGCTGAGGGATGTGGGTAATGGGTATAGGACCAAACCGTTGTCATTCAAACTGCCTCTGCTCTCTATGGCCAATCAGAGCAATCAGTGACAAACCCCAATGACTCAAACAGGAAACAAAATCCTTTCATTGTGATTGAACAGATTTGGGACACTCTTTTGTGTCTGACCTGCAACGGTCGAACCAGGCTAACTCAAGAGATGCACTATAGAAAAACTAGAAGCACTCAGAGATCGCAAACCTCCGCCAAGGCCATGGGGCTACCCTATTTTTTTTCATTTCAAGTCTTTCTGCCTTATTTTCGTGGAGTTTGAAATAGGAATGTCAAAATTCGCCCTATCCTGCAATGGTGAAGAATCTTTTAATACATTCTTGGATCTGGATCATGATCCAGATCACCATCAAAATCTAATCATTTGTTCCCTTTGTCATTTCCAACAACTCCACAAAATTTCAGCAAAATCCGTTCATAACTTTTTGACAGACAGACAGACAGACAAACAAACAAACCAACGCGACCCAAAAACATAACCTCCTTGGCGGAGGTAAAAAATAAGAAGCACAACATTTATGACTTTTTTTAAATGCCTATAGCAGAGGTTCTTAACCTTTTTTTCTTGAAGCACCCCCTAACCTGTGCCCAAGATAAGCCGTGCATCTTCATCCCAAACTTCTACATGTATTTACATACTAAAAAATGATTTAAGTGATTAATTACAATGATTCTTGCTTTAGACATTAATCCATAGCCTACTTTAATGACTTTACATGGGGACCAAAACATATTTTAATTTGGTCTTGATTTGGCTTGATTATGTTTGGAGGCAGAATTTTGGTCACAACCTCAACACAAACAAAATTCCACGCACCCTCCACGCATCTCTGGCGCACCCCTAGGGGGTGCCCGTACCCCAGGTTAAGAACCACTGGCCTATAGGATTACAGAAAATAGCTCTGTACTCTAATGATGGTAAAAAGACTTATCAATCAATGTATCTTTCTAATTGGGTACATTCATTTCAGCAAGGTTTTGCTGGGACACGCTGCAACACCAAACACCTACTGTGAAGTCTCGTGAGAGTGTTTAATGCTGCTGCATCGCTAACTAGAGCAGTAAAAATAGCAACGGTGTTAGCAACCAAGGAAAACAATGTAATTAAACAACCCACAACAACAATTACAGTACATGCGGAGGACAGCGCTAGCATGAAGTGCTCTTTAGTTGGAATTGGAAAGACAAAGGCTGGGTAGGAAGGTAGGGTGTGGAGAGAGTGAAGCCATGGTATCTGCACCCATCTGAGGCATCATTTCAAAGTGCATTATTTATGACAAAATGGAGCTGGAGCGTAATAACTAAAACAGAAAGAGAAGCACAGAGACACACACACACGTGCACGCACGCACGCACGCACGCACGCACGCACACACAGACACAGACACAGACACAGACACAGACACACACACACACACACACACACACATACACACACACCATTCACATGGATTTACAGTATAAGGTGAGAGCAGTGGGTGAGAGAGCGAGAACGATGGAGAAAGAGAGAAAGAGCGAGAGAAGAAACGGGTGATATGAGAAAAGAAGGGAGTGTGAATGAGAGCGAAAGAGAAGAGAGGACAGTGGATACATAAAACAGTAGAAAAGAAAGAGCAAATTATGAAGGTGAAGGACAGAGAGAGAGAGAGAGAGGGAGAGAGAGAGAGAGAGAGAACATTCTGAAGTGGAAGAGACAGGCTGTCCGTAGTGAAAAGCAGGGCCAGTTAGTAGTGGTCTGCAGACACCGCGGTCCATAGTGAAAAGCAGGAGAGCTCAGTTGACTCCACTTCTGCTCGGAGCTCCTTCAAAAGACGCAAACACACCAGGGGGCATGGGATAAACCAGGGGGAGAGAGAAAGAGAGAGAGAGAGAGAGAGAGAGAGAGAGAGAGAGAGAGAAAGAGAGAGAGAGAGAGAGAGAGAGAGAGAGAGAGAGAGAGAAGAGAAGCTGTCAGTGAGTTAGGGGGAGATACAGTAAACAGAAGAGAGAGAAAGAGAGAGACCGAAAGGAGGACGATGGAAGCAAGAGGCCGAAGCCAGAGGGAAAAACAGAAAAACACGAGAGACAAACAGAGAGAGTGAGAGAGAGGGAGGGAGGGAGGGAGGCAGAGAGAGATACTATATACCCTCTCACAAAGAGTGTACAGACTTCAGAGAGAATGGCCATGAAGCTTCCATTCCTCTCAGCCGGGCTGCCATTGATTTTTTTTCTGTGTTGGCGCTATTTCTCGCCATGAACCTCCCTTTGTTGTCACGTTCTATAACAACGCCTCAACATCTGACATGAAGACTAGTTGCAGAGGGAGTTTGGTGGGGGTGAAAAGAGATGCGTGGGGTTGGTGTTGGGGTAGTATGGTGTTGACCTGTAAAGGCGGGGAGGTGTTGCTCATAATATCTGACAAACACAATAAAAAAACATACTTTTTAAAAAATGTATTTTTGGAGTATTTTTTGCCTTTATTACGATAGTGCAGTGAAGAGTTGGACAGGAAGTGCGTGGGAAGAGAGAGACGGGGAAGGGCCGGCAAAGGACCCGGGCCGGAATAGAACCTGGGTCAGCTGCGAAGCGGACGAGTGCCCTAACCATGGCGCTAACGGTAGGGCACTCGTCTGCTACGCGGCTGACCAGGTTCCGATTTTTCAAAAACTTTTAAATGTTTTTAAAAATGGCTATGTAGGATTCTGAACAGCAGCAAGTATGTGCTCCAATGATAAAAGGCTGGTTAATTAATGTACATGTATCTTTCCAGCCGGGTATAGGGCTTACTGCGAAGTCTCATGGTTTAATGCTGCTGCATGGGCAAACGAGGGCAGTAAAAATAGTACCAGTGATTGCAGCCAAAGGAAACAATGCAATTAAACAACCCACAACAACAGTTACAGTAGGCTACGTGTGGAAAATGAGTAGAATACATGTGGGGAGGGGGTTTAGTGGGGTGAATAGAAGGCATAATAGGATGGAGATGGGTGGGATGGTGCCCAGTGAAGAGGAGGGGGGAGGACAAAAAAAACAAGTAACACGGCTGTTTTTGTGAGTATTTGAGGGGCGACAGACTGCTATTGCTGTTGACTAACAGGAATTGGGGTGCATCTGCCAGGCCAGGCTGTGCATGTGGACATAAAAGCTCCCGTCGGACACACAGATGGCAAAACAAATGTGGCCATTGAGGGTTGGGGGGTTGAGTCGGGACACACCTTTAGACAGTGGTAGGCAGGGAAGCTGACAGGGGGGGAACAGAGGGGTCAGCTGACCTGGGCCCAGGGAGGAAGGAGGCCCAATGGGATTTTCCTTACTTTGTGTGGGGGGGCCTTTCAGATGACTTTGACCTGGGCCCGGCCAAAGCTGTCAGCAGCCGTGGTGGTAGGCCTATTGCATCTCACCAATATTAATGACCTAATAATGATAATGACCACCTGTTTTTTTATGTCTGTGAGATGTACTATATATGTTTGCCTTAAAAGTAAAAAAAAAGGTGGTGAACTGATACTTAAACTGGTATCAAAATACATGACTTTAAATTGTATCCGATTTCAGCGTTAGGTTGTACTGCACACATTAGGAGAGTGGGAACCAACAATCTTGTCTTCGCACAAAGGAAACATGTGATGCTCCTGGGGATGGAGCGATTTCAGCGTTAGGTTGTACTGCACACATTAGGAGAGTAGGAACCAACAATCTTGTCTTCGCACAAAGGAAACTTGTGATGCTCCTGGGGATGGAGCGATAAACAAATTGTTTCATCTGGGAATTAGGCCGACAGTTGCGCAGTTTGAGTCCAGCTTAAACAAACATCTACAGACAAATAATAAACACTATACTTTCATTCATATTCTCAGCCTGGAGAAAATACGCAAGCCCTCTCAAATAACTTGTAAAAACAAAAACACCCCACAAATCATTAATAAACAACCCAAGGAAATAAAAAAGGAAATAAGCATAACAAAAGGATAAATTAACTGGAATCAAACATAGATTCAGACACGTGCAAAAATCAATGTTTCCCACTTGGGAAGACTTGCTTGTCCACTGACACTGTATCCATAATGACATCTCTGCCTGCTTCAAAGCCATGCATATTTAAAACATGCACACACAAGGACGCAGGCACGAACGCACGCACACACGCAAGCACGCACGCACACACACACCTTGCCTCCACACAGCCTCAAAAGACAAAGCACATGGACGCAGGTAAACAGGCACGCAGGTACGCAGGCACGCAGGCGCGCGCGCACACACACACACACACACACACACACACACACACACACACACACACACACACACACACACACACACACACACACACACACACACACACACACACACACACACACACACACACACACACCTTGCCTCCACACAGCCTCAAAACACAGAGCACACTTTATATCAATCCTTTCAATATTGAATTTTCATTTCACTCTTTGTATGCCTGTCCTAGTATATTCCTTCTCTGTGTAGCCCCATAATGCACGCTGTTCCACTGGTGGAAGTTGAACGCTGTAATAGTCATTGAAAAGTTAAGTACCATAGTACTACTCTACTTTGACATAACACAGGGCCAGGCCTTAAGCAATGCACTACGACTGGGTCACTGCCATTCTGGTAACAGCAAATTTATAACATTGTGTCTTAATGGGTTAAATCCTTGATATTTTTATCATGCACATTCGCCGCAGTGATTGATAAGTTCAGGACAATTCCGCTGAAATGAATAACTGTAAAAAAGACAAAGGCCATATAGTTTTAGAAGACGAAACATCTTCTATCAGAAAGTATGGCGCTGACAGAAATTTGAAAAAAGGGCTCCGTAGCTCTGTGTCCACTGTGAGAATTTTCATAATATATCTTGATGGCGTAATTGGTTCTCCACATTTTATGTTTAACAGCGTGGCTGACCCCCATTGGTTCCCGGTCACTCACCCTATCTTCACAACTGTAGAATCTAACTTCGTTTTTTCAGGTTTCTCCCACATTTCAGCTCTCACTTACTAACCCAGGTATTCTTATTCTGTACTGTACAGTATATGGTCAGAGATTCTTTAAGTATATAGAGATATGCCAACATAATAGGTTTCTATGGGCACCTAACGTGACCAGGTTCCGGTCTGCCTAAAGGGGCGTGTCATAATGCTCCTAGCATTGAATAGAACAGTCCTTAGGTCTGCCTAGGTCTACCTCCCCCTTGCAATAATAGAACCCGGAAACAATGGGCCAATGGAACCGCTCTCTCTCTACTCTCTCTGAAATGATGTTGGCCCATATGTCTATCCCCCTATGCCCACTACATTACCATCATTAATCAACATTTACCCCATCACACTACAAACATCTCCCAGATAGGCTCTGGCGTCTTTGAAACCTTCCACCTATGAAGTTGTTTTCCAGTAGTTTAATGTAAATGGACAGTGAATCCGCAATAGAAATGATATAGAGACAGAGTGATATAAACTCAGCCTCTGTGGTTGTGAGGTAAGTGCTGTGCCTCACTTTTCTCTTAAAAACACACAGTCCTACTTCTTGTGAGATTTCAGCTGAGGCGCTAAAGATCACTGCAGCAAACGGTGGGCAAAACAGGCCATGCGTGAAGGACAGCACCTCTGTCTATTTTTTTTCAGACACACACAATTACACACACAGACACAGACACACACAGACACAGACACAGACATACAGTCACACACACACACACACACACAAACACACCAGAAATGTACACACATACAAACACATACAGAAACACACTAAGACACTCACACGGCAAACACACCACACATATAGTAAACATGTTGAAACATACCTATACTGTACGTGAACACACCATACACACTGCACACACACATACACCGTATCTACACCACATACCTGTACACACACACACACACACACACACACACACACAAACACTCTCACACACACTCAAACACACACACACACACACACACACACAAACACACACACACACACACACACACACACACACACACACACACACACACACACACACACACACACACACACACACACACACACACACACACACACACACACACACACACACACACACACCTTTAGATGTGAGTGTGCAGGCTTTTCAGGTTTTCCTTGGGGAGACTCCCGCATGGCTAATGAGCAGGGCATCGATCGGGCACACAGCAGCAACTTGCTCTCTTACAGACACACACACACTGACACACTGACACACACACACACACACACACACACACACACACACACACAAGCACACACACCCACACACACACACACACACAAGCACACGCACACACTACAGAAACAGTCACACACGCACACGCACACGCACACGCACACACACACGGGGAAGACTCGGTAGGCACTCTGTTGAGAATCGATAGAGGACAGGAATGGGCCCTCCTCAGGGTTGCCTCTGTACTGCACGACTCATGCCAGTGATAGGGAGAGGGATAGTGTTCAACTGTGGCTCAGGCAACACAAGACTGAGAACATTATCATAGGCATATAGCACTGCACAGTACATTAATGCAGTGTACATTTAAAGGTGCACTGTGTAATATTTTTTGCAGTTTATTTCCAAAATCCATGCTGCCCATTCACAAATGTTACATTTTTCATGAATACTTGCCACCATCATCAAATTCATTATGACTAGGAAAATGACATTTTTCATACAGTACATGAAAAGGGGGATCTTCTCCATTGTCCGCCATTTCACATTTCCAGAAATAGGCATTTTCAGGTGCAAAACTTACTGTTCTTGGTCATACTAGTACATTTTAGTTAATTCCTTAGAAACTATTCATGAAAAGATAAAATTTGGCAATGGGCAGCACAGTCTCAATGAGCAGCATAGATGCAATACCTATCATCCTACACAGTGCACCTTTACTGTAACACAGAGAGCGTGTTCAGGCTGACTGAGAACCTTGCCTGTTCCCGTTCCAGCACCTAATCCTGAAGCGGCCGGTGTGCTCATGCCACAAGTCAGAGCGTTCGAGAAAATTCTCAGTATCACTAGGAAAGTGGGTGTTGGCACTCCTACACTCCAAAATGAAGAGCAGATGAGTAAGGCACCTGGGTGGTTGACGTGACGCCTTGTTTTTTTTGGTTAAAAACCTACAAAACTGTTATTTTTCCTTTAAAAAACAAATGTCAATGAAAGAAGATGTGGTACATTATGTTTCATATTAGTCTTAGATGAGAAGAAACATTTTTGTTAAGATTTATGTTAAGGTTTATATGTCAAATATCTTGCGGTGTGACTGTAATATTTATGAAATCTGGAATATAATATATATATATATATAAATTAACCAACAACATTTTGAATAATGTATGAAGCATTTGGCATGATTGCAAAAATATTAACTTTATATTAAGATATGTGCATTTGAAAAAAACTCAAGACAGTAATACTGTATTAACTACAAGTTCAATTTCGTAACACAAATTGCA
>NC_085874.1:5708714-5859514 GCF_034702125.1 Engraulis encrasicolus
TCGCACACATGCAGGCATTCACACACAGGCACAAACACATAGGCACAGACACGTGCACACATCGCACACACACATGCGTGTGCATACACGAACATGCGCACGCACGCATGCACGCACACACACAGGGTCGCCGACAGCTTTAGCTGGGCCCAGGACAAAGTCTTCTGAAAGGGCCCCTACCCAATACATTCAATGTAATGAGGAGCCAATTATGGGCCCCCCATCTCCCTGGGCAGGGGACAAGTGACCCCTTTGTCCCTCTTGACGGCTTCCCTGCACACACACACACAGGGAGGGAGGGAGGGAGGGAGGGAGGGGAAAGGGGAGAGACAGAGGTCATGTGTAGTCTCTGTCTCTGCTTGCCACTCATCAATGCACCGCTTATATGTGCAGATGCCTCCAGTCTTGCATCACTATGGCCCCATGTCGCCATGGAACAGGGACAATACAGTACACACCAAGAGATTAAAAAAAGAGCAGGGGGTTGTGTTGTGCGTGTGTGTGTGTGTGTGTGTGTGTGTGTGTGTGTGTGTGTGTGTGTGTGTGTGTGTGTGTGTGTGTGTGTGTGTGTGTGTGTGTGTGTGTGTGTGTGTGTGTGTGTGTGCGTGTGTGAGAGTTTGTGTGTATACAGTATAATGAGTGTGTTTAGAGATTGTGAGATTGTGCATGTGGGTGTGCATGCTTGGGAGTGTGTGTATGTGCGTGCGTGCGCACGTGCGTTCATTCGTTCGTGCTTGTAACTGGCTCACTGCCATCTGGACATGACCGCACTTCCTGCTGTTGGCGTTCCCCCCTCTGAATACGTTGGCAGACACGGGCAAGTTCCATGCCATCTAGCCTGTGTCGAGTCAGTGCCCTTCGAATCCCACAAGTCTGAATCCAGGCTCTACTCTCCAGAGGCAACAAAACAGTGCACCACTGCAAGCACAATGAGGACATTACACTGTGTTTAGCATATGATTTTATCTAATGTGGCTTGAAAATGATGAGGAGAGATGAGTCCTCCCAAAGAATTCATACAATATCTTATCACAGCATGAGGAGCCAGAGTTGTATTACGTACCTGTAGAAGTACTTTTACAAAAGTAGTAACAACACTTAGTAGTATGATATTACAAAGCTGAAACAATGTAAGATTATCCCACTAGTGTTGTAATTACATCTGTAAGAGTACTTCTAATTCTACAACTTTGTGAGGAACAGAATCCCCCGATTGGCTCAGTTCAGTGATAAATGTAAAGAAGTCACATCACCAGAATTGATTGATTATTTGTGGATATATTAAGCCTTGAAAACTTGATTTATAATAAGCATGATGAAGACATTTTGGGATTCCGGATCTTGGAAACTATTTCAGAACTGTACAGTGTATTCCAAAGGTTTGAGGGCATTGAGACCTTAACCCTATTCAGACTGGGCTTTTTTGGCATTCCTGGGCCTGGGGGGGGGCTCTTTTGACCCCCCCCTCATAACTCATGAACGGAATAAGGTATGACCACCAAACTTTGGGGAGATGATCTACATACAGGTATGGACATCTATGATTGACATAATTTTTGTGTCATTATCTGGTATTATGACGTCATTATGACATAATCTGTTTATAATACCCAAAATCTGGCCATAATGTATTTTCCATCAAATTTAGGTAATGCACTTAAATTTTAATGATTATATGCTTCAGACCACTTTAATGTTCACAAAGCTGTCTGATGCTAATGGAAATAGCAAAAAAATATGAAAAAGGAACAATAATGAGACTTAGATCAGTGATTTTCGGTCAGACATACCTGTCAGAAAACCGTTGCCATGGCAACGGCAAAAATGATGAACATAATCTTTTGGTACTAAACTGTAGCCAACTAAATGTTAGGAAAAGTCACCAAGTTTTGTAGTCATAGCTTAAGTCGTTAAGGAATTATACTACATCAAAGTTGGTGCGGGCACTTTTAGCCCCCCCCCAGTCTGGATAGGGTTAAATGAGAGAATAGGAAGGACTCAAAAATAGCTTTGGTACAAAATGACCCCACCGTACCCCTACTTCAGGCCTCAAATGAACATGTAACAGTAACACTGCATCAAACATTCAAGTTTGGAAAAAACTTTGTCTTTCAGAGATTTTCCATACTAATCTAGACAAAAGACAAACAAAAGTCATGTCTAAAGAAGCTCATTTTGTTGGCCAAATTCAATGTCTTCCTCTGTGGCCTCTGTGCCTAAGTACTGTGCAAGGAAATTCCTGGGTGTCGCAGACAGTCCTCTTACACAGACACAGCCAAACATGCTGGGACAAAGCTAATTAAACCAACCACTGATTATCCCTCACTTTATTTATACTTCTTTGAATCATCCCTCTTTTCACTTTCTCATATCTCCCCTGATGTTTCACTTCAGTTTCAACCCTCCATGTTTCTTCTTCAGATGTCTTCTTCTGTGTGTGTTGTAATACGGTATGCTTGCCTTTTCTTTTAATGCTTGACTTTTTATCATCTCTGATTTTTATTTCTTTTACTCTTCTTCACATCCCTTGATCTCTCCTTTTCTGCTCTATGCTTACCTCCTCCACTCTCTCTGGCTCAAGACCCTCTTTCCCTCTGTTATGTACTTTCATTCTCTCTCTCTCTCTCTCTCTCTCTCTCTCTCTCTCTCTCTCTCTCTCTCTCTCTCTCTCTCTCTCTCTCTCTCTCTCTCTCTCTCTCTCTCGTTCCAGCTCAGTGGGCAGAGGGAACACACCAGGGACAGCCTGTCACTTCTCCAATCTAAGTGATGACAGGTCTTTAAAACACAATACAGGGAGGGGGAGGGTATATTTCCCCCTTTTATCCTCTTCAGTGATTTAATTCCATGACAAAAATGTCTTGCCTCACTGTGAATGTTTTTTAAGCAGAGACACCATTTTGTCTTTGCAAGATATCAAGACACGAATCTGGCGTGACCATCACTAGGGAATTGGATGTGTTCTGTCACATTAATGAGATCTTTGGTGTAGTAGTGGTCAGACCCCTAATTTGGTACCCCAGTAGGCCTGGGTTCGAGGCCAACGAGTTAAAGTTTGGGGCAACTCTCATCCCCTTCGCTACAGTAAGGTAAAGTGTCTTGCTCAAGGGCAGTTCAGCCATGGATGGAGGTGTAGGGAGAGGCCAGAGTAGGATTCGAACTGGCCACCCACTGATTCACAGACCAACTCCCCAGCTATACGGCCATGTCTGCCCAATGGTTCATTCACATGCCATAGGAAAGATGATGCGTTCCACTTTACAAGTGGAAATTACGAGGGGGTTGTGTTCAAGTCCTTTTTTTGTCGTAGTATCGTAAAAAAAAAACCGAGTAGAAGATAATCCTGACAATGTTGTTAGCGTGCATGTTCGAAACTGCCAAACATACGTCTTATCATTTTGTATCCAAAAGGGTAATTTCACGTGAAATCATACACTTTGGGACACGACCGACACGGATTTCAGTCATACTTGGTGTGCCTTTTTAGTAGCAAGGTAGCAACCCAGAACTGCATCTGTGTGAATCTGACACTAATATTAAGGGAGAAACAGACTAGGAAAGGTTCACATGTGAGGGTAGGACACTATACACTCAGCCTCGATTATATCAGTCAGTGTTAGTCACAAAAAGCTGTCTGTGGTGTTGTTTGAAAGCTCTTTTCTCGCTCTACAAATTACATAATCAGCTTGGAATACAACAACCCTCAGAATGTGAAATATGATAAATTGAAAAATTAAAAATTGGATATCTAAAAAAACTCATATTTTAAAATGGCCAGTTCCTTGTCTTAACGTAGCCTGCAATGTCATGAACAACACCTGAAATGCGGGTGTTTGGTTCTTTATTCATTTCAGAGATAATGGGACTCAAAAATATGGCATCATACAAATCACCAAGTAATAATATGGTAATGCCATAGTAATATCACATGACACCATGTCTATCGGAATATGTGAAGGATAGAGATGGTCCATGAGGATGCAGGAAGTTCAGTTTCACCTCTACAGTGCTCGGCATACATTCCTCAACACATGCTAGCCACTAGTTGCTTGCCATCATATATACAGTGGCTTCAAAAAGTCTACACACCCCTCTTCAAATGTCAGGTTTTTGTGATGTAAAAAAATGACCGAAAGACAAATAAATTGACAGATTTTTCCACCTTCAATCTAAACTATTAACCTGTACAATGCAATTGAGAAACAAGCATAAAGCTTTAAATGGAAACAATAGAAAATAAAAAACTTCAATTAACATGGTTGCATAAATATACACACCCTTAAATTAATACTTAGTTGCAGCACCTTTGGCTTGTCTGGGCCATTCCAAAACCTCAATATTATTCTGGTGAAGCCATTCTTTTTGTAGACTTAGGCGTGTGCTTGGAGAAATTGTCGTTCTGAAAGATTAGTTCCTCTGCATCTTCACCTTTCTACCAGGGGGCCGAAGGTTTTGTGCCACTACCACGGCCCCTGTGGAAATTTTCATAATTCTCTCCTCCATAATGAAGGCCCCAGTAACAACTGAAGAAAAACAGCACAAAAGAACAATGCTGCCACCACCATACTTCATGTTAGGTATGGTGTTATTGGGGTGATGTTTTGTGCCAAATATACCCTTTGGAATCATGACCAAGTTCAATCTCTTGGTGAAGTAAATCTAGCAGAAAATACTTCTGTAATCTCCCAAATGCATGTGAGAAGATATGTGATGGTCAGGTGAAACCGATGTCGAACATTTTGGACATAATTCCAAGAGGTATGTTTGGCACAAAAACAACACTACATTGCCAAGGTAACACCATGCGTAAAGTGAAGCATGGTGGTGGCAGCATCATGCTATGTGACTGTTGTTCTTCTGCTGTAACTGGGGCTTAAGTCAGGGAGGCAGGAATTATGAACAGTTCCACAGGGGCCATCAGGCGCGGAGTGGCCGTCGGGAGATCGGGGACTTGTCCCGGTGGGCCGCGGCCGTGAAATGTAATAATGCGGCCGCACTGCGTTCCTAACCGGCCCTGAAGTTTGGAGATGGTACTTATAAGCACTGACTTCCCACTTTCCACTTCCCTGTTCAGGAAGTAGGCTGACTAGCCAGTATTTATACCGTATACCAGACGGCAATACCTCACTGACGGTGTCAAACAGTAAATTGGCCACACCCCTTCTCTACTGATAATTTTCATACACCGTAGATCGCGGAAGTTTACAAGATCTTAGTAACACAGTTTCGTTTTCAGTATTTGAAGAACCTGTGATATGTATATTGGTTACCAAAGGATGGAAATATGAATAAATTATGATTTATTTTCCGATTTCCACACGACTGTTACAGTTTACAGTCTTTCCAGTCCTGATTCACTTGCTCTGTGGTTATTGACTTGGGATACGAACAGACTCCACCAAGTGGTAAGGAAGATAACTGCACCTAACAGAAGCAAGATAACTGCACCTAACAGAAGCAATGGGTTTTGTTTTGATTTGTTAGACCTACCAGTATATCTCCTTATAGTCGAAATAATATTATTATCATACATATATTTATATGTGGTACATTTAGGATGTAGCCTATGTCTGAAGAAATGGAACAAAATAATTACCACACAAGATTCTGATGTGACCAGTGCTGGGTGTGTAGGCTAATAAGCTGTGGATTAAAGTAGAGTGATTGCAAGAAACAAAGACATTTGCTGCGAGAAGACAGCGTTTTAAGGTAGGCCTACACCGTTTGGTTATACATTTTGTTGACTTATGGTTGTGGTTTGAAGTAGCTAAGTCTGGCTTATTTGCTGCATGGTGGGTTTATTGCACAATGTAGACATACTTTTTGTAAGCTATAGGCTACTATACTATATTTTGTAAGCCTACTCTTCTAAAAATCCCCACACCCAAAACTTTGTGCCCATGCTCATCCTGTCTTCCTTAAACGATATTTCAATTTCAAACTGTCAAAATGACAGTGGAGTGCACATTTGCATGGAACAGTAGCGTGATGTAGCCTAACCTAGGCCTATGAATGCTTTGGACTGTGATGATGGCTCCAGTGGTGTAGTCTACTTTTTGAAGTGGGTATACTGTATATTTGAGCATTTTTTGATGTGTGTATAGTCTACTGTATATATTTGTGCTATTGTAAATAATGGATCAATCAATTTTAAGTGGGTATACTGTAATCCCTGAAATTTTGAAATGGGTGCGTATACCTGCGTTTTACGTAGACTACACCACTGGCTGTGCATTTCATCAAGGTGTAGGCTACAATTCTCCACTTCAGGTTGATATTTTGACAACACTAATGTCCACATGTAGTACGACTGCAGATTTCGTGGCTTTTGTCTTTTTCGTTAGGAAACCATGTTCGCTTTGTTTTTTTTTTTTTTTAAAGAGGGCCGCCAAGGGGAAAATTCTCCCGGTGGGAAAAGGTGGGCCACTCCGCCCCTGGGGGCCATTGTAGTGGCACAAAACCTTCTGCCCCCTGTTAGAAAGGTGATGATGCAGATTAACTTAATCATTCAGAACGACAATTATCTCAGACACATGCCAAAAATCAACAAAAAATGGCTTCATTAGAATAAGATTGAGGTTTTGGAATGGCCCAGACAGAGTTCAGACCTGTATGACACGGAACATCTGTTGGGAGATCTGAGAAGGACTGTGCAGATGAGATGCATTCACAATCTGTCAGATTTGGAGTGCTTTTGCAAAGATAAGTGGAAAAAATTGTCACATCAACGTTTGCCATGCTGATAGAGTCTTACTCAAAAAAGACTGAGTACTGTAATCGAAGGAAAGGTGCTGCAACAAGGTATTAGTTCAAGGGTGTGCATATTTATGCAACCATGTTAATTCAAGTTTTTTATTTTCTATTCTTTCCCTTTAAAGCTTTGGGTTTGTTTTTCAACTGCATTGTGCAGGATAATAGTTTAGATTTAAGTGGGAAAAGTTGTGAAATTATTTGTCTTTCAGTCATTTTTTTACATGACAAAAACCTGGAATTTGAACAGGGGTGTGTAGACTTTTGGGAGGCACTGTAGCTACAACATACTCTTTGATACTTGAACATTTAGAAAATTCCTTTACTGAGCTTATTCTTTCAACCCTGCCTTCTCTGAATGCTGAAACTGGTCTGGCTTCCACTGTGTCCATTGACAATGGGCAGAAGCTGTGTAGTTTTTGAGTACCTGAAACAGGGACCGACGTGGGTGCAGGGCCCACCGGGAAAATGCCCGTTATGCCAGATGGCCAGTCCAGTCCTGTCCCTGACACTACTCTATTACTACTTAATCACAACTCATTTCAACCTTTATGTCCCATTATCTCTTAAATGAATAAAGAACCAAACACCCCATTTTTAGGTGTTGTTTATGACCTTACAGGCTATGTTTAGACAAGAAACCGGCCATTTTAAAATATGAGCTTTTTAGATATTCAATTTAAAATTTTTCAATTTATCATTATTCATATTCTGAGGGTTGTTGTATTCCAGGCTGATTGTGTAATATGTAGAGCCAGATTAGAGCTTTCAAACAACACCACAGACATCTTTTTGTGACTAACACTGACTGATATAATCAAGGCTGAATGTATAGTGTCCTACCCTCATTTTTAAACCTTCGCTAGTCTGTTTCTCCCTTAATATTCATGTCAGATTCAAACCAATGCAGTTCTGGGGTGCCTTGCTACTAAAAAGGCACACCAAGGTACCTTGATACTAAAAAGGCACACCAAGTATGATAGAAATCATGGTCGGTCGGGTCCCAAAGTGTCTGATTTCACGTGAAATGACCCAAAAATTATATGAGTTTCCCAGTGGAAAATACCACAGGGTGAAGAGTTCATGCGAGCTTTTCATGTCTGCGTTTAGTATTTAACTCCTATAACATGTGAAAGCCACACAAGTCACTATATAATATGACTGCCAAACTCTAAACACGCTATAACATTTCTACAGTCTACAGTATCCATAGCGAACACATTTGGGCTTGACTCAGGCAGAGGAAGAAATCCTAAATCATGGCGAGAAAAAGCTTTGCCTCAAGAAAATAAAAATGTAAATCAAAACTACACATGGATTGATTTGGTGTGACAAATATGTTATTTGCAGGCATCGATTCAGCCTAGAAGACACACAGGCACAGTCGCACACACTAAACACATCAGAGAAGGACTTTTATGAGAATAACAATCTGAACACACATATATGGATGTGTATCCACACACACACACACACACGCACGCACGCACATTGTCTTTTTGATTGTGTGTGTGTGTGTGTGTGTGTGTGTGTGTGTGTGTGTGTGTGTGTGTGTGTGTGTGTGTGTGTGTGTGTGTGTGTGTGTGTGTGTGTGTGTGTGTGTGTGTGTGTGTGTGTGTGTGTGTGTGTGTGTCCAATGGCATACAGTGGCTCAGAATGATCACCATAATGTCCTTCCATGGAGAAGGGTGTCAGCGGCTCGCACACTCACACCCACACACACCCACCCACACCCACACCCACACCCACACCCACACACACACACACACACACACACACACACACACACACACACACACACCTGCTCAAATCACAGGGATAAAAGCCAACTTGTCACACGGCTACAAGACGAGACTTGTGCAACTGGAAAGAATCATACCTCTGTGATCTATGACGAGTCTTTTTTATTCACACACACAGCCCACCACCACACACCCACCACACAGCCCACCACCACACACCCATCCGACACAAACCAGGCACACAATGCACACCGTCTTGCATTGAAGTGCTTAAGATCAAACTGTGACAGCTTGCTGACATTTTTCCCCTCATGAAAAGTTCAAAACAAAAATAAAACAACATTAAACTACTCCGTAGCCTGTTTTTGTTGGGAAAAAAAAAGACGTGGGGGATGTTGGTTGCAGGTGTGTGTAAAATGCCTGAAACTCGCTTAAGGACAAAAACAAAGACATGATGACAAATGTGTGCAATCGAACACATTCGTTAAGCACGGCACACAAATGCAGGCATAAGCACACTACAATACAAGTCTTCCTCTCAGACAACAATAACAGTCTTTCTCTCTTCCGTTCCTTGCTCAATAGCATACAGGTGAATGCACCGATGCACCGTGTGTGTGTGTGTGTGTGTGTGTGTGTGTGTGTGTGTGTGTGTGTGTGTGTGTGTGTGTGTGTGTGTGTGTGTGTGTGTGTGTGTGTGCGTGGCATGAGCGATGGGACTTGACTGTATAGTCAGATGCCAAGAGTGAGCGTTATTTATCAAAGGCAAGATCATTTGTATTTGAGATGTATAACTCTGCCAAAACAGAGGAGGTAAAGTCACACTTCAGTCTTCTGTAAAAACAAATGAGACAGTGTGTGTGTGTGTGTGTGTGTGTGTGTGTGTGTGTGTGTGTGTGTGTGTGTGTGTGTGTGTGTGTGTGCGTAGCATGAATAGTCTTTCAACACTTAGACAGTACTCGGGAACCAAATGCACTCTAGAAGATGTTAAATCGGCACTCTAATTATTGAATTGAACACAATTCACTGTGCATGGCTGACACAGCGGGACGTCTTCTCTCCCCCCCCCCCCCCCCCCCCCCCCCCCTTGTTGGAGTGAGAGCACTCCCGGGCCGCCGGGGACCAGGAGTGCGCTATTGGAGAGGGAGCATCTGCCTCCCGAGCTCTTTGTGACGGTGGCTGACTGACTTTGGCCAAATTCCATTTTAATTACTACATGCAGAGCTCGAGCTTGAGAATGACTTGGAAACCACTGAGGAGGCCGGCTCTATGGAGCACGTCAACATGCGGTGAAAGAGTTTTCGCTATTTTCAAATGAGCTGTATAAATGAAAATTACTTACTAACGCGCGCACACACACACACACACACACACACGCACACGCACACGCACACGCACACGCACACACACAAACACACACACGCGCGCACACACACAGACACAGACACGCAGGCACGCACACGCACACGCACACGCACACGCACACACACACACCCACTCTGAATGGACTTCCCAGATCAGATTCCAGGCCATTATGAGTGTCTGTTGCCTAGGAAAGGGGCACACCCCTGCTGGGTACTGTGTGTGTGTGTGTGTGTGTGTGTGTGTGTGTGTGTGTGTGTGTGTGTGTGTGTGTGTGTGTGTGTGTGTGTGTGTGTGTGTGTGTGTGTGTGTGTGTGTGTGTGTACTAGCGGGGGTGCCTTTGTGTTAAGGCACACTTCTCCAATTCTCCATTTACTGGGGATGAGGAGCAGCACTACAAAAGAGACATGAGCACCGTGTTGTTTACGTGCCAAACCCAGACTGAGAGTGTACAGCCATCAAATCACAACTTGCTATAGGCCTGTACTTTTTGCCACACAGTAACTCAGACCAGTGCTATACTGCGCACACACACACACACACACACACACACACACACACGTAACATGTCTATCAATGGCCCAGTCAGCATACAGTATCTGTGGGCCTTGACAAAGTGTTCGCAGCTAGGCATAAATAATAGAGAGGGACAGGGCATGAGATACAGAGAGAGAGAGAGAGAGAGAGAGAGAGAGAGAGAGAGAGAGAGAGAGAGAGAGAGCGGAGAACGAGAGAGTAGAACACCATCGCCGAAGTAAGTTCCGCCATGCCATACATCCGTCTCTGTAACTGTAGACAGCGGCAGTCTGTCAAACACACGTCCCATTGATCGCCGCAGAAAAAAGCGTAATTAGGGGCCAAGTCGTTTCACTGCAACCAGAGAGCAGGCCGCCATATGTTTTTTCACACACAAGGACACGGGAGAACGATTCCACCACTGCACCTGTAATTGAAATAAAGGGACCCGGGCAAGAACACATGTGCTGTTTTCACACTTTTCCCTGTCTCTTTTCTATTTTCTCTTTCTTCTCAGATGGCTTCCCTTTCTTTTCCTTCTTAGCCTGTGACTGTTCTTACTCATAAGTTAACTTGAAAACACTTATTTAATAATGAGAATGATGTTGCAAAGTCAATTTTACTTTTCATTGGTTAAGCAAGAGAGGTAATAGCAGACATGTAAAGACATCAAAATGGTAATGTAAATGCTGGCAGGCCCACAAGGTCCTTGTAGCAAAGGGGAGTAGAGTTGCCCAGCCAGGACTTGAACCTGGACCTTCTGGGGTAGTAAAACGGGGCTCTGACCGCTACACCAAAGAGCCAGGCTCTTTGGTGTGAAAGTCAGAACACACCCACAACCCTAGTGATGGTCACTCCATCACACGGCCTTCCCCTTCGGGAAGCGCACCTGTGCGCTTCATACACTCATGGTGTCCCTCACGCAACTGCCCATTATGCTTCTCCCATCCAGTGTGCCCCGTCATCAATGTTTCACCCATCACTGGGGTCTGTCGCACTGGGGTCACCAATCCTGGGGGTCCCTCACATGGAATTACGGCTTACACACAATGGGTACGCTTCCGATGGCCTCACAGTAGCCATCCCACTTCTGACACCATTTGTAGCAAAGGGGAGTGTAGTTGCCCAGCCGGGACTCGAACCCGGATCTTCTGGAGATAGTAAACCGGGCTCTGACCACTACACCAAAGAGCCAGGCTCTTTGACATGGAAGTCAGAACACACCCACAACCCTAGTGATGGTCACTCCATCACAGTCCCTTAAGAAAGAAGGATGAAAGCAGTGCTTGCTTCACTCCCTGCCTGATCAACTATGCCAAACGTTTACTTTTCACTTTTGTCTGCCGTTGGTGTCAGGGCTTTCTCTTTGCAAGGATTCAGATAATCACTGTGATCCATTTGACACTTCAATGCAGACATACTGTAATTAGGAGTCCAGTAGAGAGGACCACAATGGGGAGCTCTAACGCACCTGTCAATAATAGAGCTCACTGCCCATGGGGACCTGGGTCGGAGTCCGGCCCGGGGCCATTTCCCAGCCCTACCCCTCCCTTACTCTCCTGTCTGTTCTTCACTCCCATCTCCCTCAAAAATAAAGACATAAAAAAGACCTTAACATTTTTCAAAGACTGCCCAAAGGTGTCTTGTGCTGTCAGTATGCTTCACGGCAGACTTGTCACTTAACAAACCTGCTATGTTGGGAAACCAGCTATTTGCCTGTCATTCGTCTGTATAGTCTGAGCTGTTTCATTGTGCTGAGTGTCACTGTGAGGGGAAATACATAATCAAACAAATATGTGCTTTTCTTTCCGTTAACATACCCCACAAAAGCAGACCAACATCTCTACACAGTCTGTGACAAGTTCTGTTGCTGAAAATAGGCTGCCCGCTCATAATGTCTCTTGTGAATTGTCCTAAAACCCAGCTTTGACAAACAAACCAGGAATAGTGATTACTTCAACCTCCTCCAACACTGTGTTCGAACGAATACCGACAATAAAAGTGGGATATGGTGCATTTATTTTTATTGTGACGAGTAGCGTGACTACTAGGTGGGCTATAATGTGACTGGGAACTTGTTACCTAGATCCCAGATCCTGCCTGTCTGCCTGTGTTTGTATGTTTGTCTGCCCGCAGTCTTTTGAGTGGCCTGCGGATGGTGCCAAACACACAACATCGCGTCACATGCATCTAGCATTGGGCAGGGGGCCAGGTTGCTATTTCTGTTTGTCTTGTAGATATTTTACAATCTGCAATCAAACATATAGCCGGGAGAGTCCATGACTATTGGAGTCGAGTTCTACCGCATGTATAAAAATACAGAATTCCAGTAAAATGTCCAATAAAATGTCCAATAAAATCATATTTCGATTCTAACGGTCTTCCATCACCCACGGCGGCCTCATTTCACAAGTCTCCCTAAAATGAACGGCTCCATCTGTTCCTATCAAAAAAAATTTTTTTTTTTATTTCACTGAATGCAAAATGCAACTCACACAACGACAAGCAGCCCCTGCCAACATACACCCCAGCAGACAGCTAACGCGTGCGCCGAGAGTCAACACATGCTCTCTGGCTCGGCCCCATTGCTGATTCTGACTGAATGCTCGCCCGGGCTGTCTGACTCTGAATGCGTGCCCACTCCAACAATAATACATCAGTCGCCACAGACGCCATGCCAGCGGAGCCCTCCAAGACGACAAAACAAACACACACTGCCTGGCATGGCACAAAAACACAAACACACACTTCGCCTGCCATTCGCCCAACCAAATTTGCGCAGCATGCTGTCTCCAGGAGTCCTTGGAAGCTGAAGCCATATATTTCTGACCATGATGAGGATGTTTTGGTCACGATCTACTGAACTGTTGCAGGTCTGTATCGGCCCAGAAAGTGAAAACCATCAACAACATATAACAATAATAATAATAATAATAATAATAATAATAATAATAATAATAATAATAATAATAAAATAGTAATGATAATAATAATAATAAAATAGTAATGATAATAATAATAATAATAAAATAGTAATCATAATAATAATAATAATAATAATAATAATAAACAAATAAGCAAATAAATAAATAAATACATAAAAATACATTTCCACAGATGGGTTAAACAATGCGGACATACACAATGAAAAGGTAATACATAGGATAAATAACCATCATCCTGCAAATTACAGAGATATCAAGATTTCCTGCATGGCATCTTGGGAGATGAGTAGCCATATTGCATTTTGCTCTGAAGCGACGTTTGTTTTCTCGTTGATTTTGCCTTTCTATTCCACCTTCCAGATGGTAATATACTGAATTCTGTAAAAAGAGAAGCACTGGTAGACTAGATACATGCACTGGCTCAGCTGCATAATGCTGGGCCCTGTGTCTCCTGTAGTCTCTGCCCATTAATAATAACGAACCGTTTACAGTACATTACACTAACCGGAAAGAAACATCCTCCTCAAACTGGGGTAAGATTAATTACCGGTGTTAACTGTGCAGAGGAGAAAAAAAATGATGCATGACAGTGATTTCACTCTCTGAAGGTGAGGTTGTCACCGGGTTGATAGAGTATAAAGCTGAAAGTCCATTGTCATTGAGACACAAAACACCATGTATACAATGAAATAACATCATGCCTTCCTCTGTGTAGGGGGAAGAACAACAGACACCCTGAAAGGAGCGGTGAGAAAAAATGATAAGTCCCTACCCCCACACACCTAGAGTGCGTTGCAATATGCGACCTTGCCTCCTCCACTTGCCTCCTCCACTTGCTTCTCGTCATGATGACATCACTGACAACAGCATTGTATTTCAATATCTTGCAAAAGCTCAATTGTAGAGTCTTTTTCTCATTTGCAATTGGGATGGTGAATGAAAAACAGTCCCTCAAAAGTTGTTGTGGCTAGGCTGACAGCTGAGAAACTTTATCGTTTTCTCCACGGAGGAGGGGCCAGGAGGAGGGACGAGGAGACAAGCGCAAGTGGAGGAGGCAAGATTGCATATTGCAACGCACTCCTAGTGGTGTCCGGAATTGCACCAGCAACCTTCAGGCAACAAGGTGCGTTCGTATAGTTGCGGGCCAACACAATGGTTGTAGGGCCAAAATAATGACGATAATGATGTTAATTCAAGACTCAGAAATTAGGGCCAACACAATGAATGTTAAACTCACTCTGTGTGTGTGTGTGTGTGTGTGTGTGTGTGTGTGTGTGTGTGTGTGTGTGTGTGTGTGTGTGTGTGTGTTCAGGAATATGAATGGCGCAGTAAGAGCTGATACTAATACAACTGTTTCCACTTTGATCACATTGTAATCATGTGTGTACTGACATTTCAAAAGGTCTGTTCTGGGACTTGTGTTTGTATGTAATATTTCTGAAAGAGTGTGTGTGTGTGTGTGTGTGTGTGTGTGTGTGTGTGTGTGTGTGTGTGTGTGTGTGTGTGTGTGTGTGTGTGTGTGTGCAAAAGAGAGACCTGCATAGACGGTTGACAGAGATAGACTGACAGTTTGCATTAAGTAGTCTTTTAGAACAACCTTTTAACCATATCCGTTCGTGTGTGTGTGTGTGTGTGTGTGTGTGTGTGTGTGTGTGTGTGTGTGTGTGTGTGTGTGTGTGTGTGTGTGTGTGTGTGTGTGGTATGTGCACTGTAAATAAAATGCAGTGTAATGTAATACTGAACTGAATTCTTTGAGAGTTGATTTCACATGAGTGTATTTGGTCCCAAGCCACTCTCTAAGTGTTGAATGAACACTGCACTTTTACTCTGCATGTGTGTGTGCGCGCATTTGTCCACAAACGTGGCCCAGGTCGGGTAGCACAGGGTAGCTCTTCTGTGGTCAAGTACAAAGAATAGGGAAGAGAAAGAGACAGAGAGAGAGACAGAGGGAGAGAAAGAGAGAGGGATAGAGAGAAAGAGAAAGAAAGAGGGGATCTTCGGGAGTATCATGTTGTCTGCGAACTTGTTTGGCTCAGGGCAGACGACATCAAATGGTCTGTGAGGCACAGTACGTGTGCGTGTGCAAACGTGCGTGCATGCACATATTTGTGTCCAGGCGTACTTGTGTGCGTGCGTGTGTGCGTTCGACTTCACTTCCTTATACTCAGTCGATCACCCTCACACAGGGCCGGCCCAAGGCATAAGCTGACTATGCGATGGCTTAGGGCCCCCACATCACCAGGGGCCCCCTATGAGCAGCAGAGTTTCAGGAAGAAACAAACTCTAAACCATTTTCCCTAATCATTTATTTCTTTCTCATGCATAACTTACTGCCACAATGACAACAGATAAATGGCTCTTTGTTCTGTCTTCTCCAAGAAATGCAGTGCATGATGGGTACATGATCTACAGACAGCCTACAAATGGCCTTAGTAACCCTGACTCGAGCAAGTAAATGCAGCTTATGAAGCATCTGAGGCTGAGTAGGTGGTGGCATGGGGGCCCCCTGATGAAACTTTGCTTAGGGCCCCATAAAGGCTTGGGCCGGCCCTGCCCTCACATTACCCATCAAGCATTTCACTTCATCTCCGGGCCTTTACTTGCCGTTTACTCACTCCTCCACTCTCTATTTGTCTTTCTTATTGGCTCTTTCCTTCTTGTTTTAATCTGGGTCTTCACTGCCCTCTCGTTTCACTCACGGACTCTCTTGCACTCCATCCTCTCTTATGGACTCTTTCCTCGTTTCATTTTCAACGGTGGACCACCTCTGTTTCAATTGTTTTGACCCTCCTCCCTGCTCCCTCTCCTCCAGATTTCTTGATCTTTATTTCTTATAACGGCAATTATGAAGTCTGGTCTCGACATCGATGCATTGTCGGGGCAGAATCTCTGCAAGGCATCCGCGACACTGCGCAGACAATTTTGCTCCTCTGTCCAAATTGGAGGGTGATAAGTTCACTGATTCACAATGTGGATATCGAAACCCTTTATTTCTCCTGCTCTCACTCTCTCTCTCTCTCTCTCTCTCTCTCTCTCTCTCTCTCTCTCTCTCTCTCTCTCTCTCTTTCTCACACACTCTACAGCTCTCTTTTCAGAAGGAAGTTAAGTGATTAACTAACAATGTGAATATCACAAACCCTTTTTCCTCTCCTGCTCCTGTGCTCACTCTCTCACAAACACACCCTACCTCTCTCTCTCTCTCTCTCTCTTTTCAGAGGGATAAGTTAAGTGATTAACAGACAATGGACATCACAACCTTTCCTCCCTCCTTGCTCTCTCTCTACCCCATCCCATCTCTCTCTCTCTCTCTCTCTCTCTCTCTCTCTCTCTCTCTCTCTCTCTCTCTCTCTCTCTCTCTCTCTCTCTCTCTACCCGATCTTTTCTACTTGGCCACAAAAGAGCCACCCCGTGCTACCCGACCCGGGCCACGTTTGTGGGGGAGAAAGAGACCTGGCTACACATTGTGCCGGGCCACAAAGGGCTGCCGTGGGGATGAAAGCCACAGCAGATGGCAGAGAGGCGACGGGGAGAGAGGAGAGAGGAGAGTCGAGCAACAGGGCACAAACGCACTCAGGACCACCAGCTGTCATCGTCCCCCCTGACGACTCGCGTCGCGCACACCTACCCATACACCCACACACCCATAACACACGCGCAACACACACACACAAAGCACACACGTGTCATTCACATATGCATGCATGCACGCACACACGCCCACAAACACACACACACACACACGTGCATGCACACATACACACACGCATGTACGTGCACAACACACACACACACACACACACACACACACACACACACACACACACACACACACACACACACACACACACACACACACACACGTCTCTCTCTCTCTCTCTCTCTCTCTCACGCACACACACACAGACGCGCGCGCACACACACACTTTGCCACTCTCAACAGGGACTTAACGCATTCCACAACAATGGGCCAGGCCAGCACAAAGATCCAGCCGACAGCCAGTGACCTGATGCCACAGTAAGTCTAACCGCTTTGCAACACACACAATTATACTCCTACAGTTGAATTACTGTGTAAAACTGGAAAATGTACACTGTACACTTGCATTCCAACTGCTTTCCAACACACGTGTTGGAATGCCATGCCATAGCTGTCTGCAACATCAATTTGGCAGTGTTACTGTAATTCAGCACTTATACAGGTACATTGGAATTTGACTATTAAGTTCATGGTCTTAGCCTACTCCCTACACTGAAAAATGGCATCGTCTATGTCATTAAGTGTTCCACTGATGAATCACGGCACAGTTCAGTTTGCTCTCCAGAGAGGGAGGTGACAGTGAAAAGGAGCGAGAGCATTTTGTTTCCAGCATTTCTCAATGGCCAATGGGTTTTCTCCACTGAATACTTTTCCTTGAATAGCCTATGTTGCGTGCGCGTCAATAAATTACAACGCATCTCCTATGAACCGACAGCACAAAAGAGGCGTGGTAGGTAGGTATGGCATTCTATTGCCCTTTCCCATCGATTTTATAGACTCGCGCATTGCAATACTTTTATGATACCGACCGTCATAGGCCTTGTCTATGAAGGGATTTAGGCTAAATGGAGTAAGACGAGGCGACGGAGTCTAGTTCAGTTAAATTGTGCGTAACAAGCTGTATGAGTCTACAACTGATATGAGATAGGTCTATGAGTCTTTAACACTGATTGAAATGACATAGTGAAACAAAGCAAAGAGAGCAATGGTAAGCGTGACCTAGCTGCCTCAAAACACTTATTGCCTCAAAATGCAATCTCGGCTCACTTGTGAACCACTGTGGTTACCTTGCGCTGCTTGTAGGCTTACAATGGAGGTGAATTAGATATGAGTAGTCTACTGTGTTCCGCCTAGGCCTAAGCTACCTCAGGAATCAGAAAGAGCGCAACAAAGACAGCACGCAGCAGGAGCGTGTCGTCCTGTTTGACATCTGGCAGTGCACTTGTCTCAATAATGTACCACACTTAACAGGTGATTGGCATGGAATATGAAATACTGAACATGATTTAGTTTTTTGTTTTTTTCTGCGTGCGAAAATGAATGATTTTTTTGACGGTAGCCTATTCCACAGTTGGGTAGACAGAAAACAGCAAATGTCAATGCTATTTTAAAACTCTTTTTGTTGGTTTGTTTATACGGGGCCATGCGCGTGATGCACAACAGCCGTCTAGGTCACTGTTCGGGGACCGCTCTGAAGAAAATTAAATCCAATTTGTTCTGTTGTTACCAGTAGATTGCTGATGACGTTTAGAGAAACGTGCAGAGCATTTCAAAGTTATCCAGACGATGTTCAATGACACAGGCTGCTGTCAGAACTATAGCCTAAGCTACTTTTATCTTAGGCAACGAATTGATGACCACGTGTGATGGTGTGGTCATCTGTATCCAAATAGGAAAAGGTGGTGATGTGCACGTTAGCCTACCTGTTAAACACTTTCTTTATCCTCTGGAAGAGCGTCGGCGACGTCGTAACCGTCTCCGGAGGAATGGTCTCAATTGTTGTAACAACATGGTTCTGGTGCTCAGGAATCATTTTGCAATGTAGGGAGAAGAAATGGCACAATCAGAAACAAAAGGGCATTCTGCTGTGCCAAAGAAAGAGATGCTTTTGGGGAGGACTAGGCTTCTCCGTTGGATACGGGTCCGTTTCTTCCTTCCCTCTCGCAGCGCACAACCTCAGTAGCGATCCATGTTCACAGGTGACAGCGGTGGGCAATTTGATTGTATTTCCAGTGCGAATGGCAGATTGTCTCTGTGCTGTCTCCTGCTTCTTCACCACAGGTTTATGTTAAAATGCACCTGCGCTCCTGCAAGCTGTTCAACGGCAACCTCAGCTCCTGCAACGTGCATCTTCCGAAAGCCTGGTAGAGAGACTGCCGTAGCTGGAAGGCGTTTGGTCCTTGGAACACATGGGTACGATTCAACCACCAGGTGGAGTAGTTCCACAGAAAGACAAGAGATGCCGAACACTTTGGAGTAATGATACATTGTAATGGCACGTTGTCATTACGTAATTACAATGAAAATTACAAATGCAGCAGCTGCCCCAAAAGACACGTTTACATTTACGCATGTAGTTGAACCTGATGTAGGTTTCAAACAAATAGGCTACCTGAGATTATGCATTTGTCTATCTTCCTCATTTCTGCATAGGCTATAGATAAATAGTTACTGATAGTTTTCTTCTTATTTGGTCTTGCCTGCCTTGGGTAATATGAGATTACGCACTTGGCCCTGCACGTGCGTAAAACATTGTTTAAGTAGTTGAGCAGCTCTCAATTCAGCCGACAGAAAGTTTTCATAGTTGACAGTAAAGTCATAGCCGACCAAGTCCTATAGGCCTACCAGGCCTTACTCTAAGTTAAGATATAACCCTGAGTGTGTACATTTTACTATAGGCCTAGCTACACACATAATTCACTTTTATGGTTGACTGAGTTTGCCGAGTTTGCAATGCAGTGTAGTGTGAGGGACTATTTTGTTAAGCCTTTAAAAAAAGTGTGCATGGTTTATTAATAGGCTAAGCCATATCCATGAAATGTGTGATGCTGCTGTAGAGGTGTGGGGCAGCCTAGGCCCTGGCCTTCGAATGCTAAGGGAGACTGTCATGTAATCAGAAGGTTACAGGTTCGAAACCCCAATCAGTAGGAAGAATGTGGGTAGTAGTACCAGAGAGAGTAGAGAGAGAGAGGTTCCATTGGCCCACTGTTTCCGGGTTCTATTACTGCAAGGGGGAGGGGGGGAAATCCCCCTTTAGGCAGACCTAGGCAGACCTAAGGACTGTTCTATCCAATGCTAGGAGTATTATGACACGCCCCTTTAGGCAGACCGGAACCTGCTCATGTTAGGTGCCCATAGCAACCTATTACATTGGCATATCTCTATATACTTAAAGAATCTCTGGTAGTAGGCCTACCCTTCCTAAACCAGGGATGTCATATTCAAACACGGATGACAAATCTGACCCATAGGGTAATTTTATTGGTAACACTTTAAAGGGACACTGTGTGAGATTTTTAGTTTTTTTTCCAGAATTCATGCAACTCATTCACTAATGTTACCTTTTTCATGAATACTTACCACCACCATCAAATTTTAAGTATTCATTATGACTGAAAAAATTCCACTTTTCATACGTGAAAAGGGGGATCTTCTCCATGGTCCGCCATTTTGAATTTCCTGAAATAGCCATTTTTAGCTGCAAAAATGACTTTACTTTGGCCATACTAGAAAATATTAGCTTATTACTTGGTAAACTTTCATGAAAAGATCAAATTTGGCAATAGGCAACCCAGTTTCAATGATCAGCATAGTTGCAGTACCTTTTTTGGCCATTTCCTGCACAGTGTCCCTTTAAGTTCAGGGGTGTCTAACTCAAATTGACCAAAGGTCTAAATCTAAATCTGGAACAAACTTGTGGGCCTAACTCAAAATATAACAAGTCCGACAGGCGGACAACAGATGCGTCCGTCTATGCCCGTTCTGAACCTTTTTTGCCCAAACGCCCCCTTGGCCTCCTCATAACCTGTCAAGGCAATTTATCAATAAGCCTACCATGTACTGTATAAGCCTGGATTTGAAAAAGTACCATAGGATTTCAACAGTGTTGGGCAAGTTACTGAAAAACTGTAATGCATTGCTGATTACATGTTACTGTCTTTTCAAAATAATCCCTTACACTACATTTAGCAATGTGGGGACCTAAGGCGAATTTAGCTTAGGGGGGCCATCGGTCCATCCCATATCACATTTTTTTTTAACATAAAATCTCTATTTTTGTTAGGCTATTTTTTGTTTTTAATCACGATTTTTTATTTAAAAAAAATAAATAATTACAAACATAAAAAACAGGCAAACATTACAATGAATTACAATGAAACATTTCAATGAATAGGCTATTTGCAATTTTGCATAGGCCTACATTAAATAAACTAAAATGTGAAATTCTCTTTTCACTTTAATATGAGAGCAGTGATGTCCCCCCCTCACTGAAGTGTTATTTCATGTGTGTGCATGATGCTGTCACCTATTTGAAGTGACGTTGATGTTGGATTTCATGGAATACTTTTAAATGCCGCTTTGGGAAGAAAACAGAGTAGGCGACAGGTGAACTGTATTTCTGTCAAAACAGTGGTTTGCAGGCGTTTGCGTTTTCACGTGGATATTAGGTGCGATCGAGTTGTCATCAACGCATGAATGTATGGAAGGCCAAAACGGCCACATTTCGGATCAAAGTAGCACGTTAAGATTGAAATTCGCCCGTTAAAAGCGCCCGTTTTCCCGGAATACGGGCGCTTTTTTCGCCGTCTTTCACCAACAACGGCCGCTCTGTACGCGCGCCATGATGCGTTGGAACGACGCACGTCACCGACGCCCGTAATTTCATGTCAAAGCGCGCGTTCCTGACGCGCGTCGCTACCGAGACAACGGGCGTTGAAGACGTGCGTTTTCCTAATATGATAATGTCCTGTCCATCCTTCTTTTCCGAGAGCCAATGCATTTGAAGTGGTTGCGGCCAATCGCTGATCAAGACAGCCAGACCAAGACAGTTCATCACAGATGAATAACAGGAAGCAGGAAACTTTCTGATTAAAATATTAGTGCAATCAATGACAAAACACTTGCTTAGGTCAGAGCAGTTTCGAACGCCATAGCTCATGTTCTTTCTCTCTCTCTCTCTGCAAAGGTTTTGTAATGTTCACCATCTTGCTGTTTTGTGTAGGCCTACTTTTGTGGATTGCGAAATGACGTAATAGCGCCGAAAATGGCAGCCTTGTTTTTCGCTTCTCATCTTTCTGATATAGGCCTATTTTTAATAATATTAGGCCTACTATGTATCAGAGGTGGAAACAGTAGGCCTACAGAAAATGTGTAACCACTGCAAAGGTTTGTTGAGTACATTTTGACCCAAGTAGCTAAACAGCATAAACGCCGTTGTGCTGAGGATTGCACATGCAGATAGGGTTACAAACTATCCATGACTTTTCACTGGATACCTAAAAAATAAAAGAAAGCTGAGGTGGATCCATCCGGAAAAAAACTTCCAACTACTCACTGAGTAGCTAGCACCTGGTAAGTGTCTTTCAACATTTGTTTTACACTAGTAACCTCTTAATACGTAAAATATAGGCAATTCAAGTGTAAGGTGTCATGTAGATGACTTGTCAACACAAGATGCTTTCCATAAGAAAGCATCAATGATGCAGAGCTATGTTCTACCTAGCTATGCCATAGCAGTAACTGGCGCTATGCTAAGATATTGTTATGCTGAGATATTGAGAGGGCTGTGTAACGCGTGTATATAAGCACGGCATTTTTTAGTGCTCTTAGTAGAAAAGAAAGTTCAGTGTTATGGTTTAAATGTAAAGGTAAACCATGTGTACATCTCTAACGCCGAATTTCCTATAGTAGGCTTACTCTTCATAGGATGCTGTCATGAAATGCACAGGCCTACCCAGCCTTCATGTTGTCCTTGTAATTAATGTTAAGTGTAACACAATGTTTTCACAAAATTGTCTGCCTTCCAAAATGAGACATCAGTGGCCTAATGTAGGGAGGTGGTCTTGATATTGGGGCAGGTGCGAAACCCATCCTTACCTCTCTCCTCATCTCCATCATGGCTGAAGGGCCCTTGAGCAAGGCACTTAGCCCCACAATGCTGCAGGGACAGTAACCAATTCACTGTGAAAAACTTGGTTGTTTGGGATAAAAATTGTCATTTAAGTATATCTTTCTATTTCTCCAGGTGAGAAGAGCAATGGTCTGATGGCTGAGATTGGATGTATGGAAGAGACCGAGGTCCAGCACACCAAGCCAAGTTTAACCAATTAACTTACCCATGTCAGCGTCTGCACCAGACCATTTCAATGTATTAATCAGATCATTCAGTTGTTCATAGACTTTATTTTTAGACACAAATTACACATGCATTTTAGGGTTACAATGGTGATACGAGGGGACGTCTATCCTGAGATGGACATACAACACATGTGCATTTTATATTAATGAATGGTTCTCTGAACTACTGTGGTATCCTGACCCGAGTTCATATTACTTACATGCAGCATAATCCAGGCACCAAAATACCCATGTAACTGGATACGTACATATGCTGGAGACAATAGAACTAGAGTAATTAGTTTTAGACTAGACTCAATATACTGTAGACAGACAAAGAACATGTTCTAAGTTGTGTACAATAAAATACCAAAGGAAATGCCTGGACGGACATCATTTCAGTTAATTCATATACATGTATGTTATTATCACAACTACTGTGTGTCATCACTGACTACTCCCACAACAGGTACAGGTCAGGAGATGAATGCATCAAGGGAGGAATGTGGGGGTAGGCACGGTGGATAAGGAGACAAGCATCACTGATAGTGAGGCCACAGTGGGTTTACATACAGTGTTCAATCTCGCCCTCCAACCCGTGCCTGCAGTTCACCTAGGGAGCGCTGTCGAGACAGCAGAGCTCATAAGGCTGGCGCTAATAAATGACAATTGTGCTCGCTGTCGGCTGAAACTTGACAATATTACTTTAAGTTCTGAGAAACCAATGTGGATTTAAATGAAATGTACAATAACCTGGGAGTCATGCCCTTCTGATTTCTTACAGCTTTGGCATTTATGAGTCAGGCTCCGCTAGCATCTTGCTAACAAAATTGCTTTACGGCCGTCGTGATCACAGCAATGCAGCCGGGCGACCAATCCAAACGCAGTGTGTGAAGCCACTCATGATGTCATATTGACAATAAATATGTATCTTACAAAGATCCACCGAGTTTAAACATTCAAACTAAGTGCTGTTTGAAAGGGTAATTTATCCTGCCTTTTAGAAAAATAAAATGAAACGATGATACCAATTCTTTACCAAAGCAATGGCAGCATCTGTGGTTGAGCTCCATGGGACCCTATTCATTCTAACAGCCTCTGCGCTCCTTGGCCCTCCTCTGCGCTGTCTGGATGGCGCCACTTAGTGGACAGTACCACCCGGAAAAAGTGGCGAGATTCCTCTCTCGTACTACCCATAAACACTCTGGTGAGGCGCTGGCAAAGCCTAAGCGAAGACTCTCAGGCAACTTCTTCATGATGGCTTCCTGTGCTGATAAAAAAGGAAAACATGTTATTTAAATTAATATGGTAATGCATTGTAATATACATGTGTTAGACAATGAAAACATCTGACATTTTGGTGTGGGAAGTTTCATGGATAAATTGGACCACCTTGGTGGCCAGTGTACATTAATTGCACATTGCACTAAAGAGCAGTGTGTGAAGGCTCAATTAACGGGGAAAGAGCAAAGCACATAACAGCATGGGTGACAAACCAACATTAAAAAAAATTCTGGTGCATATTTGACCAAGATAACAAGTCTTTATGATTTATTAAGAGCCACGGTATCCAAGGTAATATCTGCATACCAACAAGAAGGATGATCAGACATGCGTCCACAGTTAATCCTGTTGGATGTGGTTCATCTTGGTGGTATGCAGACATAACCTGGGATAGCCCACCAAGAATTTCAAAATTTTTAACCCATTATGTTGTGTGCATTGCAATATTTTGAAGAGAACTGTGAGAACTCTTATTACCCTGCTAATTGAACCTTCACACTCTGCGTCAGCTTCCGACACCAAGATGTTTCATTGTCTAACTCCTGTACTGTTACAGTACTGATTGAATTAATTACCGGATGTAGCACTATGTTGTCTGAATTTAAAAATGTGATGCCAGCCAGTAGGCTAAATAATATTTATCACAACTCACTATTCATTTATTTACCTGTGCTGCTAGGATGCAATTCTACACCATCCTGACGAACCCTGGGCACATAGAACAGTCTCATCCTTCTTCACCATGACTCATGGTTTTAGTTTGGGTGCTGACCACCTGACTCTGATGAACCTGCAATGACAAAATGATATACATCTATGTATAAATATATACATCCTATTACATTATAGGCCTACACTGGAGGTATAGCATAAATGGAAAGATAAAAAAAAAATGCATGTACCCCTAGATATGCATAAAGTAAATGTGTGCAGTTCAGTAATAGATGCTTCAGAAATGAGGATACAGCATAATGATGAGATACACTGATAACAGGTATGTTGTGCTCAAGATTTCAAATGAACCTTTTTCATCACCAGCCAAAATGGCTAATAGATGTTTAATCTCACCAATGGGTCAAAGTGGCTACTAAGTTTTATTTTGTACCAGCCAACCTGAGTTTTCACCAGCATTTGGCTGATTGCAATGTTAATTTAGAGCTCTGGCTGTGCTTTTCTTTCTATTGAGGGGCTTCTCAGGTTTTATTTATGCATAAACTAATCAAAGTGTAGGCTAATAAGAGGTGTAATGTTACACCGCTTATATGCCTACACTTTGATTAGTTTAAGCATAAATAAAACCTGACTATACGAGTCCCCCGTATCAACTGGCGACTCCATGTAAACACAATGATCGGTCAAAACGAAAGTCTCAATCCTGGTCTAAATGAATACACCCCAGATTAAGAGTGACACTTAAATTTACGTCCAATCTCCACTGCTTCTAGCATCTGCAGTCGCCAGTTGTTACGGCCAAAGATACTTTTTCACACCGGTAGTCTGTCCTAAATGTGTTTCTACATGTCTAACAATTCAACACCTTTTGAACACAATACAACATTGAAATAAGCTTAGGCCTACTTCTTGTTGCATTGTGCAAACGTTGCGTCTGAAACAACAATGAAATCCAGTTGGATCAAACGTAACGAGTGAAACCAAGTTAACCTTCACAATACGCCCGAGAAGAAAAATAAAAATATGAAGACCTGTCTGAAGCAAAAAATAAAATAAAAAATACAGCATTGAGTGGTGAGTATGTTAGCATCTTACCTGTGCCATGAGGAGGATGCCGCCGCGTTGATGAGCCATCAGTGACGAACTGGTGCATAAAGTTGCTTTGTAGTAGGCAATGAAGAGGCTCGGTGTAAAGGTAATACATTTAGTGAAGTAGTTTTAAATTGACACGGAATAAAACAATCCACTGCAGGCAGAGTGAGTACGTGCTAGCAGCAACAACATACACTTCTTCTTCTCCTCCCAGGAACCGTATGCCCCAAATATGCCATCTAGTGGCGCAGAATACAATAAGGTTTTGTACATAATTAAATCTGCGCCAGTGTAGAGTATCCAGCACAATAATTTTAACATTAGGTAATTTTGGCATATTCGGCAACGCTTATTTTTCTTTTCTTTTATCTCAAAGGCGAGAGAGCAGCCTGCGAGTCCTCAGTAGAACATGTTTTCTACGCAGGATCTGATATCACCACTGTCAATGGATATCACCAAGGATGAACGTTTTAGCCGGCCAATCAGAAGTCAGCAGCAAGAGAAGAGCCCGCCTACTCATGAAGTCGTACACCTGAAGGAAGGTCCAGCGAGTGGGGTTGGTATCAGTGTGGTAAGTTTATTCTCAAGTTTGGGCTTTATATGACAGTAGGCGTTTCATTTCAAACCATCTACGAGTGCAGATATGTCTTATGAGCAGAAAAGACTCGTGTTATTACGGTGCCAATGTATTTTCTTTCGTAATAATACGCTAGTTAATAGTTAGCTACCATAATAGCTTATCTAGTTAGCATAACTACCCAGTACAATGAACAGCTAATAATGATGTGACCTGTACGTGTGCATTTATTGTTTTGGCAAATATTGTTAATCACCGTCGTCACATTTCGTCTTGACATCTGGTGAAGAGGGCAAACAAGTATTGGGCTGAGTGCAAGCAGCTACATTTAGAACAAGACGAGGGAAAACTCACTGTAACACTATGCTAGGTCCGACAAGGTTTTCATATCGAGTAGACATATGTAAATAAGGCGTGTGTTGGTTTAATGTAGCGATTGTTTTAGGATGGGGCTCCGTTTAAGTCATTTAATCTGCACGCACATAACCGTGTTGCCCTGGCTGGTCGTAATGGTTCAAAGCGCTTACGTGCAACTTTGAAGTTGCAATTCATCCTCCTGTCACTTTCGAGCAGCTACCGGTAAAATTTGCTGAACCCTCGCTCTCGTACCCGAAACAGCATCATCACCAGTGTTGGGCAGTAATGCATTACAAAAGTAATTAATTGCCTCTACTGTAATGCATTACAGGGCAAAAATATGTAATATTAACTTAGTTACAATGCTTACAAGTTACATTTCAGTGTGGTGGGTCAGAAATAAGCTACTGTATTCCTGAACCTGGTAGTTTTAGTTTGCATGCTGCCAAAACACCTCTTGGGTGGGAGGTAAAAGTCATGACTCATGCAAAAGTAGTGTAATGCCTTATATTTTAAATATAGTAATGATTTAGTGTAAGGGATTATTTTGAAAAGACAGTAACATAACATGTAAGCTTAATCAGTAGTAACTTGCCCAACACTGATCATCACCCATACGACATGCATTTCATTTTATTATAACCAGGGTGCGATTTGTAGTCAGGGATTGTCCCCCCTTGTGGTCTTGATATCGCCACTTTTTCTGCATGATTTTATCACAGTTCAATGTAATTCCATTGATATTGCTTACAATCTGAAACATATCCCCCCTTCTGGTTTTCCAGATCACAAATCGCACCCTGATTATAACCATTGCATTACTCTGGTTATACAGTAGCCCACTACTTTTCATTACATGTAATGATGTAGAGATCTAGAGCTAATATAATGCTTCTCCCAGTAGGCCTAGTGGATCCACACCGTGACCTAAGTGCACTGGACCCTGTTGATATGCAGCCACCTCAGCTTCATGAAGAAACGGCAAGATGTGAGTTAACAGAGCATATGCTATACCTTCTAAGTGTGAGATTACACTAGTAATAAGTTTACTCTTGTAGCCTATGTGCCTACCCATGTTTCATGTTCAAGCCATATGTGGACCAATTGTTAGATATTTAAAATGATCATTGTGGACTAAATAAATTATACAAATGGCCAAGGTTTGACATCCCCGCTCCATGAGAAAGGCCTATACTTTGCACAACCTGGAGTGAATGCCTACTGTGTCTTTTGTTTCCTGCTAATACTGTATCATTGTAATAAACACAACATTCTTTTGCTACTTTACCTGTCATTTCAGTCAGATGACTACACCGTTTCAGATCTACTCATCTCGCTCACCTGTCCACCTGGATGAAGGATCACACTCTGCAGCTGAACATGTCCAAAACCAAGCTCCCAATCAAATTGTTCTAGGTTAATCTCTAACAACAACCTTTTTCTTCCTGCATTGTGCCTTGCTGATTTTGTTTGTTTGCACATGTGACTGAGGTAGCCTGGTTTTACCAGACCACATTAATTGCTTCGTAAGTAATTTTAGGTCTGGATCCTTCGTGTCCTTGAGCACCAGGGCGGGAGAAGTGAGCTCAGCTCTGATTTGAAATGAGCTCTGTCCAATCGCTGACAATTGACGTATGTTATTCTGCCAAGTGCATTCACGCCGGTTGTCAGTGTTGCCAGATGTACGATAATTTATACCATAATTTTGTTCTTCCGCCGGTCAGGTAGCGTATGTCACACTTAGTATACAAACATTGACAGTAAATAGAATGGACGCCAAATCAACGCTATTTGCCATTCAACGCTTTGAAGCCAGATTTGGGAACATTCCAACTTACATTCCACCTTAGCAACGCCAAACGCAGGTGCTGATTGGACAACAACAAGACTTCTAACGGTTAATCAAACCATGTTCTGATGCTCATTGGTCAATTTAACTTTTAATATCTCTCTAAAACAAAACATCACCACAAAAAATCACCACCCTGGTAAGTTGGAGAGCAAGGGGACCTACTAGTTGAGCGAAAAATTATCCCCCTGGAGTGGCATTTAAGGGAGATACAGGGTTTTATGTCTCTCATAGGAATGAATGGGATTTGGCCCTTTTTTGGTCTTTTTGGGTCCAACCTTGGCTCCAACTTGGCTTCAACAATGAAATAGAATTTTGGCCTCCATTCTATTTACTCTCAATGTATACAAAGCTTGACATGGTACCATTAAAGTCCCAAGATGGAGCAAACAACACAGGTGTTGACATTATATAGCATGGGCAACTTATGATGAGGAGGGCCATGTTTTTTTCAGCACCAGCATCAGGGGTTCACATGACCACAGATCTGACTCCAATTTACAGAGTTGGTTGTTCTCTAACTGTCCATATTGTTTGGAAGGAATATAATACTCTACCTGTATACTCAATACTCTATTGGGCAGTCATGGGTAAGCAGTTAGGGTGTCAGACTTGTAGCCCAAAAGTTGCCGGTTCAACTCCCGACCCGCCAGGTTGGTGGGGGGAGTAATAAACCAGTGCTCGCCCCCATCCTCCTCCATGACTGAGTTACCCTGAGCATGGTACCGTCCCGCCTTGCTTCTTTGGGGCACCATTGAGGGCTGCCCCCTTGCACGGATGAGACATGAATGCACTTTCGTAGTGTGCAGTGTTCACTTGCGTGCTGTGTCACAATGACAATGTGAGTTGGAGTTTCCCAATTGGGCTTTCACTTTCACGCTTTCACTCTATTGGCCCACAGTATAATTACAACATATTGATTCAGTAATCGTGTTTAAAAAATATGGTCATTATTTTCTTAATTAGGCCTACTGTTTTATCTATAGGGCGCATTGAGTGAGGAGGCGGGCTGCATGTGGCCCCCGGGCATCCATTTGCCCATCCCTGTTGTAGAGTGAACTACACAGTGATTGCTGTCTATAGCAGTGGTTCTTAACCTGGGGTTAGTGTTGAGGTTGTGGCCAAAATTCTGTTTGAGAACATTAAAATTAGGCCAAATCAGAACCAAATAAAAAAATGATGGTCCCCAGTTAAAGCCATAAAGATTTTGATTTATGTCTCTTTGTAATTATAAAGGATGATATTAATCACCTGAATCATTTTTAGCCTATTGTTGGACATTGCAGCCTAAAGGTTGTCGGTTCGACTCCCGACCCACCAGGTTGGTGGGGGCAGTCATCAAGCAGTGTTCTCCTCCATGACTGAAGTATCCTCAGCATAGTACCGCCCCGCCGCACTCCTCCCTTTCCGGCGCCATTGTGATTTGCCCCCTGTCATGGATGGGGCATAAAATTGATTGCTTTGTGTGCCGTGGAATGCTGTGTCACAATGACACTGGAAGTTGAAGTTACCCAATTGTGCTTTCACTGGGTTATTTAATGGAAGGTACCGTCATCTATTACCTATTAGAAGTAGAATTTTCCATAATTTGGTATGTTTTTTTTTTTTTACTGATGGTCTTGGATAGTAATTACAACTGTTTTTTTGCAGCAACTGGATAGCTACAAATCCATCCAAGTTTTGAAATTGAAAGGGTGCCCTCCCCTTTCCACATTTTATTAAAACTGTTAACCTACTGTTAAAGGAGCAGTCCTGCCAATTTCAATATGCTGTTGTATTATTGCTCACACTACCCTTGACTTGTTAGTACATTGCATTTTTCGGCTCAGCCCTTTCCGAGATCTGGGCTATTCTAATGGGGGCAGATTTTGTTTACATTAAAAACTATCTACTCCAAATATTGATGCATAACCTTTTGGATGATTTTGGGGGGTAAAAATCTCAGGTACTGACAAGTCTAGGGTAGTGTGTGAGCATGACGACTGCATGTTGTTTTAGGAAGCCGGTTGCATGTATGTTGGAAACAATATTTGACAGCGTCTTAGGTTGGAAACAATATTTGACAGCGTCTTATACTGCAGCGTCTTATCTCTACTACAAATTATGATGTAAATGTGGATTTATTTTTTATGACATGAATACCAGGCTCTACTGTATTTGAAGAAACTGACAATAAAGCTGCCACTTGTTAACATGGTGTTGCATTTCTGTCTGTTGATCTACAATGACGTGGTTCTCTAGCAACAGCTGAGCCAATCAGTGCAAAGCTCATAAACATTATGGACAAACCGCTTAAGTTCTCCTGAGAGGTGTTTTTGGGCGCAATAAAATGCTTTGAAATACACCATCAAATAGCCTAACTTTCCATCTAAAATAATGTTGCATACCAGGTCAGAGAACACCAAGGATTATGAAAAAAGGTGGACATGGTAATGTAATGTATGTCCTCTACAAGTCTTCTGTTGTCCAGTCTTGCACTTTAAATGTCTGTATGAGCACTGTCTATGTCCATACTGTCTTAAGTCCATGTATAAGTACTGTCTTTGTCTATACTGTCTATGTCCTTACCTAGATTAGTCTATGTCTGTATGGGAAAGCAAGAAATGTAATTTCAAATTCTTTGTATGACCAGTGCATGTAAAGAAATTGACAATAAAACCTACTTGACTTGACTTGTAATTAGAGTGGCATGGCCTCTTTCACTTAAAATGTAATTTGAGTAGGCCTAAGTTACTTAGTTACTTTATTAGCTTTCCTCTTCCTCTTGTTTATTTTTCTTGAATGTCGTCCTCCATAACCTCTATCTCTTGCTCGGCACCAGCCGTCATCAAATACATTGATACAATATAGTAAAATAGTGGAAATGCTGTGTGCGATCCTGCACAATCTTTCATTTCCGGCGGATTGTGGCATTATTGTGCATGTCATTTAGTCTCTCAGTCATTTTTTTACTCAGTCAGGCCAGGTTCCAGTGTAATTGAGTAAAGTAGGCTACTTGGGTCAAAATGTAGGCTACTCAACAAACCTTTGCAGAGAGAGAGAGAGAAAGAACATGAGCTATGGCGTTCGAAACTGCTCTGACCTAAGCAAGTTGATTGCACTAACATTTTAATCAGAAAGTTTCCTGCTTCCTGTTATTCATCTGTGATGAACTGTCTTGGTCTGGCTGTCTTGATCAGCGATTGGCCGCAACCACTTCAAATGCATTGGCTCTCGGAAAAGAAGGATGGACATTATTATCATATTAGGAAAACGCACGTCTTCAACGCCCGTTGTCTCGGTAGCGACGCGCGTCAGGAACGCGCGCTTTGACATGAAATTACGGGCGTCGGTGACGTGCGTCGTTCCAACGCATCATGGCGCGCGTACAGAGCGGCCGTTGTTGGTGAAAGACGGCGAAAAAAGCGCCCGTATTCCGGGAAAACGGGCGCTTTTAACGGGCGAATTTCAATCTTAACGTGCTACTTTGATCCGAAATCTGGCCGTTTTGGCCTTCCATATGAATGCGCATTTAGACAGCAATGCACCCTGGATGAAAATGCTGCATGACGGTTAGATTTCCTGTCAAACTTCGAAATTTCGTCGACGTTGCGTTGACGAGGTGACATGTCACATGGTGTAAAACTATCGCGGGATGAATGCGGCTGCAGACAGATCTTGCAACCTCTGCAGTTGCTTATCCCCTTCAACGCTCGTCGGCGCTCGTCGGCGGACTGCCTCCGAGGTCACGCGCCCATGAACTGGTTGGTCAACAACTCACTCACGTGTGTATATGGGTCTTGTCTCACACCTCTACACAAGTTTGCGCAGGTCCCCACTTCAGCTCCTCCTCACTGCCTGTCCCCCCACTCCTCACACGTGGTGTGTTAGTAGAGCAAACCGGTGCGAGCTCATCGTCTCGTTCATATTTGTGGCCGACTTTAAATGCGCTGTATTTAATAACACCCACATCGTGACAACAAGTTCTCGCTGACGTCCGTTGCGCAACGTCGACGCTCGCAATGAAGTCGTATGGGCTTATTGTCTTCGTGGACCGTAACAGACAAACCGTAAGTTCCATAAACTAATCAATGAGACATTGGCTACGTGTACATGATGTTTTTAAGTCCGATTTAATAAATGCGATTTAAATAGATCGGATTAAGAGTTATTTTGCGATGTGTATACATGGCACTTTCACTTAAATGCGATTAAACGTCTGGGGAAAATAAAGCATTGCGATTGGACTGAGGACGCACGTGCTGAGCGAGCCAAATAAGGCACGGGGGCGTGGTTCAATGCCACCGAGATGCAGGTCATCTTCCCCACGAAAATCGTTGCCTCAGGCGGACTGAAATCACAACATTTCCCCCTTTCTCCCTGGATCATTTACAATGCTACATTAGCTACCCTGTTAGCATAGAAAAACGAGTGGTCAAATGGTAATGTGGAGTAACTTTGTTGTGCTTCATTACTTTGTGGGGCACTTTTACATCAATATATGGAAGCCACAACATTTATAGTCGCTTAGGGACTTTAAATTAAGCAAAACTTTCATGTGAAAATCAACAGGAAGTGCCGCCATGTTTTTCTCACTGGCAAAGAGCTTTTGGTTTGCACGCATGAGCTCCAGGCCAAAACTGAGCGACTGCCACCTTGTGGACACAAGAGGGAATCACAAGAGGGAATCACAATTCAGAAACCCATCACGGGAGGGCGGACGGACGGACGGAAGGACGGACGGACGGACGGACACCAAAGCCTCTTATAGAGATGCGTGGGACGCATCTAAAAAATGGAGTAAAGTTGTTCATACACCCAGTTAACACTCCTAATTTAATTTCACAGATTCCGGCCCTAATGTGGCGCAGGGCGATTGTCTGCTACGCGATCGACCTGGCTTCAATTCCGGCCTGGGTCCTTTGCCAACCCTTCCCCGTCCCTCTCTACCCATTCACTTCCTGTCACACACCTTCACTGTCCTATCATTAAAATAAAGTGAATAGACCAAAACAAGTCCTTAAAAAATTCACAGATTCCCATCATAGTTCAAATGTGCCTGCAGATATTCTGTTGCATATGAGTGTGAAATGTTTCACTGGCCTGGGCCCACTCATATTCTTGTGAAAACAGCAAATTTCATGTTCAAGTCTTATTACGCTATGTGTGCCAACTGTAATACACAATGAAATGAATGAAATGATCTTATGGGCCAAATAAAATGACTAGGCTGTCTAGATTTGCCCCCCGGCCTGAGTTCGACATCCCTGCCCTAAACCGCGGCTGAAGTGCCCTTGAGCTAGACACATGAGCCCACATTGCTCCAGGCATTTGGTCTTCTTTAACAAATACACTGTAGCCTACACTGAATTAACTTTAAGTTACTGTAGAGAAAAGTAGTATAGCCTGTGTAGCGAAATGCATTCTTGGTGGAGGATAATTTCTGGTTTCTGCTTGGTAGTAATAGCAGAGAGTCTATAGAGGTAAAAGGGCTATGGTAATAGCTGGGAACAGCCAGAGTGTAATGGTTAGGGAGTTGGACTGTAGATCACAGGGTTGCACTTCATGACTGAAGTGCCCTCGGGCAAGGCATCTAACGCCACATGGCTCCTGGGACTGTAACCAATACCCTGTAATATGAGTAAATCGCTTTGGATTAAAGCGTCAGCGAAGTGTAATGTCTTGAATTGGGGAAATAACAATAGTCTTTACTTCAAGCATTGTTCTTGTGCTGTCTGTAAATCGCCAAGTTTATCATTAACATCATTGTCTTTAGCAGTATCCATCTGGTGGTTGGCTATTAGCCAGGCCATGCCCTCCTAGTGACGCAAGACCTTCTGCATTGCTTCTAGTCAGGCCAAGAGCAAATGAAATGTAAATATCGTTTCTGATCTCCCGAAAAAACGGGAACTCCACTCACTTTGTCGAACACAAGTCAACCAGTAGCAAACCAAGGGTGGCGGGTCAACCATGCCATTTTGGAAACGTTAATTGTTAAGCTCTTGGTCAGACCAAGTCTCGAAGAGATTTGAAAGTCGATGATAATCAGACTAGTTGGCTATAGTCCATAAACATTTCAGACGGAATGCACTACTACTGTTGGTCATATTCCCTGAGGAGATGCTGGCAACTTGCTGGCGGTGACAAAAATGAATGGGAAGCACTAGTTAGGCCATGGATGGCACACATGCACGTGCGTTTAGTCTTATGTAGCAGCCAAAGATGGCTGTAGTTTCAACAATAAAAACACCCATTCTGCTTTGAGGCAATGCAATTTTTGAGGTCCACAGGGGCAGTGTTCAGTATAAATGGAGAGAGAGAGATCATCATTAGGCCTGTATGAATAACTACAAATGCACCTGGAGAGTGCAGATCTCCACCAAGGAAGCTGTTTGATAGAACATTTGACTGTGTTACACCCTATTTTTTAAGTCTTCCTCACCTCTTGTTGTGGAGTTAGAAACTGGAAAGTCAAAATCTGCCCTATTCCGCAATCGTGATCCGAATCACCTCCACAATTTAATCACATGTTCCTTTTGTCATTTCCAACAAATCCACAAAGTTTCATCCACATCCGTCCATAACTTTTTGAGTTATGCTGACAGACAAACAAACCAACAAACAGACAAACCAACCCGACTGAAAACATAACCTCCTTGCCTCCATGTTAGTATTTCATGTTTTTTGCCAGTGGTATCGTGTGACCCGGAAGCATTTGAAGGGACCTCGAGGGAGTTTCTACACAGTACATTTTCTGGTGTTAATTCAAGACTTGACAAGAGATGAGGAACCAACTACAAGAATGTAGTATTTGACTCTCAAAGTGTTGAATTCACAGAGTAACATTTACATTTTAATTCAGCTATTTGTTTCTTGGCCTCCTATTGGCATGGCTAAATGGTTAAGGAGTTGGTCTTTTTATCAGCAGTTGCAGGTGTGGATTAGCCTGATTCTCACCAGACCTCTCTCTGTGTGTGTGTGTGTGTGTGTGTGTGTGTGTGTGTGTGTGTGTGTGTGTGTGTGTGTGTGTGGCTCCGGAGCCCCCTGGTGGAGCTAAGCGAAGCTTCACCATACACAGAGCTCTCGAATCCTGCCAGACTCCTCCAGGTCTCGAGCCAGAAAATTGTTGTTTCAATATCAATGCCGACTCACATTGAGGTGTCACAGGGCAAATTATAGACTACATTGGGTCTTTATAGATTAAGGAAACGTTTTAGAAGGAACTTTTTGGTGAAAAATGATAAATAAAACCTTATGAATGCCTTATGAAGGTGAAGCCAACGCATGTTCTCTCAGACCTAACAGTGGAGATCACGAAGCTGCGCGAAACTACACTACAGGGCGAGAGTCAGGAAAGGTTCGAATCCCACCCTTACTAGTATATTCGTCCATGGTTGAGGTGCCCTTGACTTCAGCAAGGCACCTGAGTCCACATTGCTTCTGCCTTGAATAAACGAAAGAGTAATGTAGAGTAATTTTGAAGGGTTCCACTGATTGCTGTGAGTTGTAGCTACTTCCGCAAAGAAGGTTATGTTTTCAGTCGTATTGGTTTGTCTGTCTGTTTGTCTGCTTGTTTGTCAGCAGGATAACTTAAAAAGTTATGAACGGATTTGGATGAAACATTCTTCTATATTGCTAGCCTAGAAATCTAGACGCCCCTAGATAGCGCAAATTACATTTCAGGACAGGGCGAATTTCGACATTCCAGTTTCTAACTCAACAAAAAGAAGGCAGAAAAACGTTTCTTTTTTAAAAGGGTGTAACATAGTCAAATGTTCAATCAAACAGCTTCCTTGGCGGAGGTCTGCACTCTCCGAGTGCATTTCTAGATCATTATATTTTTCAAATACCCTAGGGGACAAAGCGCAAACCTAAAATGTATGTTTTGGTGTCCCAGAGAAGATATAGGTGCAGGGTAAATACACCAGGCACGATTTATGATGCGAAAGGGTTTGCTTTATTTTGTTGAAGCTCTGTCAGCAGTGCAGTACATTGCTTTCAATACAAAAAACCCCATCAAAACCACTTCAAATAGCGTGCATAGACATGAGTCAGTACATTATTTGAATGATTGCCATGCACCATGCCCAAAAAGACACATGTTGGTGCCTATCTGAGGGCTGCAATGCCCAGGTTGTTGTCGCGTTTGTTGAAGATGACGTAGTACTCCCTGATGAAGACGTCTCCCAGGATCCAGAGGCTGGAGCCCACTCCATTGCTGAAGTCATTCACAAAACCAGAGCTGCAACTATACTGGGTCTGGGGGATGAAACAGTTATTGTGTCAAAAATCAAGAAAATAATAAATTATTATTTATTGCACCTTGAAAGATGCTTGTGAATAATAATGAGATAATTGTAAGCTTAAAAGGTACCCAAGAACACAACAGAGAGACAGCAAACACATAGTCAGGCCATGACAACATACTCTACATGCAATATTGGACTCAAATATATATAATTCAAACATTTAAAATCATCGTGAAAATCATGGAAACATACAAGCTTCAGTCATAAACAGGACCATACTGTACCTGGCGAACGTATGTAGAGGCAGGAAGGCTGAAAGTGTATCCGTTAATGGTGAAAGTCACTTCAGGCATGTTAGCAATGTTACTGCAGCTCACCTGGAGGAGGAAGGGTCCAGAGATGACATGATGTAAACACTAAAGTAAGTACCAGAAGTACCAAGTAATGGCTCTATAAACAGTACCCATCAACCATATTTAGTACCACTGAGGTTTTTCTTATACTTCAGACATGTTTCGACGGTATAGCTTACGTCTTCATCAGAGGGTCACAAGGACAACTCTAACAGCAGGAGTTGTGACCATCCTTATTGAGAGGTCTCACCTCCATAGCAACATCAGCTGAGCATGTCACGTATCAACATCCATGTGACAATCTGATGAAGACGGAAGCTATTCCGTTAAAAAATGTCAGGTAAAAGACAAAACTTTTCTGTCTGAAGTATAAGAAAACTGGAAAAAGTTTACTATGACAGTTAGACATAATGAACGTCATCAATCTACATATTTGGTAAAACTGTAGTATAAAAGAAAAAAAACGTTCAGAAGACTTTTTCTTGGGCCCCACCGAAGCTGCCAGTGGCCCTGCGAGTACTTACTTGACCATTGGGGGCTCCAACAGCGTTGTTGATACTGGTGACCTCAGGTCCGACGATCATGGAAGTGCCAGTGTCCACAATAGCCTGGCAGCCACCATTGCAGGCCACCACCTGACCATTGACAGTGATGCTGCAAGTTTGGGTTCACACAAATTAAGGCATGAAAAATCAGGTGTTGTAGGCTTGTTCTAAACAGGCTTTAACAGCTATGAAACACATAGGCAACGAAATATGTTGGCTATATATTATATAATTCGCAAATGGCAGAAAATATCATCATATCATAATACATGTCCACAAATTGTTCAGCTCTCTCAGGTAAGCAATGGCAGCATTAGGCCAGGGAAAAAATATAAGCATAGCTTCCAAATTATATAAAACACATGGTAATTTTCTGTCTGCGTATTACTTACCATTTTCCAATGACTTTCCATGTATTCCATTTTCAACATTTGCCTATGACTCCTCTTTTTCATATTGGACTTAATTTAAAATCAACCTCATTGAGGTTCCCATCACTTCAACACACACACACACACACACACACACACACACACACACACACACACACACACACACACACACACACACACACACACACACACACACGCACACGCACCTGTCCATTTTGATCTGCCAGTATGTCTCGGAGGACAGGGGGATCCACACCAGATTCCCATTGTAGTGCTCAGCGTCATATCCACCAAACACCACCTCGCTTCCTGTGTCAGGGCTCCTGCACACATATTGGACACATTTTAGTTTGAAATTGTAATCATTTGCACAAGTGGAAACAACTGTATGTTACTTGCCCGGACAATATTTTATTTGCACGGGTGAACTGAAGAGGCAGACATTCTGTTTAAAATTGTGAATAACGGTATGTGGAAGGTGCAAACACACAAACGCACGCACGCACACACATACACACGCAAGCATGCACGCACGCGCACACACACACACACGCACGCACACATGCACGCACGCACACATGCACGCACGCACGCACGCACACATGCCCACGCACGCATGCACATACACTCACCTAGTTGTTTTTAATGAACAAACTAAATTACTGATAGTGCCATAGATCATAGTGAATGAGCGTGGGATTGGCAAATGTCAAGATAAACCATAAAGAATTTCCCACCTGCTCAGATAGACTGAGAAGTAGTCGTTCTGAATGAGGCCCTGTTGCACCATGTTGTCGAAGACGGTGGGGACTCCCTCCACTGCCATGCTGCCGTAGGCCAGACCCAATATGCCGTCGGCCTGCATGTAGAACATGAACGGAGCCTCCGTCTGGCTAAAGCCAAACTCCTGTTTCGTCACCGTCAAGCCTGCAACCTAGCAGTCGGGCAAACACAAGAACAATATACGAGTAAAAACATGCTGTTAGCTAGAATGTCAATAGCAGCTGGAGAAACACAAACCACAAACCTTTTTTGGTTTGATTTGATTGTTTTGTTCCACTTGTGTGCTGTGTGCCCTGAGGAAAGTCTTTGACTGTTTTTTTAATAGATTGAAGTGACATTTGTGATGGTAAAAACATTATTGTGGCTAACTTTACGGAGCCCTTAAAAAGACATGTGAGAGTAAAAAAAAATACCTACATGTTTCTTGTGCGCACCAGAAGCTCTCCTGCCCACCAGAAACTTTCGCGTGTGCACCTGAAACTGTAGTTTCTAGTGGACACGACAAAGTTTCTGGTGGCCATGAGAAACCCTTATTTTTTAACTCCCAAATGTCCTTTTAAATGCTCCTTACAAACTGAACTAAAAGGCTCATATTATAATGTTCATACCAGCACAGCTAGTTTAGTCCATGGGCTAATACACTGCTCTGTTCAAGCTATAAACAATAGTGACAGTGATTTGGTCACACTAACATCTGCTTCTAAAAATGCCCCGTATGCATTTGGATAAAAGTATTTGCAAAGTCATACAAAAGTCAATTCAGTGGGGTGCTGTGGCCATTGCACATGAATGTCCAACTTGCCCATGGTGACCAAGGTTCGAATCCGGCCAAAGTCAGTTCCCAGCCCCGCCACATGTCTCATTTCACACTATTTTAGTTCCAATAATGGCCGAAAGCAAAAAGAAAATCTTATTTTTTTGTAATTTTAGTTTGACGAGGACGACTGGCAGAAAAGACACTTAGTGTCAATGGCACAATCCTGACTAAATAAAGAATAAATATGAAAATGAAATTCTAAAAAAAGAAGTGAATTCTGCACACCTGAAGAGTGTCCCATCCCAGAGAGCCGCTCATGTATCCAGTACCATACTGGATAGTGAGGCCCTTTCCAGCGCTAACGAAAGTAGACGACTTGTAGGGATCAAACTTCTGATGGTTTCCTGAGGAAGACAAGGATATCTGTTTCTGATATGGCTGTCACGGGTAAGTGGTTATATTGGGGTGTCATGCTTGTGGTTGCCGGTTTGATTCCTGACCCGCCAGGTGGGTGGGTGGAGTACAGTATATCACGAAAGTGAGTGCACCCCTCACAGTTTTTGCAGATTTGTGAGTATATCTTTTCCTAGGAACGCATTACAGAAATTTAAGTTTGACACAATGATTAGTGACCTTTTAACCACATATTTATCCGCTTAAATTTCTTGATCACTCAGAAAAAAACAAAATACAGCCATTAATGTTTGAACATGTACCCACAAAAGTGAGTACACCCTAGATTAAAATCCGGTAGAGAAGGGGGCCGTGTTGGTTCGAATTGTCTCGAAATGAAAAGGGATTAAAAGGGAGGTCATCGGTGTGCGTTTCAACCTTTCTTTGCATTGAACTTTTACATTTTGAGTGTGCACCTAGCTTAAATAGATTGGTATGAGATTTAAATGCAATCCTATGGAGAATATCATGATCTGTTTCAGTAGTCACAGTGCATGTTGACATGCATGTTTCTTTTAGGTGAATTTCAGATTGCCAATGTTGACAGTATTCCTGCATCCCCAAACCATGCCAGTCCCACTACCATGCTTGGCTATTGAGAGGATACACTTTTTTTTGTAAAACTCACTTGTTTACCACTACACATGCTTGACACCATCTAAAGCAAATTTGTTTATCTTGGTCTCAAGAGAGATGAACAGACCAAGGATATGGATCACTGGAACCATGTCGTGTGATCTGAAGAGACCAAAATAAACAAATTTACTTTAGATGGTGTCAAGGATGTGTGTCTGTGTGTGTGTGTCTGTGTGTGTCTGTGTGTGTGTGGTGTACCACAGGCAGGGCTGCTGCAGAGAGTGGAGGGGACCCAGAGGTTGGCAGAGCCGGTGTCAAAGACGACCTTGAAGGACTGGGGAGGTGTGCCCAGAGAGATGACGCCATAGTACTCAAGCTGAATGGGGAGAGAGGGAGAGAGAGAGAGAGAGAGAGAGAGAGAGAGAGAGAGAGAGAGAGAGAGAGAGAGAGAGAGGCACGTTAACAAACACCAAGAAAGCAGAGAATGCGCGCACACATCAGTGGCACAAGTGCTGGACAAAATAAAATAACTTTTTAATGGCACAATGTTTCGGACGCTAAGTCCTTCATCATTATTGCTCTTGATGATGAACTATGCGTCCAAAATGTGGTGCCATTAAAAATATGGGAGCATATAACAGTGTTGTTAACACACACACCTGAAAACTGTAGCACACTTGATCACCATCATCCCAAGATCAAATTTAACAAAACTTACTGTATTTTGGTAATACAGTAAATTATTAGTTTATTATCTTGTTTATTAGATCGAATTTGGCAATAGACAGCGCAGTTTCAACCATCATCCTACACAGTGCCTGGTGAGACCCCCTACTGTCTCAAGCCAATCTGACCTGTGCACAAAATGGCTCCTCTACAGTGTGGCGGTTCCACAGTGTCATTCAACTTCAGTGTCACCGTCACAGACTCGTTGATGAAAAATCCAGACATTAAAAAATTCATAGAATTTGATGGTGGTGGTAAGTATTTGTGAAAAAAGTAACATTTGTAAATGGGCAGCATGAATTCTGGAAAAAACTGCTAAAAATATTACACAGTGCACTTTTAAGGAGTAAATACATGGCAAGACTTCTATGGTCAAATTGTGCTCTCTGCACATAATGACTTTCACGTGTGGCTGTTCCTAGCCAGGCCACGCCCTCCTAGTGATGCAACACCTTACACCCAAGAGCAATGTAGATATTCTATCTGATCTCCGGAAAAATCAGGAACTCCACCCACTTTGTTGGGAACCAATCAACTTTGAGCAGCTCCAATGGCCCAGGCGTGTTCAGGGCAGCGCATGGTTTAAGCAGAGATGCTCCATTGGGACTAAGAAAATGTTGGTTTAAACTTCAGCACAGGCTTTGCTGGCCTCAACCAGTAGTAAACCAAGGGAGGCGGGTCAACTATACCATTTGGAATCGTTAATTGTTATGCTCTAGGGCCAGACCAAGTCTCGAAGAGATTTGAAAGTCAATGATAATCAGGCTAGACTGTTCCACACTGTCATTCATTCATTTCAGTGTCACCGACTCATTAGTGACACAAACCCAGTTTCAAAATCCTCTCACATCAGGGAGCTCCGTGGCTCAGTCGTGGTCCCGCTCTTTCTCTTTAACTGCCCTGTCAGAATAAAGACAGGAAAGTCCATAAACAAATCAAAATAAAACACCCTCACTCACATCAGCATCGTTGGTCATCTGTTCGCCTCCGAAGACGTTGGAGTCGAACTTGCCTATGGGGTTGTAGGGGAACCTCCGCCTGAACTGCTCCCACTCCCCCCTCTCCTCCATGGTCGCCCTCACTGACTTGTGCTTAATCAGGGGCATCCTGGTAAAAACATACAATTCAGACACACACACGCATGCACGCACAAGCACATGCACATGNACATGCACATGNACATGCACACACACACATACAAGCACATGCACGCACGCATGCGCACACACACACACACACACACACACACACACACGCACACGCACACGCACACGCACACACTTTTAGAGGCTTATCTTTTGCTGCTTGCAAAAAAGACATGGAGTTATTTATATATTAAACATTTATTAACAAACTGAACAACAGAATTGCATTATTGCATTATGGCAAACAACACATATGCAACAACAGCAAAATAAATGCTGATGACAAACCTATACCAAAAATATTTTCAAGAATGATGCATTGGTTGGTAAGAAAATTTGCCTTGGACTTTCACAAAGCTACCACATAACACACAACACCTAACAAAATACAGTATGACATGAGGCCCTATTCTAGGCCAACCGTATATGACATTGATTGACAATGAGCTTGCTTACCTAACCAAGCAGTGGGACAGTGCCACCAGGGCACACAGGACGATAGCCACCTTCATGTTACTGTTCATCCAGAGACTGACTTGCGATGAAGTGAACCTCTTGAGTCATGCCAGACGTTTATATACTCTACCGGTCTCCATCAGTTACTGTATCTTTCATCAACACCGATAACACCCTTTTTTTAGTTTCGCCAAATTTGGTATGGATAAGGACTGAAGCACAATGTTCTCATTAATCTAAGGTAAATGTTTGAGGATTAATTACTAAAGTAAATAAGGTATTACACGTCATTGATGTAGAACTGTGGTTGCATGTATTGTCTAATGAGTTTTTCGAAATGTGCTGGGACAAACGTAGGCTAAATGTCCTTCACAGATACCACTGTGGTCAGCAGTCTCATTGCCATGGAGTGAAGCCAAGGGCTTTATTAATCACATACGCACATTTTACATGAAGGGAAATGATGAAGGGGTCATCCGCTCTGAGTGTAAATAAATAAAGACCTAAAACACATACAAATAAATACATACACTTGAAATTGGGGAAAAAAATAAGTTACGCAAACATTAAAAAGAACAAAATGCTCTCTGCATTTCTTTCTCTCTTATCTAAATTGAGCTAAGGTGTGTCTGGCCCACCCAGTTCAAACCTTGGTTTCTGCATGCATTGGTACTGGCAGACTAGTGATTTTATATTGTTTATAATGAAAAAAAAAGACAATTGGAAAAGAGAAATGGAAGTACTAGGTCTGCACACCGGCAGTACCTTTTTGCAGAGTAGTTGTGAACCTTCTCAGTTAGAAGGACATGTAAGAGTAGAGTGCACACAAAACTTATCATACTGAGATTACAAAGTACATGATTAAAAAACAAACCAGCTGACTTATTATCAGGCTCTGCTCTGGACATAATGTTTTTTTTAATTCAGGTGAATGGGTAAGAGGGGATTGTCTCAATTGCTTTTAACTGACTTGGATCAACACGAAAGTGAAAAGCAGAAAAAGCAAAAGCCCAACTGGGAAACTCTCATTGTCATTGTGACAGCACTACACACCACACAACGAAATTGCATTTATGCCTCATCCATGCAAGGGGGCAGCAGTGCAGCGGGACGGTACCATGCTCAGACCAGGGTACCTCAGTCATGAAGGAGGATGGGGGAGAGCACTGGTTAATTACTCCCCCCACCGACCTGACGGATCGGGAGTTGAACCGGCAACCTTTGGGCTACAAGTCTGACACCCTAACTGGTTACCCGTGACTGACCCACCGCTTACCTGTGTCTGCAGAATTCAGCATTGTGGCAAAGAATTATAAACACCACTTCTTATTACATTGTAATAACAGCATATAGGTACACACAAATGCATGATGTAATTAACATATTGGTGCATGCTATTACATATTATTACACTGGTTATTACACTGTACCTAATGTGGTAGACCTACTGTAATAGTGAACCCTTAAAACAAATGTGTTACCACAACTTATTTTCTTAGTTTCTTCTCTTCCTGGTTCACCCCTGTTCTAGGGCACTCTGAGTAGTGTGAGTCTCAGTGCATTGGTGAGGTGCCTGGACACTTTGTCACAGTGAGGCTGGCTTTCCTCTTGTCAGGAGAACGAGCTAGAATTGATCCACCGCAGGAAGACTCGATACCTCCCCAGCACTAATGAACTCCATTCTTATCAGCTTTAACCAAGGCATGCTGCCTGGATCCCCCAAGGGCCGCATCGTTTCCCCCTCTGAGCTGCTACTGAGCTCCTATTCTTACACTATATTTTACAGCCCTCATTACACACATACAGTTAAACTGTTTGTTATTAATGCAGCAATATTGTGCTTGCAGGCCCACCGACAGTGGCAGGCAAAGTTCAGTTGTGCTAAGCCAAGAATTGGGTCCCCATTAAATTGTAATTGTATGAACTACTGAGTGGGGGGCCCTTTCAGATGATTTTGCCCCGGACGGCCGGGCCCCTCAAAAGCTGTCAGTGACCCTGTGTACCTGCACTGCAACATAGAATTACCATTTATAGGGTTAGGTATACAGTACAGTGCAGGGTAGACTGAGTAGGCCTACCGTCAAAGTACTTACAGTATAAGCTCACTCGGCGCGGCCATCTTAGCGACACCCTCGGGGAGCTATTTCAGACTGGAAAGACCAGACCCCCTGAAAATGACTGGCTTTGTTGTACTCTCAGATATCTAATCAGGGCCGGAATAAGGCCTGGGGCCCCTAGCCTGCAGGTTGCCATGGGCCCCCCGGAAGACACATTTCGTGACAAATTTACATAGACAGTGTTATGGGAATTAAGGATAACATGTCTACCAACTGTACTCAACACCACAGATGAAATGTTCAATATTGCATCTTGTCTCAATTCTACAATTTTTCACTTTTGGCCAATTGGGGGGCCCCTGGCTGCAGCCATATCTAGCCTGTGCATTAATCCGGCCCTGTATCTAATGGTTGCAAAAATCATATGGTTAAAACCTTTGTGAAAAGTTTATTAGACTAAAGTCAAGCATGGTAGTGGGACTGACGCGGCATGAATGACGCCAACATTGAGAAGCTGAATTTCACCAAAATAAACATGTAATATGTACTGTCACTACTGAAGCAGATCATGATCCTCTCTATGGAGTTTTTTAACATAGGGGTGTACTCACTTTTGCGCCATCATAATTTCACAAAAATGGAAATATACTGCATGTCATTTAAGTTAAATTATTAACCTTACACTTCTGTTGTAAACTCAGGTCTATGCATATTTTGGAAATAACTTATTGTAATATTGTTAAAAATGGTACTTTTCAACAGGGGTGTGTGCACGCACTGTATATACGGTACGCTGCAGCAGCTACTAAAGGTTGTGATGTCAAGATGTCACTTGCTCAAGGGCACTTCAGGTATGGAGTAAGGTAGGGAGTTGAAGGGTGGGATTAAAACCTGCAGTGCAAACCTCTGATCTAAAGTCCATCTCCCTAGTGGCTCCTCATGGCTGCCGATTCAAATGACAAGAGTAGGCAACAACGAATACTAAGAGTAGCTTAACAAGCATTCCACCGGAATTTGCTCATTAAATGTGATAATGAAATTACATGTTGATTATTCGTTGCCGAACAACAACTAACAGCTAAGTACTAATGGTGAAATCAGTACAGGCCCCTTTTTTTGCACATTGGTTGATCTTGCACTTCTCTCTCTCACCACCCCCCTTTCCGTTGTCATGGAAACAGAAGGAGTAGCTGATCTTATTTTGTGTGTGTGTGTGTGTGTGTGTGTGTGTGTGTGTGTGTGTGTGTGTGTGTGTGTGTGTGTGTGTGTGTGTGTGTGTGTGTGTGTGCCTTTCAGAGGGGGTTTCATTCTATCTATCCATCCATACATCCATCCATACATTTATGCTTTGAATTTCATGAGGGGCAGGGGCTCCAGGGGCCAGCCATTTTTGTGGACGTATAGCCCATGCAGTGGCTCAATAAAGCGATTTTAAAAGTCAAATTCCTTCTTCAGTGGTCCATACAGTACACTGTTTTCCTACACACAAGTCCTCTACAATGATGCCAAGACCGCTGCAGGCTACTGTTATTGAAAGCAATGTATAGTCGGTGGTCTGGGATTCAAACCGTCTACACTCCAGTTTATTGTTCATGTATGTTTCTGCCGTTTTTGTTTATTTCCTACATTTAGCTCCATGTCTAGTTTATTCATTACAAAAGCGCACGCCACTCAGATTAGGCTAAATTCATTGTCAATCAGAAATCAATAGTTTGATAAACTAGCTTGGTTGTTTCTCAAATTGCAGCATCTAATCAATGCAAAAGTACACAGTGGGTGCATCCCAATATGTGACCTTGCCTCCTCCACTTGCCTCCTCCACTTGCTTCTTGTCATGATGACATCACTGACAACAGCATTATATTTCAATATCTTGCAAAAGCTCAATTGTAAAGTATTTTTCTCATTTGCAATTGGGATGGTGAATGAAAAACAGTCCCTCAAAAGTTGTTGTGGCTAGGCTGACAGCTGGGAAACTTTATCGTTTTCTCCACGGAGGAGGGGCCAGGAGGCGGGACGAGGAGACAAGCACAAGTGGAGGAGGCAAGGACACATATTGGGATGCACCCAGGGTCAACACTAATGACTAGACTTAGCTTTTCTTCAAAATGCACATTTGTGCATGCCGGCAAAAGTTCCAGTCATTCAGTTACACATGCAGCCCTCATAACCAAAATACATGTTTTTAATACAACATTTGTTACCCCAGCTCATATACCCGATTCATCTTATCTAGTATCATAACGGCTCAATGATTAGAGCGCTGGCCTTAAAATTAGATTGCAGCAGCAGCAGGTTCAAATCTCACCCTTACCAGCACCTTCACCCATGGCTGAAGTGCCCTTGAGCAAGGTGTCTAACCCCACATTGCTCCAGGGCCTGTGACCAATACCCTGTACTTAAATAACTAAGTCGCTTTGGATAAAAAGCATCAGTTAAGAGTGTAATATAATCTAGCTATGCAGCTGTTGTAGGCCTAAAGCACTTTCTGACTAAGAATTACCCACTGTCCAAATTAATAAACCAGAATAGTACCAGTAGCCAAGACCAATATACAGTTTGTAGTACCAGTATAGTCTCTGTGAAAAAGAGTTGTATAGACTCAGTGATGCCACCTGACTGGATTCCTCCATTTTTGCAGTTGTAACTCTGAGCCCCCACCCCCATCATGAGGCTGAAATATTTATGTCAATTCAGCGGTTGAATTATTTACACCAAACACCAACACTGTTGGAGCTTCAGTTCACTCCTTTGATGAAATTGATCCGTTATCAGAGACGCTGGCAGCCCAGACCAACATTAGTCCTATAGCCTCTTACTGCAGATGGGGTCGCCGGCGGACCTATTCGCTATTTGCTGAAACTACATCATAACAACATTGCTATGACAGCAGGCTACCTAGTGCCTGAAGTAACAGATCAAGTCATATCCATTACAGATTTGGTTACAAGGTTATAACATAGGCTCTGCGCAAAGGGGTTAACTTAGCATTAACTAAAGGGTAGAGAGGGTTACTTACTGCTGATGTTGGTCCTTGAGTCTAAACGTTCGGTCAAATTTTCACTGTAACTTTTGAATAAAGGCCATGATACTACCAGGGTTGGAGCCAGCCTGCTTGCCTGTTAATACTGTACAAACAAACATTGTGACAGACGTCACCTGATGTGCCTTAGTTTTTTGACAACTGTAAAAAAATATTCGTGCTGTTGAATGGTCGCATGCATGGTTTGTATGGTATACCATATGATTCTGCATGCATGGTTTATATGGCTAAATGCATACATTTACACAATTAGTCTCCAAACATCAAAGAGTTGGGATTAATATTGTGGGATTGAAAATGCTCTGTGCAACCAGACAGCAGTTAGAGAAGCAATGGGAGATTCTTCACTCGCTGGGGGCTTGGACAGATGCTCTGTAATCACTGACACACAAGTTTAAATGACCAACATGGCATGGAGTTAAGATTATATGACTGTACCCAAGATGTTCTGGATCACACAAATTTCTGCATCACAGAAGGGTTGCCAAAGATCCTACACTCCTAATAAAATGTATAAAATGTTACAGGCATCTATGCAGGTTCCATGCTTGGCCCTATATAAAAAATAAAATTGAAATAGGACTGGACCACAAGACATTTTTCACCTAGTGCCTTTGAAGAGATGTCAAGGGGGAGTTACAAATTTAGGGACCATCCCATTATCCTAACTCCGGTCGTCTGCCTTTGGTTGTAGCCTCGCGCTTCACTGACGCTCCGTGGAGAAAACAAAACCGTTTCCCAGCGGTCAGCCTATCCACAACAACTTTTGGGGGACTTTTCCCCATTCAGCATCCCGATTGCAAATGAGAAAAGGACCTTTGGAGTTGCACTTTTGCGAGATATTGAAGTAAACTTGCGTGATGACATTACATGGCCACAAGCACAAGGGAGAACAGGAATTAGGATAATGGAAAGATCCCTCAGTGTTTACCTTGCACTTGCAGTTGTCCCAAGCTGCCAGTCCACAAATCAAAGTGGACATATCAGACCCACAGCACCGCTTCTATGGTGGATTTCACCTTGATGCCTAATGCAGCAGGAAGAGCAGAAAAAAAACAAAGCAAACAACAACAAAAAACAAAAACAAAAGAAAGTGCTCCCTGAACTGCTGCAAATGTCTCTTGGAGGGTGCACTCGGTGCTGTGACTGCTATGCAATGGCAGGGCGTAGAAGTTAAATAGTAATAATCAAGGACTGATATGAAGGTCTCCCAAAGTAAACACTGACCGTTGATCTTTTTCCAGATAACATCCTCTGATGGCGGGAGCCATCGGTCTGGTTAAGAAAAACAAGTTGAATTGGAGAGATGCGAAAAGCAGGTTTGTGGATTCGGGTGTGGGAGTAGATTGAGCCAAGAATGCAGGGCAACTACAGTCTGTTTCAGTAACTTTTGTTTCTTTTATTGTTGAACTGATCACGTACAATGACAAATGCTGACTGAACCTGCCTCCTGTTACCCAGTGCCACTTGTCTTATCGTGTGATGTGGAGGCCCCACTGCAGCAGAGGCATGACGTCACATTAAAGCCACAGTGTGTCATTTTTAGTAGTTTGTTTCTCAAATGTATTCTGTTCATTCCTAAATATGATCTTTTTCATGAACAGTAATTAAATAAACTAAAATGTATTATACTGGTCTGACGAGAGTAGGTTTAGCAGTCAAATTTAGGACAGGTAATTCATAATGGTGGGTTTACATGGAACAATTCCACATATTCATGTACTGTATTGTAACATGTACATCTGTAAGTCATGCTGAACACTTAGAGATCAGTAGTTGTTGTAATATATTCATGAAAAAGATGGCATTTGTGAATGGGCAGAATAAATTCTGGAAATAAACTACTAAAAATAAAACTGAACCTTAAATCCAAAATTCAACTTAGGTGGAGGGGAAGATTCACACAGTGGCACGTCCGCTCAGTTACATTACAATCAGCTGACAGACCTGGAAATCTTTAGCATACAATCAACCACAATGATGGACAACAACAACAAGAACAACATTTCCATTTTAGGTCTTTCGGCTGGACGGAGGAAGTTGATGACAGAACGGCAGATCAACGCTAAGCCACAGCAGACATCACACACTGACAACAGCGAGAGAGAGAGAGAGAGAGAGAGAGAGAGAGAGAGAAAGAGAAAGAGAAAGAGAAAGAGAAAGAGAAAGAGAAAGAGAAGAGAGAGAGAGAGAGAGAAAGAAAGAGAGAGAGAGAGAGAAAGAAAGAGAGAGAGAGAAGACGAGAGAGAGAGTTTACAGGTAAAAAAAAAAAAATCTGCTGACTAGCTCAGCAAAATAGTTTCAGGTGCAACACAGTCAACAACCTCACAGTCAGGCAGAGATGTGTAGTGCGATATCCATCACTGTTGGTGTAGCTCTGTATCCACCGCTGTTGGTATAGCCAAACATCCACACACAAGCAACGCCAAATTAACACTCTCAGGTGAGCACTTGATCAGTGCAGTGTTTCCTGAAACAGTCACAGAGTGCCAATTGCACCCATTTGTATGGTCGATGTTGGTGTCGCCGTCACTTGTCAGTATCCCTTGTCAGTGCATCCTGTGGAGGGTCCATGTGTGTCTTTGCATTGTGGCCAAGCACCAAGCCGCTTCTGCCCATCTTCCTCTTCACGCAAACTCGCACAGCCAAACAACAGCGCCATTTAATTTAACCATTTACCACACAGACCAAAAAGCCAGTCACAAATCACACGTACGGTAATGAAGCCAAAGCGAAAGAGAAATGGAGGGAGGAGGGGAGAAGTCATCTGTTCAGAGCATCGAGGTTTCTCTACACTTTCCCCTCCCCGCTCTTCCTCCTCTCCTCTTGAGCTGGCACGGAGAGCTAATGTCCCAAAAAATGACGGGAGGAGGTGAGCGAGAGCGAGAGAGAGAGAAGGAGCAAGAGAGAGAGGGAGCAAGAGAGCAGATGATCCCTTAAGAGAAAATGGGAGGGGAAAGACCCTTGTTGTGTTTTCCAGGTGAAGAGATTGGTGAGGAAAGGAAGATGTTTGGGAAGGGGAGGGGAGAGAGGGAGAAGTTCAGAAAGGGGGCAATAGTAGTTGCTTGTTTGCTTGAGTCGCCCTCAATGTAAACAGGGTTTTTTTGTCAAAAGAGAAAAGAAAGGGAGAGCAGAAGGAGCTGGGAAACGTGGAGCATTTTTGTCCAGAGTCTCTCCACTGATCTCCAGCTTTATTCTCTCATCCTCTTAGTCTCTTCTCTTCCAATCCCACTCCACACCTTCTCCCGTTATTCCAGCATGGGACACTCCCCACAGTGTAGTGGGGGAGTGGTGGTGGGTGGTGAGGGATGTAGGGACCGGCTCCATTTTATTTGCCGAACCTCTGCTCACACCCTGCGAAGCTCTGCAGGGCACCCAGCAGGTCTTCATAGGAGATGTCTATGTGGGTGGGCAGGGAGCTGCAAAAAAACACACAAAAACACACTTAACTTTACTTTTATTTTTCAGGACATAGTGTATACATGCATGCAAATATGACAGATTATAGCACAAAGGCAAATTTTCATCTGATGTCCAAAATACAAGCACATACGTATGCAGGTACGCGCACACACACACGCACGCACACGCACACGCACACGCACACGCACACGCACACGCACACACACACACACACACACACAGCATTTCATTGCACACTGCCAGTTGCACTACAAAAATCACAACGCCAATTGCGCTCCAAAAATCTCAATGTCATTTAATTAAGACTTACAATGTTTCTATCCCCTGGATCGCTAACATTAGCCTCTTCACAACAATTAATTTGAGCAAAGTCAAACAAACATACTCTGCTGCTCATTACACCAGCTGGTTTGCCAGAGCTCAACGAAAATGAGATATCTACACAAATCTGCCTCATCGCCTCTGAAGACGTTGATACTACAGTGCCATCTAGTGGACATCTGCTGTCAATTTCAGTGAACTGAAAGGAGCGTTCCTCGTTTAGTTTTGTGAGTGAAGGTAAGTGAATGTGAAAGCCCACCTAGTAAACTCCTATTGTCATTGTGACACAGCACTCCATAGCACACAGTACTCGCTGCACACAATGAAACTGCATTTATGCCTCACACAGTCCCAAACGGCGCCCAAAGGAAGGAGTGCAGCAGGGCAGTACCATCAAAGAGGTTGGATATATAATAAGAGGAATCGAAACACGCCCACTCAATGCAAAATTTGGTCTCCTAAGGGGGCGTTGTCTAGGGTTGTGCCGATAGACGATGTCATCGTCCATCGGCGATGGACAGCTGGCATCACGATGGACAGCCAACATCGTGATGCCAAGGAATTTGTATTTTTGAAGCCGCTGCTATTGCCATCATTACGGTGCATTACCGTAAAATCCTTAGTAGCAGCGGACTGCGCAGGTAGCAGGACTGAACGGACCGAGGTTGTCAACACAAGCCTCAAGCAGAGTGAATTTTATAGCTACGAAAAAAACCGCAATGGAATAATAAAACAAAACTTGTGAACTAAGCCCTACTATTGTTTGCTGCATATGAGTTCAAGTAAGTGTCTGATTGCCTTTATTTATGTGACCCAAGTTTCTACAACGGAGAGTCATGAGGCATTGGTTCTCCCTCCGGAGTAGCCTAAAGTGAAAGCAACAAATCGTTCAGCAATTGCGACAGTTTACCATTTCATGTTTAACGGAAATTCGACTCAAATGTTTAATCTCTTCGCGATGGAGATGTCTTGTGAAGTAGCCACACAAGATTGTAGGCTACACTTCTGATTAGCCCACTGCCAAGAGGGAGCGCAAGCGATTCCATGTCTGCCCGCGTCTTTGTGGCTTCACCGCAATTGTTTCCATTGATGAATTAAAAAGTCTCGCTATGTGCTTTAGAAACATTCGCGTCGGGTAATTTGCTAACTCGGGCTAAAATCCATAGCAAAACCTCGAGAAGGCACGCGTGGGTTCTCATCTCTTCCATTTGACAAACGTTCTGGGCTTCCCTGCATGGCTAAAGTTATGTACCGGTATGCAAAAAACGCAGTGACACAGCTGCTCTTGAAATAGAACTACGCCGTTAAATAACACACTCTAGTAGCAGCCTGCAGTAGGATGCATCGCGAAATTTACTGAAAATAAGTTTCCACGCGGTGGAGTTTGGAAGAGCGGGCTTGAAGCAGCTGATGGTGACACGAGAGACAAGAAGGGCGATGGGGAGGGGTCGGTCGGGGAGAGTCGCTCTCACAGACAGCAGAGCGACCATCTCTGTTGCAGACAGTAGCGCAGCTGGAGGAGGTTTAAACTTTTTTTTTTTAAGAATTTAAAAACTGTTAATATATTTGACTTAGGCCTACTCTTAAAGCAAATGTATTAAAATAATAGCTTAGCGAAAAAAAAACGAATATGATACTTTTAAAAAAAAAATGTAATAAAAAAATAATCCCCCCCCCAACGACGACGATGTCATCGTCCATCGCCTCGTCTCACTGTAAACATCGTCAGCTGCCAATTAGGGGGACATCGCCCAAGCCTAGCGTTGTCCCTCCTTCTTCTCATTTCGTGGTGTTTGCACAAGACATGCGCTACCGCCATCTACAGCGCTAAGGGGACTCCATTTATTCTCTACCTCAAGACTCCGAAGGTCTCCTACATAGACATAGTCTATGTCTATGGTCTCCTAATCGAAGGTCTCCTAAAGGGGCGTTCACCCGACGTAAAGTGGATACCGGAAAAAGAACCCGCCTGCTTTATCTCACTCTCATATACGATTCTCTGGTACCATGTTTGTTAACTGAGCAGCAGACGTTGCTTAACAACAGTTTTTCTAACCTACGATTTTGGATTGTTTGTATTGACAAGTGGAAAAAAAGATATAATGCCTATTATAAATGAAGTTTGAAACCCTGCTTTTTCGGATGCTTTTAAAAGATTGCTGACAGTTGATTTCAATCGAGTCAGATTAGTCCGAATTGAAAAAATGTCAGCCAAATCCCTAGCATGGCAGCATTTCTTTTGCTGTACAAGGAAAACATAGTCATAAAGTAATCTGTATTTTTGTCTGTGATTGAGGCCTTCGAGAGAGAGAGAGAGAGAGAGAGAGAGAGAGAGCAAACGAGAGAGTGAATACTCACATGAACTCTGAGAGTCTGATGTGCCAAGGGAGGAATCCCAGGGTGCTTTGCACCGGTCCAAACTTCAGTACCAGGTCTGGGTCTGGTATGTTCTTAGGCTCTACAGAGGAGAAATAAAACACAGGCAGCATTAGACACCTCATGAGCACTCTCCAATTTCAACTTTTGTCTGGACAGACTGAAAAAGTTCAGGGGACGGAATCGGAGTATGTCTTCAGTTCAGTTTTAGTCACATACAAGAGAAGACAATGAGCATCCAAACAAACCGTACAGCTTATGTCCTTCTTCTAACCATGTTGTCATTGCTTGTGCGTTGTTAAATATTATTTACCTGTGAACCCACTGAATTACATATGTTCTATAAGTAACACTTCCCATTACCAAACAATGGATACATGTACAGCTGCAGCCGATTTCTAGCATCTTTGCATTTGACTAAGAGGAAAAATATTGAACAGTTAACCCATTGGCGCCTGAGCCAGTTTTTAGAAAAGGTCCCCAATGCCTGAGGGTTTTTTGAGATGAGAAACAATGGTTGCAAACTCCTATGATAAATTCAATATCTCAGCCTCTGGAACACATAGGGACATGGGACAAATTGCATTTAAAAGGTAAAATCCTCAGCTTTCACGGGATTATGCTCATTCAGCATTAACACTGACACATATTCCTTAAAAAAGTCATATCTCAAATGATTGAAACAAGTTTCATGTGCTTTCAGGATAATGCTTGATGCTGCTATTTAGCCTATTATAGGCTATTAGGCTACTAGGCTATTGTTACAATAGCCGACTATAACTAAATGATAATAATCATTATTATTATAATTATTATACAGTCATTTCTGCCATAAATCGGGGGACATTTGTCTAATACAGCCACTTGCTCTCCCACCGTCGAGTATGGCCGTTTTGTTCCTCCAAACGTTATGCAGAGACCGATATGCAATTTCATCCTATTTTGAGACGGGGCTCCACTTTGAGCTGGATGTGTGGCCGCGCGTCTATAATCCGCATGTCTACCGTTGTCTGCCTCACCAATAGGCTATCACCATATCCGAAAGTTCCTCAGTGAAAATATTCTGAAATAGGCCTATATCTAAAGGACGTGCTTCCTCAGATATTGGCACCTTCACCAATTGCCCAGAGTGTCGGAGTGAACTTTTGGTAACGTCGGGGGCGAAATCTAGCTGACTGTAGGGGCACTATATTTGGAAGCCACTCGCCTACCTCTTCATGCGGCCGCGGCAAATCACACTCCTGCTCTCTATCTAAAGGGTCTTCAATCATATTTCCTTTCCTCGATTAAAATCTCTTCATTACCTTTCAACTGAACATCACGTTCGCTGTAACAGCGTGTCTCGCGAACCACAGCCTTTTTTTTTTACCTGTGTGAAATGGCTAAACAACCCACGTCTGCAGAAGCGAGCATGGTTGATTTCATTTGACATTTTTGTCGACGAATCAAACTTTTTTTTTTGCCACATGATCTTTAAAAAATCGAGAACACCCACCTTGTGTGTATTTGAACAAAATATTGTGCATTGCATCTCCCATGCGTCTTGAAAATATTGACAAATCAATAATGTTGCGTTTTGCAACAACCGGCGTCAGGGCCAATGTTGCGTAACGCAACAACCGGCGTCAATGGGTTAAACACTAGGGGCGCTGTGGCGCAGCACACTCTCTATTGGGAGGGAAAGTAATCTCATCGCCCCCTGCTGGCAACGTTCCAAGCCCCTGCAACAAATGAATGTGTTTTTTCTTTGAAAAATTACATCTCGGCCCTGACGACGAAGTAGAAGTAGTGGCAGTCATATTATGGGCAAGTTGGCCCGTTTTATCGAATTGGGTGGTAAAATGTTCGGTTTTTCACTTATCTGAACTGATTTTAATATTCTTTAAAAAGCTAGTACAGAACTACACTGACTGGTATGTGTGACGTGTTTACTCCATGTAATTAGCATAGCCAAATTAGCATAGCCAAACATGAGCCAGAGAGGTGGTTACTCGTCACCACAGAAGCCACCATATCTACTAGAGAAGTTAAAACCAAACCAAAACAATCGCGTGTATATATGTGTAATAAGAAGACAATGTGGAACTCGCAGGATTACAAGAATGTGAAGATATGCGGAGAACTTGCGTTCATTCGCGTTCATTTGTTTCTCTGTGTTGTCAACGAGGCGCGAAGCAGAGCATGCTGGGAGCTGTAGTCCGCTTCCGACCAGATTGGCACAATTTCTATTTTTCTTAAACTAGCAAAAAACTACTCAGGATTTTCACAGGTAGTACTTCACCCTATTGTGTACCCTGAAAAATGTGTCTGGTGTTATAGTTCCTAGTCATATCTTTGTGGGATTTTTTTAAAAACTCGTCTATGGGAGTTTCAATAGGGTCGCCCTGGTGTTTGGAACGTAACCGCTAGGATCGCTGTTTTCCACTTTCCCTCCCAATATACGGCTGTGGCCCACTAAAGGTCAGATTAGACTTCAGCAACTGCGAGCGTGAAAAGTCGCGTGGGAGTGGCCACGAACCAATTTTGTATTCATGCATCTGCGAGCTCTGCGAGGTCCGAGGTCTCGTTGCCAGCCACATTTGAAATTGCGCGATTAGGATACTTTCACTACATTGTAAGCACTGCGGTCATTATTAAGCAATGTTGCTTTCTATCCCGGTTAGCTAGGTATTTTCACACAAATTGCAAAGGCAATGCACTGGTATCATTATTTGACATACCCAGTCTGTTTTCACGAGCAGAAAATGCAAGCATGTAAAGACAGTTGATTCTGCCGATGTGTGTTTACATTCGGTGGAGGAACGGTAGTAAAACCGCAGGCATTGTGCCACGAGTGTTCAACTGATGCATTGTTTGTTACTTAGCTTAGCTTCGTGTATTTACACACATTTACACACAAGGCATTAATAAAGTTTTTAACAGAATACAGCTCTGCTCTCGCAAACTACTGGCATTGCGCTGCCACAAGAACAGAACAAGGAAGTAGCGAGACGACCAATCATAGTGCCTTTTTGTCTGCGTACTCCGCGTCCGTCCGACGGATAGTTAGATTTTTTTCGAGGCGCTAGACGACGGGCGCAGAGCCTCTGAGAGGGGGGCGTGGACTCGCACAGACAGAAAACGGACGGACGCAGATTCTATGCGAGCGAAGCATAAATCTAGCTTAAGCCCCCACACATTTGGGCTTGCATGCCCAGGGGCACCCAGGTTTGAGTCCGGCCTGGGTCACTTCCCAATCCTACCCAGTCTCTCTCTCCACCATCACTTCATTATTACTTTACATTTAATTACATTGCATCTGGCAGACGCTTAATAACCAAAGCGACTTACAAACCAGGACATAATCATAGCCAACATTGCTAGCAGATACAAGTGCACCGGAAATATACAGAACAACAAGTGCAGATGCAAAGATGGGATAGTTTGGGTTCCCCGCCCCCCCGTTTTTTTTTAAGTAGAGTACACACACACTCTACACATCATGTCAAAGAGTCTGGCCTGGAGCTAGGGCAGCTCAAGCATTAGTGTAGTAGATAGTCACTTCCTGTTGATCTTCACTGTCCTATCTGCATTAAAGGCAAAAGCCCATAAAAATATCTTTAAAAAAAGAACAGTAAAACTGAATCTAAAGCTGAATCTTTCTCCTGAATTGCCATGAATAAGTTAGCAACAAAGTTGTTTTTTTGTTGTTTTTTTAACAGCCAATGACGCTCTGCCTAATTCCCAGAGACACATCCAGTTGGATTCCTACAAATGTGGCTTCACTGGTAGGGCAACTCGTGGAGGTCAACAGAGACTTATTGTCTGTTCCCAACAAAACTGTGGAGCCAGCTGGGTGGACCCGTTAGGGGACGACTCATAATGAATACACGGCCACTCCAGTCCGACAACCACATCCTTTATGATTTCCGGCAGAACAGGACTGTTAGTGGAAGAGCAGGTGTGGAGTAAATGGAACTTGCTAATGCAAACCTGTACTGCCCCTCACACTCCCACCCCCTTTTTTCCTAGTGGAAAAAAAACATTCAGTATTGGCAGGCATAGGTCTCTTCTTCAAATTCCCAATGGCACACAATCATTGAAGTTAACGAATGAATAAGTGAATGACTGAGTGAATGAAATTAATCTTGCCATTTTCATTTGCATCTTGTGAAATGGGAACCATGGGATTGTGATGACGTTTGCCTTTGTTATCAAAACAGTGCTGAACTGGGCAGTGGGCTGCAGCCACCACATGGGATGGGCATGTTTGCCAAGTTCCGTTCTGTGGCCCCATGAAAAAGCTGTGCAACTCCCTTTTGTCGATGTCCTTATTTGAAGAGAATACCTCTAATATGATATGCATTTGGGAGGGGAATCACATGCATGTTGCCACATACTGCAACAGGTGCAAGACTGAAATAAAACTGATAGTGAGAAGAATTATTATGAATTGACTGGAGCCTTCAACTGCTTTTGCTTAACAAAACATTGTAATGTGAAAATCAGTTTAACCTTTTACAAAAACTCTGTACATCATAAAACCACAAAAGGAGAGAGGAATGGTGATATTTTGTTGAGGAGATTAGTCAAAAATGTACTCTGAAGAATCAGCAGCTTTTGAGTCATGCTGAGGAAGTTGCACATTAACAAATCTCACAGTAGCCTCTAATTTCAACAAACGCCAAGTGCAAGGTTTCGACACAAACTGACAGATACAGATATAAATGGGTGTGGAAATCTGAGCCCTGTTTGCATAGTGTAAGCACAATACTATTTATCAGTGTGTGCCAGACTCTCCTTTGTGTGATTTTGAAAATAGAAGTAACATACGCTACGTCCCATTCCACGCACTTGTGTCAGTGCACTGATGGTTAGTGCACAGAGCACACAGTGCACTGAGGTCTATGCACTGTGCCCTCGCTGGAAGTGACGGCTGAGCATGGCATTAGCTCGGCAAAATTTCGGTTGGCTACTGTTGACAATGCACAGCGTCTCGTCTTTGTATTTACATTTTCTTCACCCTAAAGGGAAACAATCACACATACAATACTTGGGTTGGCATAAAAAGGTTGGTGTCTCAGCAACATTACTTGCAGATTTAGGAGACCTTTGACCAAACTCTTCTACTGAACTGAACGCCACTTTTCCTCTGTTTCACGGTCAACAACATGGCAGCAGTTTAGTGGGTGCAGTGTCAATCATTCAAGCACTGCGTTTTCCGCCATTGTTAGGGGATCATCTGGGTGCTTTCAGTGCACTGACTCAACCAGAATTTTCAGCGTGAGCGCCCTAGGCACTGAAACACAGTGCCCAAAGTGCACAAGAACATGGATTGAGACACAGGGATTGTTTACAGTGAAACCATGGCCACTAGGTTAGGGACAGGAAAGTATCCAAATCGCAACAGGATGAAATGCATGTTAAAAGTACCGTATCCACAAAAAGTCTACATCTCAATCAAGCCCAGAATTTATGTCACATTTATTTAATCATCTATTAGATTAAACACATTAATTTCATTGATATTTAGCACCACATTTGTGCATTTCTTGGTGTTTATTAATGTGCATTACACAACTTATATTCTTGTTCCTTCAACATTTAGATCTGGTGGAAAATTTAGTAATATCTGACTGGGTGAGACCTTTCAGTCAACGCTCCACTTCGGACATGGGAGACACAGCATGATACCGCTGACTGAGCTAAAGGTCCAGACTGATAGCCCAGTGCTATCGATACTGTATGCGTCTTTGGGAGGGAGGTTTGCTAACGTTCTATGCCAAACTCTGCTAGTTGGCATCTGTTACACTCACCCCCCCTAAACCTCACTCCCATCCCGGTCATGGCATCAGTATAACTGAGGTGATCTGCGCTAGTTTGCTACTCGGGGCTCGAATAAAGGGTCAATTCAGACTCGAGGCCTTCAAACCTCCACATTGTCTCATTAATTAGAGTAGAATAAAAAGCTAAAAGGCTGAATAATGTGTATAATATTTGCATTATATAAAACACAAGTGTTACAGGTTCACCGACTTCTCATTTATTCAAGCATATTTACCATAGCCACCAATTTCAACTATTCCTAATGGTTTTGAATGTTACATCGGTCTGTACACGAAGGGTGACCCAATCACAATTTAACCTACTCATGGACATGCACCATGTCTCAATGTTGCTCTAGGTCATAAATGAATAAACTCAAAGCACAAACCAGCTTTTTAAAAGATCCAACGTGTAAGATTTCCATTTCTTCCCTGGAGTCCAGAGGCACATTCACACACTAGTCTAAACAAACTTAAAGATAGTTAAGTAGCAGCAGAGTGGTGGGAAGCTTCTTAAGGGGTCCCGAGATAATTACCCTAGCTAGTGCCTTTCACCCTAGACGGTTCCCAAACTTTTTCCCCTGTGCACCCCCTTGTACATTTCAATGTGGTTCGCGCACCCCCTGAGTGAATATTTTGGTGTGCTGATGGCCGCGCAAGTATGGATTCACTGCTCATTTACTGCATATTATGCACAGTTGTTTTTGGGGAATCCTCTCTTCCAATAGTCTTGGAGTTAAACTGCACTTCAGATGGACCCGTAATGTTCATTAATGCTAGATAAAAACTCACATATCCACCATTGCTTTATTCAGCTCGCGCACCCCCTTATGGCAGGCCACGCACCCCCAGGGGTGCACGCACCCCAGTTTGGGAAACCCTGGGCTAGACGGTTCCCAAGGGCTACAGGCTAGAGCTGCCCGGCGTTTCACTTCTGGCCTGAAAATGAGATTAGCTGGCCGCTACCTGCGAGACACAGCAGCAGAGACTAGAGAACTGAGAACCTAGAGAACTGCTTTCCTCTTTTCAGGAGGATGCCGGATATCCTGTCTTGCAGTGATGCCGTTATCTGTTGGTTAAACCATGCATAGCCATTCAAACAATGGATTTGAGAGAGTAGACTAGAGGATGGAAAAGGCCTCTATGTCTTTGGCAGTACCTTTACTAAGAAAAAAAATCTTTAAAATTGTTGTTCGGTGGAAAAAAAACCAAAGCAGAAAACAAATCATTTTGATTTGCCAACTATATTTTTAAATCAAATAGATTTTCTTGCCCGGGCCTACCTCTAAGTAGAGAGTCGAGCAGTGTGACGTCAATGTCTTTGGCAGTGCGTTCTCTCTGCTCCACAGAGTGGCACAGCTTCCTAGCCACCTCCACGATGCCCTGACGTCCATCGTCAGGGGACAACACCTTCACCACCGCTTGGCACGACAGCACTGCAATCACAAACACACGCAGATAGAAATCACACAAATACAAAATCAAAAGTAAATATGTTCTAGTCAGCACTGTGCACACCAAAGCTCTTTCCTGCGGTGCTGCTCGAGTCAAACAATACCACAGTTCAAAGTAGGTCATTCTAAAGCATTTTCAAATGATGATCTGTGTCTTGGTGTGAAGGTAGACACATTTTGAGCATGGCGATCCCAACATTGTAGAATAATAATAATACATCTCACAGTACAGGGCAGGCATAGGTAAGCGGTCAGGGAGTCAGACTTGTAGCCCAAAGGTTGCTGGTTCGACTCCCGACCCGCCAGGATGGTGGAGGGAGTAATTAAACAGTGCTCCTCCTCCATGACTGAGGTACCCTGAGCGTAGTAACGCCGCACTGCTACCTTGGGGCTGCCCAGTCTCGTCTCACGATTTTTCACCTGCGGTTCGATACACCCCACGATTTTTAAAATGATCGTTTATAGTTAGAATAGGTTCCAAGAGGTTATTAAAGTGTAAAAAAGTTTAAAAATCATAATGATATTGATTTGAGGCTTGGAAGCACCATCACATCATATCATGTGCTTGTTTTCTGGACTGAAGGGCAACAGGACTTTGTAAGGGCGTATCACGATACTGCCATCTTGCATCACGATACAGTATCGTGACTGCGCATCACGCTTTCACGGAAGATGAGGGGTGTTGATCGGAATTCAAATAAAAAAGCAACTTCTGGTCTTGGGTTTGTCGCACCCATTGATTGTGGATAGAGAGAGAGAGAGAGCGAGAGAGCGAGAGAGAGAGGGAGAGAGAGAGAGAGAGAGAGAGCGAGAGAGAGAGGGAGAGAGAGAGAGATCTCACCTTGATGGTCCTGTTTGTCGCACCCGTTGCTTAAAAACTCCACCGAGTGCTTGGAGCCTTCGGGCCCCAGCTGCTCCTGCTGTTGCCTGAGGATCTCCTCCATCAGCCTGGAGTTGTTCCTCCTGAACACCCCTACGAGGAGGAGGCCAAGACAGATGTTACTCACAGCCAAAAAGATGAAGAGTAAAAGCCAGGGGGAAAAAAGGAAAGGCAAGGAGATCATAGGTGCTGGAAAAGGGGATGCAGTGGTGCATTGGCATCCCCGCTTTTGGATCCCTAAATGAAGCTTTCTCAACTTTTACGGCAGAAAAATGAGTAGAGCACAGCAGCGGTAACATTGTTAAGAAATAAAGCATCAAGAATGGGTGCCATATGTTGATTTTTGCATGCTTTGGCTGATCAATACAATTGTATAAACATGAAACGGTATTAATACCAACTTTTCAGCTGAAGTGGCCATCCCCATCGTTCGTAGATCTACCTTGATTGTGACAATGCCATTCTGCAGTTAACCAATCAGTTGTTCTATACTGGCTTTAGCAGAGCTGGCTTTTGGCTTTGGCAATCATTAGCCATTAATCTGTAGTGTATAATGTTACAAAAATGACTTCTGGAATAAATAGGAATCCAAATACATTTTATTTTCGAGCAGCCATATGTCATAAAATATGACATATGTCCAAAACAAATTGCACCACCACATTAAAACTGGTTCCGGCACCCTTGAAAGAGATTACATGGGACAATTGTTTGCTGGTGTGCGCATTTGTGTGTGTGTGTGCGTGCGTACGCTTAGAGGCATAAATTGAACATCAGGTGGCCATTAAATTATCTTCTCTGTGTAATCACTGTAACTAGTGAATAGATGATCAAATACAGTGACTTTTGAGTAATAATATTAATAGTAGCATTCATAGGTGCATAACTGTGCAGCGATCGGCTATAGGCATAACTTGTTCATAGAAGAAAGCAGACTGACGCGAGGAACAGCACTCCCTCAATTAATGTGTTCTCATACTGTATGCAAGCAAGTTTTTTGCCATTGCATTGCACCATGGTACATCAAGCCCATTAATTCGTGAAATTTGCTATACAATGTACACATGGGTTTTCAACGTTATCAAACATTGGCTGTGCATGACAAGGCCATATGTTCTCCGACTTAAACGGTGTAATCAAGAGTAGAAAATCTGAGCAAGTGGATAAAACACTCTGCTGAGGTGACAACAGGTTCTTGTCACACTGTGCAGGGCTCCAATGGGATGCAGCATTTTGGAATCCCAGTCTGAATGCACAGCCAATGTTTGATAACATTGAAAACCCATGAGTTTCTGTTTGTAAACAATCCCTGTCTCCATAGGCAGCCAGGGGTCCCTCTTCAACCTCTGATTGTAGGACACGGCTGTCACTCAATAAATGCGCTCACGCGGTTGGCTGCTTAGCACCTTGCTCCACCTCACAACGCAAATGTTTGTAAACAGGAAACCTATCTATAGATGGGTTTTTTGTTTGTAAACACAGTGTGGTGAGGAGTGGCGAGACACTGGCAGCCAACCACGTGAGCTAATTTTTGACCGACAGCAGTTCCCAACAATCAGAGGTTGAGTTGTGTGCAGCTAGTGTCGCGGAGCCAGGAGAAAACAAAAATGTAGAACCCATGTGTAGGATCTGTTATAATTGTTGGTCTTCCAACAGGTAAGTGGTTCACACCTGTTCTTAATTCCTAATTAAATATGCCTCCAAGGAATGTGTAGCAGGCTCATGCTGCACTTGTGTGCCCACTGCAAGCATCTGTTCTTTCCATTAGCTCTAGCTTGCATGTACATGCAGGCAGACTCTATCTTCGGTGTAACTTAATGTTACAGTTGCATCCTTGGTTAAGTAGCCGACTCACAGCATGCCATGACTAAATAGCGCCAGTTGTTCCAGTGAAACCAAATTTAACCTCAGGGACCACAGTCTCTACATGGCATCCGTCACATGAGTTCCCCAACCTAGAATGAAACACAGACTTCCCTACCTTGCCCCATATCTTCTTGCCCTGCTGAATTATGATTTCTATCATACTAGCTTACATATATGTTTTAAGTCATCAGTGCATACAGAGGCTATTCTTAGTTCAGTTGTCAGGTGCAGGTGTATTCCAATAGGCCTACATGACAAGCAGACTGTGTCAAGGTTTTTTTTCTAGAACTACTTCTAGAGACAAAAAAAACCCTCCAATTGGATTTTGGGAGTTCCTCAACACTACTGGAAAACTATTTAGGTCTTGGTTGTCCAAGGTCACTCAGTCGTATTAGGCTTCCTATGTCTTCACTTCAAGTTGAGTAAACGTGGGAGTCAGCACGAGCCCACACGGGAGTTGGCTAATCATCACAAAAGAATGCGCGAGCTCACATTTCGAAACAAAAAGAACCAGTTTCTACACCCCTCGAAGACGGCCAAAGGGGTGACTTCTGTTCGCATTGTGTTTCATTCACCCCTAGGCTTTCCTTGGCCCACTTCAATTCAACTCCCCGACTCTTCGTGCTACTGCAGTCTATGGAGTCACGGGAGACAGGACAATAAATGACACATCAACAGGTCTACGAGTAGACAGAATGGTAACACCTCGGAAGCAGCTGTTGTGTAGTTGGTGTATCAATGTCATTACCACATAACTCACCACTCCAAAAATGAAAATAACTGTTTATTTTAGGGACATACACACAGGCTAATATACACACAGTGATGCCTGAGATTAGAGCAACAAAATCGGTGTTTATCACACGTCATCCGTGACCCATACAGTGTTTCATTAATGTTAGATGGTCAAAAGATGTTCTAGGCTCTACATGCACGATGCGGTTCTGAAAATGGAGCAAATTGCTAATGATGAGAGCAACTCCTACATTGGCTAATATTTAGTAGTCAACACGACGGAGTGCCATGATGACTGGAATGCACGTGATTGCCTTGAGCCTTGAGACATAGGACCTAAGCCTTTACGTGTATTTCAAATTTCAGAGATTGCGATGCAATGTACACAAAACGCTTACCTTGGTTGTCGTACACACTAACATATGATATGCCGACTGCCATGCACCAGACGACAAGATTAGCGATGTCGGAATATCGAGGCTCCTCTTCGGCTATCAATAACCCGACATGTAGAGGTAACTTCTCCATCGCTTTCCCGTCCGCGCCAAAGCGTTGTCGGCGACCGACACGTTTGCCAGTGACGGCAACACATTTCTTGTGATTTGAAAATCCCAGTGCAAGGGGGACAATCAAAGCGGACATAGCCCTTTTCCATAGCCGTCCATTCCACCAGAGGTGACTCCGGAACCAGGCAACCAGGGTTCTGTGGAGCTGAAGAAGGGCATGTAGAAGCCGCCAGGCGAAGTCGTACACCAGTGCCATAATGCAGTCCTCTAGGAGAGAGCAGCGTCTTAATAGAATAATCGAAAATAATTACACCGTAGCATTACAAATCCTACATTGAAAGACACTCGCTAAACCATCGGAGAATATTCTGCACCTATTAGTGCCATTCATTGACAGCAAAAAGCTGCCAACACTTCATTTCGCCGGCTGCCATTTTTTCTGGTTCCAACCTTTACACTCTGAACTCGGTGTGTTACATGGAGGTATCTGATTGGACAGTCCCAACCCACAATTTCATTACACAAGAGCTCCTTGGATTCAATCCAGCTGACTGTCTCCCCCTAGAGGGGTTGCAAGTTTAAGACATTGGAATCTTCAAGCAGGTGCAGCAAGGATTATTATAATGTAAGCCCATTTAACCAACAGTTTAATCGTTATAAGTAGCCCAACAATACAATATTCCACAGAGGACTTTAAAAGCTTTTATTTCTAAAAATATAATACATGAAAAACGTTTCAAACTGAGACAGCTATGTTACCAGTATAGGCCTACTGACTTGCATGCATTGGCAGAAATATTTAACAAGTGGTTTAGCTACAAACTTAAACTGTCAGTTAACCCCAAGTGAGTTGTAAACCTCATAGAAGAGAAGTGTCAATTTATTTGTCAAGAGACTGCAGGCCTCTAAACAAGGCTAACACCCCCCACCCCCAATTGAAGGTTTGAACCACGAAAACACACATTGTAATTTATCCATATACCTTCTATGTAACTGTCTTCCTCCCCACGAGTGTGTGTGTGTGTGTGTGTGTGTGTGTGTGTGTGTGTGTGTGTGTGTGTGTGTGTGTGTGTGTGTGTGTGTGTGTGTGTGTGTGTGTGTGTGTGTGTGTGTTTAGTCACAGTGCCATTCTTTCCATTTTACATCTGTTACCATCCAATCTCCCCCAAGGACCACATTGGAAATAAGATCTTTGGCTTTGTTGTGTAATCCAGACTGGTTATATGTAGGCTATTGCATTTTGTACAGATCATGCATCATGTCTCACTTTCATCTGAAGAACTGAGAATGTCAAATTAAACCGACCAATCAATCAATCAATCAATCAATCAATCAATCAATCAATCAATCAATCAATCAATCAATCAATCAATCAATCATTCAATCAATCAGTTGACTGAATGTGTTTAAACATCATAGTCATAATAGTCCTCATTTTCTGTCTGCTCATCCAGATCCGTGTCTGCTGTGTCCTCCGCTGTAAGAGTCTCCTCCTCCTCCTCCTCTTTACACCTCTGCCTCTGGCCTTCCTCCAGCAGTGACGCCCTCCAGTGTTCACCCACATGCGGTGCAGGCTCTTCGCACAGCTCCTCCTTCCCCATGTCCACCTGCAGCGCAGAATATCACGAGAATGCATTTAATTATAGTAGTCTACACATACAGGATGCTAACCGTGTTAGTGTGTCTTTCTTGTACATATTTGATTGTGTCTGCATTGTCTACAATGTCTTGTGACAGGTTAGGAAAGGTTAGTAAGAAAGCAAGCTTAAGCCATGAAGCATGTTTAAAAACAGTGAGAACTGACCAAAGTGCTGTACCGTATCAAACTATAAATATGGTAAAAGCCAGACATGGTCAAGCAGCAAAAACACAGAATACAAAAAAACATCCCAATAGTGACAAAATGCAGGTAAAGAGGACCCATATAATTGCACAGGAGAACATGGATACAGTGCAACATGACGACATGGCACTAATAAAAGTATATGCTTAAAAAGTGCAAAACAGGAAAGATAAAATAAAAAAGAAGAGCTAAGAGGCAAGGGCCAAATGTGTTTTTAGTCTTGATTAGGTTAGGATTAGGGACAGGCCTGGACTGGTAATATGGCATAGGCCATAGGCCAACGGGGCATTCTCCCGATGCGCCACCAGTCCTCAGGGACTAATGCTGTTGAATTAATTTTTTAAAAATCAGAGACCAACCAATAATTTAGAAGCGGTAGCTCATTGCTCCATTTTCCTTATGAGCCAAATTGGCTAAATTTTTGACCCCAGTCAAGCCTGGGTTAGGGATAGGTTTGGTCTGGGCATAATTTCATACTTGTTTTGCTGGTAATGACAAAACAATGCAAAATGCAAAAACATTTCCTTATTGACAAGTTAGGGTTAGGTATGGAATTTTTTGGTTTGGGCAACACTTAGCTTTCTTTCATTTAGCGACAGAATTTTGTATCAATCATGAGGGAAATGTATTTCACCTGAGGAAAGTTTGGCACTGTCTTAACAGCGCTCTGAGCACTGACAAATAACTGACAAAACAAATAGTTTGGACCAGGCAAAAAGTAGAGGCAGGCTACAATTTGGAGAATGATTTTAATCAAATAAAAAACGTCACATTTGCCATGGAAAAAGAGACACTGGCTGTGACACAAGCTACTGAAAGAGGCAGGCTATTAATAATTGTAAATTATTTAGACTAGGTTATTAAAAGAAGCACCAGGCATTGAGGATATCCGATAAAGATTTTTAAAAAAATAAATAAAATAGATCCCACCTGCCGTGCCACCAGGGCTCTCTTCACGCGGAGCAGCTCACAGGTGCAGTTCCAGGGGTTCCCACCCAGGAACATCCCCTGAAGCCTGGGGAGCTGAGCCACCACGCCTGCCCCGAGGGAGGAGAGCCGGTTGTTCCGCAGGTTCAGGAGCTGCAGCCGCTTCAGGCTCCTCACGTCCCTCTCTTGAATGGAGTCGATGTGGTTTTGCTTCAGGTCCAGACGGACTAACGTGTGAGGGAGACTGCATAAATACAGAAGAATGCAAAAATAGTGTTTTAGTTGACTAAGACAAAAAAGATAATTAGCTTCCAATCCTGTTGCAATGACAGCACCCATGTGTGAGGGAGCTTGTGCCACACACAAGAATGTTTACATTGCATTATTACTGTACATTTATCTGAAGCCTGCAACACATAAAATCACACCAAATGTAGGCCTACATAATATGAATGAGTTTAATTTTAGTTTTTTTCTATACCCCTCTGGAATGCTGGTGAGAAGATTCTGTTCCAGAGCCAAGTTGGTGAGCTGGAGGCAGTTCCTCAGAGCGTTGGCCTCAAAGTGCCTTATGGTGTTGTTCTCCAGAAAGAGGTGCTTCAGGTGCCTCATCCCCGACAGCTGCTGGTGGGTGACCTCCTGCAGAGCGTTCTGCCTGCAGTCGAGCGTCTCCAGCTTGGGCGCGAGGCGGCCGGGCAGCACCCGCAGGTGGTTCCCTGAGAGCTCCAGGGAGGTCAGGTTGGGCAGGCGCAGGCCCCCGTCCACGGACGCCACCCTGTTGGCCGAGACGGACAGCGTGGTGAGGTTCCTCAGCTGCGCCATTTCCCGGTTCCGGAGCGATCGGATCTGGTTGTGGTCCAGGCTGAGGTGGAGGAGAGACCTCGGGAGCTCGTGAGGGACCCTCGTCAGCAGGTTTCCCGACAGGTGCAGGGTTCTCAGCGACTTCATGGAAGCAAAGAACGCCGATGACAGAGTAGAGATCCGGTTGGCGGTCATGCTCAACAGGTTCAGCTGCGGCAGACGAGGAGGGGCGCCGCTGATCGACTCGATGCGGTTCCCATCCAAACACAGGGACTCGAGCCTCACCAGGGCAGAGAGAGCGTTGGCTCGGAGGACGGTTATCCTGTTATCCTGGAGGTCCAGGATGCGTAGGTGTTTCATCCCCTCGAAAGCCGAGGCCTGCAGGCCCTGAATGTGGTTGTGGCCCACGCGCAGGACCTCCAGGCTGGACGGGAGGCCTCGGGGCACAAGGCGGAGCTTGTTCTTCTGCAGGTCCAAGACGCGTAAGGAGAGCTGCTGCGCTACGAAGGCGTTGGCTTCCACTTGCTCCAAACCGCAGGAGGAGAGGCTGACCTCCTGCAGGTCTGAAAGACCAGCCAAGTCTCTAACCTGTGGGACATTCAGTTAATTGGAAACGTGGAAAAATAACAAACAATAGGGCCTAACTGCAAAGGAATTAAACAACCAAGCATACACTGTATATTACATAGATACATGTTTACATGCATACATACTGTACATGTACATACATACTGTACATACATACAGTACATACATAAATTCATACTATACACACATACATACATACACATATGCATGATGCATGGCATAAGCATATGGAAAGACGATTTTCCAATCCTTCTCATGTGTGACGCTGACGCCAAACGTTGGACCAAAAACGTCATAATGTAAAAACAATAATCTGGATTTTAAAAGCCACCATGTAATGGAAAGAGGTCAACATAAACCTAACTAGTGTGTAAACATATTCAGGATCTTACATTGGGTAACAGAAAGACAAAATAGCCTACCTTAATCTCCTTGATGTGGTTGTAGGCCAAATTCAGCTTCCTGACGTCCAATGAGAGCCTTGTGGGTACTGACTGTATCCTGAAGCACTGCACTGACTTAGTACTATGTTCACACACACATTTCTTTGGACACACAAGACTGTGAGCACAGCTAAGGCTATGGAAAGCAATGGCAGTGGCGAAACAGAGCATCCACATCATGAGCTGTTGTCCTCTTTTGGACACAACCTAGTTGCAAACTTTGTACAGGACACCTAGTGCCCCTCTGCTTAAATACCAAGCCCCCGCCAACCCAGTCTCAGGCTGAGCTTGGAACAATGGGTTGAGATTTTTATCTTGGTTAAAAAACAACATTTGACACTGACAAGGAAACGGTATAAATGATAATAGATTGTCTCTCTGTGTTTGGAGGGACGTGAGAAACTTGCTGATAAAGTATTTACGGCCCATTCTTCAACACAAATGCTATTTCCTCCTTGCTCTCGGTAGTCAAATGCTGACTGCTTTCGTATGTGTTGTGCTGCCTTTAATACGTATAAGGGCTGTAACGATAATCTCAGCTGACGATTCAGTTAATATCACGATTTTTGACCTACGGTTCGATACACCCCATGATTTTTTTTAAAAATGCATCTTTCTGATGATGGTTGTTTTAGGTAGAATAGGTTACAAGTACTAATAATGTAAAAAAAGTCTAAAAATAGTAATGATATTGATCTGAAGCTTGGAAGCGCCATCACATTATATCATGTGGTTGTTTTCTGGACTGAAGGGGAACAAAACTTTGAAAGGGCACATCACGATACAGTATTGTGACTGTGTATCACAATGTTTCGATTCAATACAATATCGTTACAGCCCTAATGCGTATGCTATTAGATTGAATAATAGACTACCTACTGTACATGTATATTTACATTTTGTTTTTACCCAACAGACATTACTGCAGTAAAATATGCCCGAGTATAGTTTACACCCATGGATGTGGATGTCTATGGCTGTGATATGAATGGGTGGGTGAGATTGTTAGGTAATTGTGTGGGTGAATATGTGTAGGTGTATTGGTGTAGCTTAACTTCTTAAGCTACTTTTAACTGTTTTACCTTGTATTGCTTTACTGAACAATTGGTGCTTAATTTTGTTGTACTTGTTACAATGACACATAGGCCTACAAGATATTCAGCAAATACCGTAAAATATATTCTGTTATTCTGATATAGTGTGTGTTTATTGTCAGACTGTTTCCCAAAGACTCAGAGAAAATGTTGCATAACATCAGATTGTTTAAGCAGTTGGTGGTGAGGTGGTGGTGGTGCTCAGCTGTGTCCATCCTCCTATGTTGTCTTCTGACATTCTATACAAAGGTATGCCATGGGAGATAAGTAGAGACAATGGAAGAGGAGGGCAAGGCCGGCATCAGATTGCTTATAGACTCGGCCTATGCCTTGGGCATGACAGCAGTGACAGTGTCCGTTTTCATGTTTAAGTCATAGTGCCTGGAACACAATATAAAATAGGTCTACTGTTTTAGAAACTCATGACCAAGCAAATATTCATCTGAAAATGGTTAAGCCTAGCCCAGTGGTTTTCAAAGTGGGGGCCGGAGACACCTGGGGGCCCGCAAGGGGATGATATCGGGGCCGTCGCAGATTGGCAGGAAAAGTATAGCGAAACAAAATAAATAATTGAATAAATTGAACTTAAAAATAAGTTTGAAGACTGATGGAGGATATACTGTGAATGTGTCGTCATTTTGTTCTTTACAATGTTTATGTATTGTTTCCTGTAGCAGGCTGTTGAATGGGTTTAGGCTGCACCAAGTTGTAAAACCAGGTGCACAGGAAAAAAAAGTGCGGCACTGGCACGGCCTATGCCAGGGGGACCTTGTCTGGAATCTACCATTGATTCTTGAGAATGTGGCTTAAAGTTTAAACGGATTTTAATTTTGAAAGAAAAAAGTTTGAGTTTTAATTTTGAAACTCAAATCCAAAATATAGAGGTATATTAGGCACTCGTGTTCTCCACCCCCACCCACCCACCCACACACACACACACACACACACACACACTAGTTGGCTTGTCTTATTAGAAAAAAAAAGTGTGGCACTGGCACGGCCCATGCCAGGGGGACCTTGTCTGGAATCTACCATTGATTCTTGAGAATGTGGCTTAAAGTTTAAACGGATTTTAATTTTGAAAGAAAAAAGTAACTCAAATCCAAAATATAGAGGTATATTAGACCCCCCGTCTGATAAAAAAAAGCCTCCATGGCCTCCTTGTCATGGTAAAGTTTGGCAACCCCTTGCCAAGCCTCTCACTGGTTGGACCTGATTGCAATGCCCCTGTTGTGCCGAAAAGCGAGTCCCTGCCAGAACACGAGGGCCCTCATTGAAACCAATGACATTTTTTGAGAGAAAATTATACTATTTTTTTCAGAATGAATTACATAATTTATGAACTAAACATGCTTATGAAACATTACTCGTCCTCCACTTCATATGAGCTATTTAAATGAAACCGTAAAATTTGTTATGACAATTCTTCGATTCTTTTAGGGAAATAATACTGAAATTGTAATCAGATCTTTGTAATACTTCCAGAAGGAATGTAGATGCTTTATTGCTAGGCTTTCTATCTTAAATTGTGTCGGATTTGTAGTAGGATTTGTGTAGGCACTCGCAGGGTGCGATTTGTAGGGGGGGATGGGGGGATTGTCCCCTCTTTTGGTTTTGATATTGTCACTTTTTCTACATGATTTTAATCATAGTTCAATGTATTACTCCATTTGATATTGTTTGGAATCTGAAACACATCCCCCCTTCTGGTTTTCTGACAAATTGCACCCTGGGCACTCGTGTTCTTCCCCCCCCCCCCCCCCACACACACACACACACACACCCACCCACACACACACACACACACACACACACAAACACACTAGTTGGCTTGTCTTATGGCCCCCTTTGGCGCATTATCCCAAACGTGACATACAGTTGTCAGACATGGAGGCATCACGAAGATTACTGAAATCAATATAGCACTACAACGTAAATTCCAAAGACCTAGATTAAACTACAGTAGGCAGTGGCGTAACACAAACACTTGGGGCCCCCCTGCAAGATACTAGAGTGGGCCCCCCAACCACGCAACCCCCCCACCCCACCCCCCGGAACGCCACAGACCCCCACCCACCCCCCACACACCACGGCCTCCTCCACTAACTTTTTCAAGTAGAGGTCAATTTTTTTCAGGGCAGTGTCCCGGTGCCCACTAGGCTACATAGGCTATTACCCATGTATATATTATTTTATTATCATAATATAATGTAGGCCTAATAATATATATTAGGCTATATATTATAGGTCTATATGTATATAAAGGTCTATGTAGGCTATGTATAGGCCTACACACACACACACACACACACACACACACACACACACACACACACACACATACAAATAAAAACACACACACAGGCCTATTCATATGAATATAAAAACCAACACTGCAATCATAAATAGGCCTACATTGGCTAAATCAATCAATCAATAAATAGTAGGCTAGGCTATTAGTGAAGTTACTTTCTCACTCATCAAATCCATTCACCGTGTAGCAAACCTGAGTTCACACATTTGAATGCCTCTCCAACAGCTCTAAGTTTGCGTGACAGCTGTAAGTTTGCGATTTGTAATGCCTACTGACCGTAATTTCAAGACACTTTACTGATCTGCAAACGTGATGCGAGAGAACAGACTCTCCACACCGGCCGTGTTGCAAACACGGACAACTTTCCAGTATCAAGGAAAACGGTGAAAGGAGTGTGGGGTTTGGGACTCTAGGGAAAGTATAAGAGATAACGATTCAGTAGGTTAGAATTATTTTGAGTAACCTTTGAATCGCACGTTTATGAATAAACGTTACGAGGCAGAAGACGTCGCCGAATCAGCTGTGCAGCAACGCACCGGTTGGTAGTTTCTCTTTTTCCGAATACTGCAAAATGTGTTGCTGACTTGTTCTTGAGTCTCCACCCCATAAAAACCAGCGTGTGGTCTCATTAGGGCTAGGCTACGATGTTATGACAGAGCTGCGTTTGAGGGAAAAGACGCACGCTGTTCTCTGTATCTTAAATTGATAACTTGTGCAATCCCATCCTACGGCGCTCGCGGACAATTAGCGAAATTGAGCGTTTTTGCGGAGGTTGTGTGCGCGGACCGTTTATTTAACGGATTTTACAATTAAAAGTTAAATCACAGAGAACATGTCAGAGAGCGTTGATTCACACGCAGCGTCCATCAGCTCAGTGTTGACGACACAGATATGGCCCTGTCTCGCGTAAAATGCCCGCCTTAAATGTCTACTCCCTCCCAGCCAGGGGCCCCCACCCGAGCAGGGCCCCCCCGCACCGCGGGGGCTGCGGGGGTATACTTTACGGCCGTGACAGTAGGCCTATACTTGTTACAGGCCTAATACCTACTAATGTTATGGTCGGTTCTATTTTTTATTTTTTATTTTATTTTTTTTATTAGAAAACAGACAAGTACAGAGACATAGAAACAGACAGGGAAACGAAACATCTACGCCAGATCGGTTCTATTTACTGTCAATGGTCCAGCCAGTATGACAGAAGGAACACGCAACCCACGTGAACACTCACCACTGAATGTCGCAATAACTTAGAATCAAGATGGCGCCCAAAGTAACATCAGTTGCACTTGTTTCGTTTTTATTTTCACTTGCTTTTTCCACAAGAGGAGCACATCTACAATTCAGTTCGGTATGAAAACCATAATGTCGAAACATTATTTTACTGTTACGTTGACTTATACCTGTGAGCAGCCACGATTCGTAGCTTACCATAAGCATCTCGTCGGGTCATCAGTAGCTGGCTAGCTAGCATCCGAGCAGGATACAGCGGATGCTATGTGGCTAACAAAACAAAGATGTTTATCATGGCACAATAGGGTAATTTTAAACCGATGTAGCGATAGACTGTAACACGACACATACATGTCAAGTTTGGACCAACTACATGTCATATGGCATAGTTTTGATTCAATAGTGCGGGAGGGTGTGTATTAATTATTAATTGGCTAAATACAAACAGATAATTCTTGTTGTGTTTAACAGGAACGCATTTTGGTGAACGTGACTACATCTTCTGAACACAATGAAAGTACACAAAATATACAGGTAAGCCACAAGCCATGACATTGTCAGCAGTCCATGCAATGTTGTCATTCTGCAAACTTGCACCTAAGACAACGTTACATCAATCTGACTTATTTTCCTTCTAGGTTATCTTAAACTTCACATTTGTGGCAAACCAGAGTTATGTCAATGAAATCCCCGTGTCGTCGGATGTAACACGGCTACCTTGCCAAGCCTTACTTTGTAAGTTGCTTATTTCTACACGTGTCTCAAGTCTTCAGGTCAGTCACTGCGGCGCCACAGTTGTAACACAGCCTTGTGTCCACATCTTTTGTTTAGTGGACAGCAGTAACGCAAGTGGCGTGAACGCGTCTGGTCCCTCCACCTCTTGTGTGATCCGCATCCTTGTCGACGAGTTGCATTTGAAGAGTGATGCTGGGGAAGAGGTACTCGTTTTGGTCCTCAACGAGGAAGTCATCGAACTGGAGGGGAGAGGGGTAAATACAAGTTTTTACTTCACAGCTCATGATAGCTCTACCATCTCCCCAGTGATTGCAGCACATTACATGCTTTTGTGTGTATCACATGATGGGATCTTTTGTGTATCACATGATGGGATATTCTAAAACAATCAGATGTGTATGTGACTTGAAGGGTAGCAAGCATCACTCAGTAGCCACAAAAATACATGACTGCAAATGAGGAAACCTTTATGCTTTCTGACATTGTTGCCTGGCAGCTTTGCTTAGCTGTCACTGTCTGTGCTGTAAAACTGTTATTGCTTAATTTAATCTCAATACGTTTTGTGTAAATGATATCTCTCCAGGTTCAACAGCAGGATGTGTGTGAGGTGAAACTCATGGTGAACGACAATGTGGAGTCCCTGACACAGTTCGCCAGCGTGTACCCAATGTCCAAGAATAAGCTGTTCTGGATCCCCCGGGAAGACGACATTGTCATCACAGACCCTTTCATTCCCAAGAAAGGTGAATAACACACAATCACGGTTGTAGTTCGAGAAAATCTCCTTTTGCAACCCAGCTTAGTAAACTAGACAAACCTTAGCAGTGAGACCCTTTTTTTGCTGGTGGCTTACACCACACTATCTGAGATAATCCATAAGAACACAAAATCTGCCCCTCAGACACAACTCTCTGTGTATATCTTGTTTTTGTTTCAATATGTGTATCGAGTTGTCAGGGAGGGCTAGGCAAGGTGACAAAGTGGCTACGCTGGCTATTTATGCACAGTTTTAGACGTCTGAATGCCAACTGTAATTCCTCCAGAGTTGTAAGTACAGATGTACTCTTACATATGTAATTACATAGTAGTATGGTTTTGACCATGCAATATCACACTGCTATTGTTGTAATAGTATCTGTAAGAGTACCTCTTATTCTTTATATAGCTCTGAATTCCGCCCACAACTTTCGGCTGTTTATGGATGGTGCAGTGCCAGGCTAATTCACCTCATGTTACAGTGTGGCTTGCCAGCCTACAATTTCAGCACAATATGGATGTGCAATGATTGGTAGAGTACATTTAAACTCTCTCAGTCTGTTCTACAATATGAAGGAATAAGAAGGAATACGATTGCCCATACTGTAGATTTTCACTCTCAGTACCAGATCTGATAATACAGGTAGTCATAATTATTACATTACAGTCAGGGCTCTAAATCAACACCAGCCAACCAGCAAAATGCTGGTGAAAATTCAGTTTGGCTGGTAGAAAAGAACATTTACTAGCCACTTTGACCCATTAGTAGGTAAGCATTTGCCTAGTAAGATTAACATCTACTAGTGATTTTGGCTGGTGCTGAAAAATGTTAATTTAGAGCCCTGATTACAGTGTATTATTATTATTATGTATTATTCCCACAGTGGTGGACCAGGACCAGGCCGTCCTCCACACCACCAGCCATTCCCCCCTGAAGCACGCCGACACCACCCAGGAGGAGACGGCCGCCCCGGGGAAGCTTCCGGAGACCCCCCTGAGGATGGACCCTGACCTGCTGTACGACGGGGGCGAGGAGAAGGAGGCCATATCCGACTACCTGCTGCCAGAGTCCCCGCTCAGAGGCTCCATGTCCTCCTACAACGTAAGGAGATTGAATTCATTCATTTATTATATCAGTTTCAGTCTGACATTTTCAGACGTGTTATCAGGAGGGAGCTGCAAGTTCTAGGAAAATGTCGACAATCAGAGGCGATGAGAAGAAGGCTGCTGCCAGTTAGTTACGTTTGTGTTGCACATGTGTGAGCCCTGGCAGCAGTGTGGGTTTGACTTGAAGCAACGATCTTCTATTAGTAAGATACTTCAGGGTCGTACTTTTCCGGGATTCATTTGAAGGTCACCGCCCCTTTAGGAGACCTTTGGAGTCTTGAGGTTGAGAATAGATGCAGTTCCCTTTGCACTGTAGATGGTGGTAGTACACTTCTTGTGCATGCCGCCACCAAACACCACAGTAAGAGAAGAAGAAGGAGGCCCCCTTAGCAGACCGATTTTGAGCACACTGCTTTGCATTGAGTGGGCGGGGGTGTGGAATATCTTTCTCTACTTAGAAAGTCTTCGCTTGAAGACTCCCCATACTCCAGGCTAATGTTATTCACTCTGAACTCTGTGCATGTCTTTGTTTGTCCAGGCCATTTGTGAGTGGGTGGAACAGTGTTCTATGCTGACTTGAAGACTCCCATTCATCCAGGCCAATGTTCTCCATTGTAAACTGTGTGTGTGTGTGTGTGTGTGTGTGTGTGTGTGTGTGTGTGTGTGTGTGTGTGTTTGTCTGGCAGGCCATGTGTGAGTGGGTGGAGCAGCTGCGTGAGCGTCTGCGGCGTTTCTGGGCAGAGTCGCTGCCCATCTTCTTCCTGGTCATGTGGGTGGTGGTGGTGGGCGTGGTCGGCTCAGCGGTCATTGTGCACGTCCTGGACCTCATCTTCCCCACCTGCGAGCATCCGTGAGTGCATTTTAAAATATTTTTAAAAATAGATTTACACAGTCTCAACCAAAAAAGGTCATACAATAATATGTTGTTGGACAGAATTTAGCTTTGATTACAACGCACATTTGGTGTTGAATTATTCAAATAAACGTATGCAATATCAGGATTTATTTCCATCTACTAACGTTTCACCAAGATCTTGTATTGATGATGGTACAGTTTTTCTTTCCTGATGGCATGGGCATATTCCACCATGACTGCCAAGATTCATTGGACTCAAATTTTGAAAGCATGGTTCAGGGAGCACGAGACATAATTTAATTTACACATGGATTAACTACCAGAGTGCTGACAGAAATCTCAGGGGGAATATTTTGGGATATACTGAACAAAGCTTTACACAGTGTTCAGACTCAATTATCAATACAAGATCTTGGTAAAAACTTAATGCAACAATGAAAGGAAACAAACCCAGACATTGCAGAAGTGTATTGAAACAATGCAACACCAAATGAATGGCATAGACAAAGCTAATGGCGCTTTTTTGGTGGCATCTTTTTTTAGCCAACCTCCATATCGATTGTATAGTATGAGAAAAGACAGAAAACAAGCTGGATAGAGAGATGGGGTAAGGTTAAGAAATGACCCTGGACCCTGGACAGTGGGCACGTGTACGGACAGGTGCCTTAGTGTGCTGCACCACAGCACCCCCATGAATACAATCCCAGCAGAAAATATGGTGCCCATTCACAAATTTCATCTTCCATGGATATCTTACCAAATTAATAAACCAATATTTCGCGGTCCGAGTAGACAAGAATCCTGTTTCTTGAAAGCATTGTTGCTTAGTAGATTGTCAAAGGAAAATTGGAACTTATTTGGCAACAATGCTGTCGAGAAACGTACCCCAGAGTTGTTTTCGCTGCCAAAGATGTCTGGTAATTCAATCCACAGCTTGTACTTGATGACACAATTGAAATGGCTTTTTTTCTATATGTGTAATAGTATTTAAAAATACATGTCTACAGATTTCTGCCATGCATCATCTCTCCAATACTGTTGTTTTTCAGGGGGGTGTTCCACTTGAACCCTGCCACCCTGATGCCCGAGGACGAGAAATGCACCTTGCTGGAAAACATCGAACTGGAGCTGGAACCAGAGCCGGAAGATTCTGCCCAAGAGAAGCAGCCTGCGTAGGGGACGGGAAGCCAGCCGCCCTCGGGCCAGGTGGCATTCGTCTCGTAAACAAAAAAGCAATGACTGTACATTCTATGGACACAGTTTGACGGTTCAACCAACACACTTGAAGCATTCTGTTAACTGCCGATCAGATCACAGGATTTTCCTAGTTGGAGTTGCCAAACGGAAACACCCGGCTGCCCGGGGCTCGTCCGTGATGGCGCATACAGCGGCCCTCATGCACACTGCGAAATTACAGTGTTTTCTGGTTAGGAATGTCTAAGAATGCATTGTAATGGATGCAATTGTAATTGCGCATGCATGCTGTGCAAACTGCCGCTGTATGCTCCATCCTGAACGGGGCCAATACCCTACCCTGATATACAGAGAGCGTTTGTTATTGGCCATCAGGAAATCCTGTGTTCTGGTTGCAAATGGAGAGTTGGAAATGCTTCAAGTCTGTTTTACTGAATAGAATGGAACCGTGGTGTCTATTCCGATATACAGTCACTGAAAAAAGAAACAGTGTTTCTCAATCCAGACACCCGGAACCACACAAGCACTGCATGGTGTTTTTTTTGCGTTCTGTTTTCTGTTCTTTCTTTTTGGGACTCCCTCCTCCAAGCACTAATACAGTTGACTCAAATCAGGTCAACGCAAAGACTCTTGATGTTTTGGATCAGGTTTTTTTTGCATGGAGACCAAGAGTTAATTATTATAAAATAAGGTTGGAGTTCCCAGAGGTTGGTGTGGTGGAGGGATTGAGAATCACTGGACCAGTGGGAAACCAATGACTTTGTTGTAGCACTTTATAAAATGCATTATGTATAGATAAGAGTTTTCATCACTTGTTTTGTTGGCAGGATGTATAGTGGATCCTCATTATTACATTAGATTCAGACACCCCAAAAGGAACCTTTTCATTGGTCCCTTACTGGCGGCAAGTTTCTTTTGGTTTGTTTGTTTTTGTATTTTACATTACATTAGTATTTTCTAATCGGGCAACAATGTTTCCCTGACAGTCGGCAGTGAAAATCCTCAGAGAACCTTATTGCAGCTAACCGACATCATCATAGGTCATTTTTATTATGATATACAACCATTCAACTTGAAAGATTGTTCAGAACAATCCGTGAAAATAAAAGATGACTTGCTTGAAAAGTATTCAAATACTTTCAGGTAAATAAGCCGTAAAGGTTAGGATATCTTGCATGCTGTTTCATCTCCTCCAAAAGTTGTAAAACTGCAATGTAGATGATCATTTCCCTGGCTGCTCAAACTCGATGGAGAGTAAACCGTATTGGTGTTGCCACTTTTTAAAAAAGCAAACACCTCGGCTGATCGTAGTATTTTTTGAATGGCTATAGAAGCTATTGTATATAGCTGCTGGCACAAAGACAAAAAAACACTTGAGTCCCAATCAAGCCATACTGGAACATTTCATTTGCTTCACATTGGAGAAGGAAGTTCTGTGCCCCTAAATATTTGGATCCCTCATATTTCATAACTTAAGGCTTTTAAAGACTTTTCCCCTTGCAAGGCCCTTGTAGAATGCGAGTACGATGTTGTGGAGAAAGGTGGATTGTGAATTTTGATTGTTACTTCTCTGTGCCTACATGAAATGGTGTTTGTAGCATGGTGAATAAGAATTCAGTACCGAGAGCTGTTCTGAAATGTGTCACATGAAGTTACTGATAGATCCATGAATAGTTGGACAATATTTTTTAAAATTATGGTTTCCGTGTCCTGCCAAAAAAAAAAGATGTGAAACCCTTTGACTCTATTTTAGTGGGTTGAACAAAAAGACTGCATAACAATGGCAGAAGCTTAACATTTCACATTGTTCACATTGACTCTTTGGTCGAACACAGTCTGACTTCTTGAACTGAGCCTTTATGTTCTTCAGGCCCATGAGTGGCCTGCACTTTGCAGTAACATTTCTGTATTTATTCTACAGTCTCTGGTGGTATGGTGAACTTGTTAATGGATAGACCTAGCTCAATGGGAGTGTTGTTCATTTGGTCGACTGTTGTTGAGGGGTTCTTGTGATCTTTCACCTCTGTGTGTGTGTCTTTTGGCATCTCTGCTTTCTTTCTAAGGATAAACTAATTGTATATTTTGCTACTCTTAATAATTGTAGCCAAGTTTATTTTCTGTGTCTCCCCCCTAAGGATGCATTAATGCCTTTCACCACATGTACCATTAACAGCAAAATCATCCAAAGACAAGCATGTGACCTCAAATGGTCTTTAATCTACTCATTTGCTAATTACATTTAATACACTGCCCTTACCTGCCCAAGGAAATAGTTTTAGTCTTTTTGGTTCCTCTAAAGAGGGTAGAGCGTGTTAAGGAATTGAATCTCTTGATATATAACTTTAACTAAAAAACCCTCAAAACTAAGTCGAAAGTCCGAGGCCATGCCCAAGTCCATTTCAGATTTAGAATTTGAAACATGCAAAATAAATAAATAATAAAAACAAACCTTGTTATATAAGGACCTAACTGAACATCTTTGCAGGTTGCTTGGGACCTAACCCCAATTCCCTGCTTCTTCGTCAATGGAATCATTAGTGTTTGTTAACATGCATTGCTGAATTGCCACTATATGAAATGCATCATAACACTTGCGGTGCTATGAGATGTATTGGTGATCTGTGCATGTCCCACCTCAAATGACAATTCACGAGAGGCGTTTTATACGTAGATCGTCATCACTGATGTCAACCTTAAGCTGAAAAATATTATGCTATGCTAAGTTCAGGAACTCAAAACAACAGGATCACGTTGATTTCCCCATGTTTTGCATTGTGGTGTACACAAGAAGATTTGATATGCAAGGGATTGCTTAGTATTTCAATTTAATTTCAAGTTTCTTATGTTGAAGTTTATTGACTATCGTTACATGAGTGTATTGTGAAGTTTGTTTTTATTTTAATTGTTTGTTATGTTTTGAATATCAATTAAAACAATGAATATTAATTAAAACAATAGATGATCTATTTAATGCAAGTCATGAGTTTGTAGTTGCCTACTACAGTAGTTGCATCTCCCTGGTCTATGCGTAATGGCTAATCACGCTCTGATGTTATTTGCCGGTGATTATCAGGCTCCTATTGGGTGTCGGATTGTGTCTTTGCACTTCAAGGGGGGTATTCCAGAAGCTGGTTCAGTGGGTTATGTTAACCTTGAGGTAGTGGTAAATCATCTCATAAAAAAGCCTGGGATCCTCACATACATTACTGAATAGGTCGTACAGGCTCTTTTTGCAGGTTTACCCCCTTCCTGTAGGAGAACTTCAGCAGACTTGTCAGTCACTTAACCATGTTCCTGGAATATCCCCCAGGTCAGGAGAGGTAGGGTATCCCATCAAGTAGGTGTGGCTGCCAATTTACTGGGTATATGAATTCAGGTGGTTATGTCAGGTGGATCTCCCAACAAAAAAGGCTTCATTCTGTTCTATCCAAGGCCTCCTAGACACATGTGAATATTTTTTTTTTTTTATAAACGACTACTTTTTAATCCGCTCTTATTTTTAAAATCTCACTTACACAACATTGGGATAAAAAAGGCAATTGTTAACCAACACAAATTGGTGTGGAATATGGAATCGCTCATCATGGAACTGGCTTTTCACTTGGAAAACGTATTACCATTCAATTATGCATTTCCCTTGCACTTTTCTTGTTCATATATTCCAATTTGGTTTGCTTTTCAAATTCTTCTTAAAATCTGTTGTAGAAAGCCAAAATTCTGCTTATGTGTAGATAGACAACAGACCCGGGCAGATTTTAAAAAGTACAGCACGCGTTTACAGAAATATGTACCATAAACTGGTTTTAAGCAAAGCCATGGAGCTCTTTCATGAAGAGAGTTATAACACAGTCGTTGAGTTAACATATGTGGGTTAAGTCTCAACCACATATTTGGAATGCTCCACCTTCTGGCCTCATGTTTACATGTCACATGGGACTGTGACATTAATTTGAAATACCTTTTCAGATGGCAAATGGCACTTCAAGTATGTTAAGTCGAGCAGCTTATTGACAGGACCTATTCCACCCGTAAATGGTGTGGTTTGAAATAAATAAGAGGAAAAAAGCTCCTTTAACAACCATGCGCAGTCATTTAGTGCTTCTATGGTGCCTTGATCACTTTACTTTCCCTGTAGTGTATTTGTGTATGCAATGGAAGCATGATGTAAGCATGTTTTTGGTGTTCTCCATGAAAAACGGTTGTCAACTTGGAATTCTGTACAATAAAGTTGCTATTGTTTGCAGATCGTTTCTTGTGCTTCTGTTGTGGCTCTTCTTAACTGTATCTCCATTACAGTCAGAAAATGGCAGGGTGCTGTGCTCTACGTTTCTATCAACAAACTTTATTTCATTTCATTTAGATTATGATTGTCCAATCTTTAACAACTATGAGCTTCTAGAAACCTTGCATACATCAACTGTGCTTAAAAAATAAGTAGTGCACACAATAACAGTGAAGGCCCATCATTAGGTAGTGTGGCTTGTGACTGACCTTTCTGAGGAGCCTGTAATCCTCATGGTAGTAATGATGATACAAAGGGTTAACTATGAGCAATGTTGCCAGGCAACATCATGTTTGGCTTTTTTTTGATGGAATGGTTGAAAAAAAGTTATCAGCTGCTCAAACAAGTTCTGCTGATAAACATGTTATGCGATATACGTCTCATTTCGTCATTACCTAGACACATTGCTCAAAAGTTTCCCTGTGCATCTTCACCTTAACTCTCTGACGGTCTTGGTGCTTTGGCAAGAGAATTTGTAACGTTGATCTTTGCAAAGGGAACAACCACCATATTTAGAGTGGCGTGCTTCGATGGTGCCCACTGCCCACCCTCAACAATCAATGATAACGGAATGGGCAACTTCCTGTAGAAGAAATACGTTAGTCAGCGTTACGCTATTTATGATGTCTTGCATATCCAGTCAAACTTTCATACGGCTGTTCAGATGATCAGCTGACATTCAGTGCATCTCTGGTCCCGCATCCGACTGGGTTTTACTTCATATCTAATGAAAAAGTGCTTTTTTAAAAACTATGTGATCTGCCCAACATATTGGTCCATAGTTATATTACATCCCTAAAAAGCAACTGAGCAATCTGGATATTGGTCCTTCATTGGCCTTGCTGGAAAAAGAATGCATTGTTGGGAAGGGCACAAAGTGGCACAAAGTGGCAAAACGTCCATTATCTTTCCTTTTCATGATAACTTAAAATAGAGTTTCAAGTCCACCAACTTAAAAGGTTGCATAGCTTGTGCAGTTGGGTTTCTGAGTATTGTAGTGCGCCTCAGTCACACCCCTCCATGGGTCCCAAAATTGAGAGAGAAGTTTAAAAGAAAAAACAAAATAAATGGGAGTCAAAAGCAGAAACCTTTTTGGCTCTCTCAAGCTAAATCCAAAAGTATTGGTGAGTAGTTGCACGTTTTTTGCAAGTGAGTGGAAACCATTTTCTCAAACTTGCGTCCCTTCCATGGTCCTAAAAATTCTCATGCCTTGTTGTCCACCTGGGTAAAGTCAGCTTAAAACTGGAAATTCCTGTAACATTCAAAATAGCTTACAGACACGATGCAGCTGTCAGACCATCTTTGAAACATAAGACGAATGTCCAATATAAAAACTGCCTTTACTCAGGCCGGCAAGGTTCGAGGAGCAGAGGAAAGGACGCGAGTTTGCGGGAGATCATTTTACACCCGCTGTGTGCGGTGGCGGCCCCGTGTCCAGCTGTTAGCACGAGCCAAACTCTGCGATCCACTTTTCGTACTTCTCCAGGTCGGAGGCGGAGACGGACTTGGAGACCTTACGCAGGGCAGCCAGGAAGTCCTCCATGGTGGTGGGCATGTGCATCTCGTCTCGGGAGATGTTGCGGATCTCCTCAGGCGTCAGGCCCTCGATGCGGCGCCTCATCGCCATCAGAGACGCGTCCCTGAGTGAAGATGTGCACGTCAATTAAGCCAAATTCAGAGGTCAAAGGCTAAGGAAACAATTTTAAAAAGCAAAACTAAAAATCTAATCAAGAATGCATCCCTATATGAAGATGTGGATGTCAGTTAGTCAAGACAAATGCCAAGACAAATTAAGAGAATAAAAGGCGAAAGACCTCATAAAAAGCCATAAATATAAAAGGATAGGTGCCATGTTCGCCTTTTTTGCATGGACCAATTCTGGGTGCCACCATCTTGGGCAGGTATCCTGATATTTCTCAGATATATTATCACCTCCTCCACATATATTATGATATATGATAACATGCATATTTGTCACCAGTTGATGGCAGGAATATACCGGCTGAACATGACAGCAATCTGACTTGAGCCACATGTTCCAATATGCAAGCAAGATAATATGCAATATACCAATATACAGCAAGATGCCTCACCTGCACACATTGGTGATGTCAGCCCCAGAGTATCCCTCCATGTGTTCCGCAATCTTGTCCATGTCCACGTCATTGGCTATCTCCAACTCCTTCAGGTTAATCTTCAACAGGTCCACTCTTCCCTTGGCTGAGGGCACAAATATTAATGTTATGTAACCTTGATAAGACAGGTAAAACATTTGTTTCATTGGCATTGCTATGTACTAAAGATGCCACTGTTTTTGTACTGCAAAGTCTTATTATATTTCAGAGTAGTTAGTGTTAATAGTTGTTCAGTGTAGCAGATGTAACCATTTCAGATCTTTTTCTGTTAACCCGCGAATACACTGGCGAGGACAAGATTAAGCGACAGAGAATCGCTGGACTGTGCAGCAAGAGCGATACGAGCGATAGAAGCGACATAGTATCTCCGTTAAAACCAGAATGCAAGTATTCCAATATTCCCATTGGCTGTGGCGGCTGTCGCAGAACTGCATCACAGCTCATTTGCATAATATTCGCTGTAGCCTAACTACGAACTCTTGCTCAAATCCCCTCTAGTCATCCAAATCACTTTTGTCTCTTCTGTCATCAGCGACTCAATACAAAGTCAATTACTTCCGTCACTGGAAGCGCTCAAGTCGTGTCATATCTATCTGTGCCTTTGCACTACACAACTACGTCATTTGCCTTTTCTCCTCGATTATCCAGTATGCTACTATAGATGGCCTAACCAGGGACTGGGGTTGCAAATTCGCCATCTGGCTAGACACCTCTTATGTACCACAAACACACATGACATTGGGATTGACTGTAGTAATGTTCACTCACTGCATTGTCCATGACAAATAAATGACATCATTAAATGAAATAAAAACAAATAATATTAACCAATGGATGCGTGCGTGCGTGTACCTGAGGGCAGTGGGATGTAGATCCTCTTCTCTAAGCGGCGGCGTAGGGCTTCGTCAATGTCCCACGGGAAGTTGGTGGCAGCCAGCACCATCACCATTTTAGAGGGGTCGTATTCCACTGCACCCGCACCACCAACACCTGCAGAGAAAACACACCTCGTCTATTCATTACACTACACCTAGTAGATGCCTTTATGCAAAAAAAGAGGAAACATACAGCAATAAAGCCTACAAAAGTGTATAGCAATATAAAGTAATAGAGAAATGGATAGTGTGGAGATAAAAACTATGAAATACGTCAAAGCTTTTCCGATTCCATTTATGCTCAATCTATTTTGTATGTTATAGGAAGATGACGGGATAAGCAGACATACCGTCCATCTGAACTAGCAGTTCGGCCTTGACCCTGCGACTGGCTTCATGCTCCTCGGAGGTTCCTCGACGGCTGCATATCGAGTCGATTTCATCAATAAATATGGTGGTGGGAGCGTAGAACCGAGCCTAAAGGCAGAATAATAGCAATACTAAATGTTTTCATAACATGCTTTGTACATGGAAGACAAAAGTTTTTAACGGCTTCATAGATATAAAACGCAAAAGGTAAAAGTCAAAGTAGTTCTTCCCGTCCCTTTCTGTTGCTTGTGACCTCTTGCCTTGGTGTCTGGAGAAAACGATCAAATTGCCCCTCGGTCAACCTAAGCAGAGCGACTTTCCGGGGGCTTTTACCCATTCAACATCACGATTGCAAATCAGACAATGAGTTTCTAAATTGTGCTTTTCTGAAGATATTGAATGATACTTTGATCATCAATGAATGATGTTGGGCCTTGCATCGCGAGGCCACAAGCAACAAGACTGGGAGAAACTAGTTTGATTTTCAGCCGGGATGTGACGTTCAGTCTTTGGTACGGGGTTCCCATCTTCACACTATCAGCAAAGATGTCAATAATTTGACCGCCACCTACAGGATCCTTTGCATACCCCTTTGCAATGTCCAGTCAAACAACAACAAAGACACAGATTCTCAAATTGACCCATTCGTTCCAGTAGACTAGAGTAGTCAACGAGAGTAGTCATCTAGTGTTCTACATCTATGGAACTTAACAACATGGCAAAGTGTATTAAAACAGGAGCACACCAGTGGTCTAAGAAACAGTGTCATATATGATACTTCTTCCTCAGCAAAGGAAACTAATGAGTGGGACTCACACACACACACACACACACACACACACACACACACACACACACACACACTCACACACACACACACACACCATTTACACTTGGGTCATCACTAACACCTTACTTCTAATAGAGCAAAACTTGTGCTGCATCATAACGCAAGTGAACCCACCCGCTACAAATTTACGACCCAACTGCAGCCGTGACAGTCAGGGAACTAAATGAACGGTTAGAATGAAATGGAAAAAAAACATCTTTGCGTTCTTGTACCATTTCAAACAGCAGTCGCACCAGCTTCTCAGATTCCCCTCGGTACTTGGAGGTGAGGGTGGACGAGGACACATTGAAGAAAGTGGTTCTGCATTCGGTGGCGACGGCTTTGGCCAGTAGCGTTTTCCCCGTCCCCGGTGGCCCCACCATTAGCACTCCCTTACAGAGGTGGAGAGTAAACACACACACACACACATTTTTTTTTAGCAAAACGAAACTTTTTTCCCCAGCAATCTGAGTGGGAGGGAAATGCAAAGTAGGTTAGAGATGCAAACCGAAGCTGCTTACAATATTACAACGAAGACATCAGCTGGTTCACCTGGGTAACATGCAAACACATGGCGAAAGGTACACAACGCGGTATGAACGACAGTCGTTCACTGTTAAGCACTTTGGTTCTGGACGCAAGGGGTCAGAACAGGCACTAGGACCGTTCAAGACAGTCTGAAAACATATGTGCTATTCTTTAGCCTAGTTATGTACTGTATGTGTGTAGGGCCATACATGTACAGGACAGCCAGGCATTCAGTGTTTAGTTTGCATTTAGAGATGTTATTATACCGCAAGTGGCAGTTCAGATAATGAATTAGCTGTTACCTTCCATGGCCTTCGAATTCCCTTAAAAAAGTCTGGCATCCACATGGGCAGGACAACAGCTTCTTTCAAGAGTTTCTTGGCCTCCTCTAGGTCTGCAATGTCATCCCTGTGTCAAAAATAAGTGCTTCAGAACATTTTATGATACAGAAAATACATTTTGTTGTTTACTTATTTTTTCATGCAGGAGTCTTATCCAGGAAAATACTTGAAATTCTCGAATTACTGTACAGCCATTTTGCAGTTGGAGCTCTGTTTACATTCCATACACTCTACCACTGTGCCCAAACAATTCTCTATTTACATTCATTCCATTTACTGTTATATACTCTTACAATTCCATATATGGTTTGTGGAACTGTACCATTTAACGTTGGGATTTTGAGATATAATGTCTCTTTCCAAGGCTTCTATCAGATCCTTATCTTCCCCTCCCCTGTCAAACTTCTTCACTTCAGTATTGGCGACGTCCGCTTTGCTCTGTGGGTAATGGGAGAGGGACAAAAGGGAGGCATTTGTTTACTCGTCATCTGTGAGGCCTACTGCCGGTCAGGGAAAACTGGATGGACAGGTTTTTCACTGTTTATGCAGCGACAAAAGAAATATGTGTCCGATAGACCAAAAAACATTTATTGAGGAGATTTGTGCTTCTGTTTATAAAATATGTGAGGACACAGGTTATGGAACCCTGGAACCACCAAAATCGTGCCAATGCTTTTACCTGATGAATAATAAAATACAATTCATACTGAAGACGTTAAACTCGATATGGTATTGCATCGTCAGTTAAAAGGAGAGAGAAAGTCCCCACTGTACCGTTTTTGGGTCTAGTTTTGTATACAAGCTAATGCGCAGAAAATTTTCTGTACCAGGGTTAGCAACATAGTGGTTACATCTGTGGTTTTTGGGCAGGAAGCTGCAAAACAAACACCAATATAGACAATACCCGTCCTACTATTGGCACTACAATGTTTTGCACCACCTGGTCATCTTCTGCGTTGTACAAATGTTTGCTCTGTGTTGTGTAACAGTGCCCGTATCTTGTTACTTGATACGTATTTTTCAGAACAGGAACCTACTAGATTTTTTTTGTATTGAGACAGGGCTGTTTTACTGTAACTTTTGTTGCTTTTCTTAAACATTTTCTTGTATGTGGGTATGTGTGCATGTGTTTAGAGGAGAGACAGGCTATATGTTTACATGTTTTGGGCCAATTCTTGCATGTCAATTGTTTTTTGTTTATCTAATGTGTTGATGTATGCTTTTCGTGTACACTCTCAGACTCTCTAAGCCTCAAAACAAATTCCTCTGTAGAAGAGACAATAAAGGCTCATCCTATCCTAGAGGATATAAAAATGTTTTTTGTGCATCACCTTGTCATCTTTGACCTTGCTGCTTCCGTTGTCCTTCTTCTCCTTGGCCCTGGCGGCTTTGGGCCGGTCGCCGTTGACGCCGCGAGGTGACAGGTGGTGCTGTGGCCGGGGGCCGGCACTCTGGCGCTTGTTGTGCGGTTTGTTGTCCTTGTAGAGCGCTGGACTTCTCCTCACGGGGATAGGGGAGGACCTTTATTGGGGATTAATGACATAATATGAGAATGCCTGAGACCCACAGTTGCAGAAATGTGACATTTATTTAGAGCTGCGTGGCAGTGCCGCTGACTGAGTTGAACAGAAATGACATGTGTTTTCAGTCATAAAAAAAGATTTCTGGGGAGGAAAATATCACACTCCAAAGTCAAACGATGTAGCTACTGGCCTCCCAGCAGTCTTTTCTGGACCAATTTTAGCGATGTAAAAGTACAGCAATTATTTGATCTGAAATAATTTGTTATTGCAGTCTTTGTACAGTGGTTAGCTCCTCCTCCTAGGGAATGGATTGGAGAGGACCTTATTGGGATTATGACATAACAACCTTCTTTCAAATCATTTACAACAACATGGTAGATGGTGGGGAAACACCACCAACTTTGCTATGGCTAAGATGATGTAATTGAGTCTTGTACAGGACATTAGTAGGGCATATTCGCTACAGTGTACTGGGAAGGCCCGACAAGGCGGCAACAATAGAAAAGGGGTCGAGAGAGAGGGAGAGAGAGGGAGAGAGAGGGAGAGCGAGAGCGAGAGAAACAAATCAATTACACACACCATTAGAGATAATCCAGCTCACATGACTCAACCTTGAGGGCATTTCCTTTGAACCAAAAGCAATTTAATGCTCAAGGCTTTGCTTTCCTATGAAGTCCCGCTGGCTATTCCACATGCCCCCTCAAACTACCCTACAGCAATAATAGAGCCTCCTAAATGATTACTGGGAGAGGGCAATAGTTTACGAATACAAGAAAAAGTTATCTATTCAGCTACAAACAAAGTCAAAAAGGTTTCTAGATAAATGTTGAGGACATCTTGTGTAGTTGTATGACAGACAGCATTTTACCTTCTCTCCACTTGGACTGGCCAAATGTCATTATCTTCATTAGAGTTGGTGGGCTTCGTGGGGGCGGTGCCCATCTGAAAGCTCTCTAAAGTAGTTATGATGTCTTGCACGTGTTTGTTTTCTTCGTGTATTTCTTGCCACACCTGCAAAAACAGCAGCAGATGTTGCAAGTGTTGTTGTTGTTTTAAAGTGACACCAAACAAGTCTGATAAACTGTGGTGTGAAAAGATGGAAAAAGTACCTGTCGCCATTTATTCTGCAATTCGCTGTCCTTCCCAGAATAAAGATTCTTCCTGATTTGCTCGAGAACCCCTTGATAGCAAACTGCAGCGGAACTGTAATTCCCAAGCAAGGCATACTCCCGTGCGAGTTTGACATTTTCACTTATCTCGAACAAGCTCATCCTGTTACAGCAAAGAGAGAGACGATCGTGTGTTGTAAAAGTACAGATACGTGAAACACAAAAGCAAACCATTGCCTATAAACAGCTAGCTACTAATGGTAGCGTTCAGTTGTTTTGGCCTCTTTGGCCAAATGATGTTAGCAACGTCATCATGGAATGTTCGCCAATCTAGCTCGTTCACAAAGTTTGCTGCTTGTCTAATTTTAGTTAGGATGTAAAACGGACAACATCTGAGGCATTCACTGGAAAGAAAGAAATCCCGATAATACATTTGACAAACATTTCAACCTGTTGCTTGTCCTTGTTAAATCATGCGGTTACGCGGAAGAATGAAGGAATACTGGCTAACTTTGAAGCTATAGCTAGTTATTCGTAGACCACTTTTTAAAACTTACTTTTGGTTGTGCCGCAATGCGTTATCCGGTAGACCTTTCAAAGGAGCAAACAGTTTCATTTAAATGGCTCGCTGACAAAGTGATGCAGTACAGAAATTTCTGCCGTCGCCTATTCCTACTTCTCCACCAAAACACCTCGATGGGTGCACCCGCTCCTGAAGGTTTGAAGGCAAAACGGGCGTCACATCCTGTTGGATAACGCCTGCAATTTATTCCGAAACTATGGGGCGCATTCACTATTGATTAACAAAACTGGACAACCCCTTGTCAAAATTCACAAACAAAAACGGCAAACGTGTGTACACTAGGCCTTATTGTGTAAAGTGCCATTATAAAATAGCCAATGTTGTGTCCATTTTTAGAAGCCATAGGCAAGCGCATAGACTCAACTTTTACGCACACTATATTTACGAGACGCAGTAGAACTAGTAGGCCACAATTTCAATAAACATGGGTGTTGATGACTTTCTGCAGCTGTGCTTACCAGCTGCATTGGGAGCTGCGCATCTACGCGCGCGCGCCCACGCACTGCTTCTCTCTAGAGGAGCATTGAGACAGCCAAATAGATTTTCGTTGTGATGGAGGTAGGGGACCTTACAACTATTTTTTACAGACACTCAGTTATATTCAATTATTACATCCCACAAGATCTTAGAATATTACAGAAACGTTGAAGATTTCCATTTTTCAGTCTTCTCAAAAGAGCCCAAAAACGTCTGGGTCATGACTATGACCTCGGTTCCCTTAGCAGGGACCAGATCTAACACATGGGACGTGACGTATGCACGGATCCAATCGAAGCACTTTCTACTCACGCCGAATGGCTGAGAGGCTGTCAGTCATCCCCTGGGCCCGCCCTTAGGGCATAAATAGCTGGGTATGACGCAGCCTCGGCCTCTTTCAATACTGAGCATTATGCCCAGCAAGGCACTGTAATCGCAACGCAGTGTTAGATCTGGTCCCTGCTAAGGGAACCGAGGTCATAGTCATGACCCAGACGTTCCCTATCGCAGTGGACTGCGATCTAACACATGGGACCGTATCCCATCACGCGTGAATTACAGTGGAGGCCTAAGCACCCACCTTATGGGCTTATTATTAATAGAGGTAAATGCAGGGATAATATGTGGTGATTAAGCACATTAGAGACCAACATGTTATGCATTTGTTACACTTCCAAAAAGGGCTGTAAATCTGGGTAATCACAGGTTCACTGCTCCCAGAACACCCTGCAGAAAACTAGGCTCACTCACATCTAACATGTAATAACGAATGAATGTGTGATGAGAATTCCAACTGGCTGCTCTGCATATCTCTTCTATGGAGACACCCTTCAGTAGGGCCCAAGAAGAAGAGACTCCTCGAGTCGAATGAGCGCGCAGTCCCTCTGGAGCTTCCAGAGACTGGCTGCTGTAAGCCAGCTCAATGGTTTCCACTATCCAGCGTGATAGGCTTGGTTTTGACAGTGGCCTACCCTTAGCCTGAGTGCCAAAACACACAAATAACTGATCAGACTGCCTGAAAGACCTGGTGCGCTCCACATAGCAACGCAGAGCCCGCACCGGGCACAGTTTGTTCAACTGCTCCTCCTCTGCTGATGCAAAGGGAGGAGGTGAGAAACTGACTAACTCAATGACTTGATTACGGAAGGGAGTAGATACTACCTTGGGCGTGTATGCGGCATTTGGACGCATAATGACCTTATCACCTGCTCCGGAGAACTGCATACAAGTCGAGCTCACTGAGAGAGTTTGAATATCCCTTATGCGTTTTGCTGACACCAGGGCCAGCAAGAAAGCCGTCTTTAGGGAAACAAGCTTCATGTCCACCTCACTCAGGGGCTCAAAGGGAGGCCCAGTAAGAGCACGTAACACTACTAACAGATCCCATGAGGGCACCAGCTGTTTGTGAGGGGCCCTGAGCCGTCTCACCCCAGCCATAAATCGTGACACCAGAGGGTGGTTACCAGGTGTTGCACCACCTATGCCCACATGACAAGCAGAGATAGCTGCCACATACACCTTTAGTGTAGAGGCAGCCTTACCATCATCAAACATGTGCTGCAAAAAATCTAATATGACACCTACAGCACAGTTGATGGGGTCATGACCCCGTGAGATACACCACTGCTCGAATAAACGCCATTTCAGCGTATAGAGAGAGCGAGTTGATGGAGCCCTAGCACTCTGAATAGTATTGACTACTGCCTCAGATAGTCCTGAAGCTAACAGCCTTCCCCTTTCAGGTGCCAGGCCCTGAGCTGCCACAGCTCCGGCCGGGGGTGCCATATGGATCCTCCCGCCTGTGACAGCAGGTCCCTCCGTGAGGGCAACTCCCACGGCGGCTGTACTGACATCCTGTTCAACTCTGCGACCCATGGCCGGTTCGGCCACAGGGGGGCTATTAACAACAGTTCTCTCCTCTCCTCCATGACTCTGCTCAGCACCTGAGGAATTAGAGGCACTGGAGGAAATGCATAAAGACGTCCGCCCGGCCACGGATGTGCCAGTGCGTCCACCCCCAGAGGTGGGTCGTCTCCCCCCAGAGAGAACCAAAGCTGACAGTGTGTGTTCTGTCTCGTGGCAAACAGGTCCACTTCGGCTTTGTAGAACCGCCGCCATACCTGATCGACCACCAGGGGATGGAGGCGCCAGTCTGCTGCCTGCGGGTTGCCCCTTGAGAGTAGGTCCGCTCCACAGTTGAGGTGACCTGGAATATGAACTGCTCTGAGAGACAACAAGTGATCTGCTGCCCATAGCAGTAAACTGTTCGCCAACCGGTGTAAAGCCAGGGAGCGCACGCCCCCCTGGCGATTTATGTATGCCATGGCCGTGGTGTTGTCGGTCCTCACCAGAACATGATGGCCTTTCACCACTGACAAAAAATACCGTAGGGCTAGAAACACTGTCTGCAGCTCCAACACATTTATATGAGCTTTGGCCTGGACTGCAGACCAACGACCGTTCACCGATCTCCCGTTGCAGACTGCCCCCCAACCAGTTGTAGACGCGTCGGTCGTAATCACCACTCGGTGCGTCACTATGCCTAGAGACGCTCCCGCACTGAGAAATTGGGAGGATCTCCATATTGTGAGGGCCTTCCTGCACTTTGAATTCACTACTATTTTGCGGTATTTGTCTTTGGAGGGGTTGAGCTTCAGAGACAGGTACCACATTTGAAAAGGCCGCATGCGCAGTAGCCCCATTGGCAGGGAGACTGCTGCTGCTGCCATCATTCCCAGCAGCCTCTGGCAGAGGTGAGATGACACCCATTGGCCTATTCTGAATTGGGCCACACAGGTCTTGATTGCGGCTGCTCTCTCCTGAGAGAGGTGAGCTGTCATAGTCACAGAATTCAGTGTCATGCCTAGGAACTGTGAAGTCTGACTTGGTTTGAGAACACACTTCTTCCTGTTTATCACAAATCCCAACTGGCCTAGGTGTGCCTGCACAAGACTGGCCTGCTGTGCAGCTAACTCTTGCGAGTGGCAGCAAAGAAGGCAGTCGTCTAGAAAGTTGAACAAGCGCACCCCCTGCTGGTGTAATGGTGCGACTGCCGCTTCCAGACACTTTGTGAACAGAAAAGGGGATAGGGCTAGACCGAATGGGAGACGCGAAAACTGATATGCTTTCCCTCTGAATGCAAATCTGAGAAATTTCCGATGCCTTGGCACCACCTTTATGTGAAAATATGCATCCTTCAGGTCTATGGTTACAAACCAGTCGTTTGGTTTCACAAATTGAAGGAGCTGGCGGTTGGTCAGCATCCTGAATTTTCTTTTCATGAGTGATTTGTTCAGCCTCCTTAAATCTAAGATTGGCCGAAATCCCCCGCCTTTTTTTGGGACAAGAAAATACCGGCTGTAAAAGCCTGCGTTTTCTTCCCCTTGTGGCACCATCTCTATTGCCTTTTTCAACAACAAGGAGTCTATTTCCTCCTGTAGGAAAGGGACCTGACCCTCCGGAACTATTGTTTGAATCACCCCGCTGAATTTTGGTGGGGGGCGAGCAAACTGAATTGTGTAGCCCACTGAGACAGTCTTCAAAACCCAGGGTGATGCCTGTGCGCATTTGCGCCAGTTTTCCACGCATGCCTCTAGGCATGGCATGGAGTCTTTTAATTGGTCGGGGACGCTCCCGCTCATCGCCAAACCTTTTAATCTTTGATCTAGACTCAATTGGTCGGGGTTTTCCCCGCTCATGGTCAATTTGTCTATACTCGGCTTTATTCCCGCACCGTCTAAGGAGGGGGTCAAGCTCTGAGGGCAGCTTGTCACACTGTTTAGGTAAACATGGGTGAGAGAATGCTGTTTTAATATTGGATGCAGAGAGGGGGACAAAACATTTTCTGTTTGTGTGTGTAGTGCTTGTGGAAACTGGCACAACGTGCTTGACATGAGCGGTGCATGTGAGCAACGGGCAGTCCTCTTTCGCTGAGGGGAAAACTCCTCCCCCCCCCCTCTCTTCAGGACGTGATCCTCAGGTCCGCGTCCTGTTCGCACCACCACGGCGGGCAGTAGTCTGGCGCGGGACGAACGGCGCTCTCTGCTGCTGCTGCTGGGGTGCTGGCTGTGGGGCCTGTGGCTGAGGCTGGGGCTGCGGCCTAAACGGGTGTCGCTGCCATCCTCTCCTTGCCGGCATCTTAGCTGGAAGAGCTGGAGAACGGGATCCACTCCCCCGCTTCATGCCAGGAGCTGGAGCTGGTCCACCCGGGGGGCCCCGGGGTTCACCTCTGCTGCGTGGCATCCAGGCCATGAAAGCCTCCCGGCTTTTCTGCTCCACTTCAAATTTAGCAGTCATTGTCCCCACAGCATCACCAAACACTCCTTCAGCACTCACCGGGGCATCTAGGAGTGGGGCCTTCTCCCGTTCCGACAGCTGTGCCAGGGACAGCCACAGAGAACGCTGTGTTGCTACTGCCGCCCCCATAGCACGGCCCACTGCCTGAGATGAACAGCGCGTGAGGCGGAGAGACAGGTCAGTCGCCCTGCGCAGTTCCACCACCAACTCACTCTCAGCATCCAGCGTATTAGACAGCTCCGTGAGTAGCTTGGCCTGATATCTCTGCAGCAACGCCGCTGTGTTGATGGAGCATGCTGCTTGTCCAGCCGCCAGGTAGGACTTTTCAGCGAGAGTGGCCTGGAGTCTGGCCACTGGAGACGGCAGGAGAGGTTTGCGGCCCAGGCGCAATGCAGGTGAAGAGGGCGACAAGTAACTCGCCACCGTATCCTCCACCGGTGGGAAGGAGAGATATCCACACTCCTTGGCCTGGTCCATATGCATGTAGGCAGCAAAGCCTGGGACTGGGGCACGGGCCGAATAGGGGTTGCTCCAGGTCTTGACTAGCTCCCTGTGCACTTCTGGAAAAAACGGGATTGGGCAGGGCGCCGGTGTTTGGGGCCCGGCGTAGTATTCCCCATCCAGCAACGACATCTCTGTGCTGGGGGGGGGTGGGGAGAGGGAGGCCGAGTTTGCTAGCTGCCCTGGTAGCCACCTCGTGCAGCTGCAGACCCAGTGTCCTCGAACCTACCGGGGGAGAGGATGCCCGGGACTCTTCGACCACCTCCTCCTCATATTCACCATAATACCCCTCTGCATCACTTAAGTCCTCTGGCTGTTCCTCCGACTCCTGCCCAAATACCAGCTCTGGCAGGGGCTGGTCGTGGAAGCCACGCGGTAACTCCACCGCCTCGTGGTGCGACCTCACTCTTGCATGTGGGGCTGGTGCAGCTAGCTCCCCTGCTGCCTCGTGGCGTGAACTCCCGCCAGATGGCAAGGTGGGAGCGGGGTTGGCTGTGGCGGGCTCGCGGCAGTCAAGCCCCTCCATATCGTGATCTGTGCTGCCTTCGGCTGTGGGAATCTCCTCAGCCTGGGCAGCAGCTTCTCTCGCCTCTCTGCGAGTCCAGTAAGCCGAGCGCTTAGTGATTTTAGCGAGTGTCAGTTCAGCACAGAATTCGCAGGTAGAACCGCCCGACAGCGCTGCCTCGGCGTGCTCTCTGCCGAGACAGACAATGCAAAATCGGTGCCGGTCCCCTTTGTCCCTGCTGTGCGGGCACTCCGGGTACAGCAGCCTCGACATCCTAGACACACCAGAGAAACAGTTAACACTCACAATCGGTCCGAATTCTAAAGAAAACTACCGAGTGAATGCTCCAGTTAGCTAATGTAGCAACCACTAGCAAGCAGAGCTAACAGAAGTAGCAAACTTGCAAGCTAGAAGCTAATAGCCAAATACAAGAAACAAAAATCAACTCGTGGCACCCAAAGCCTGTGACCAGAGAAAATCCACTCACCGGCTTGAAAGAGTTGAAGCACACGGTTGAAATGAAAACTCGAATCTGAGATAAAGTCGTCGACGCCCACACAGCAGAGGACTCCGATGCGGAGCCGCGTTCAAGTCACCACAGCCGTGTCACTGTCACATTCCTTTGGGTTCCACTTGGTGGATCAGGGTCGCCACCGTGCGCCGCCCCAAATTCTACCGTCAAAACGCGGACCATAATCGCATCCATATCTGATTCACAAACGCGGACGCGCTGTAAATCTAACGGACGTTGGTACAGTTTTTGTTGGGGCAGACACGACCGAACAGCGCTCTCCAGTAAGTATTGATTTATTTATATTAGGTGATACACAAAGGTACAAAAAGTATATCTGAAGCTTTTATACTATCAATGCTTATTGATATTTCGTAGGATTTTGTTTTATGACTTTAAAAGTGTAAGTTAACCCTAGTTGTTTTCAAAACGAGACAGCTAGTTCATTCATTCAAAGACATGGAGAACTACATTGGCTATTGTAGTATTTCCTAAATACTGTTAAAATATGATGCCATCCGATACATGGAGGAAGTGCAGTTGAATAAAAAATATCAACATTGTGCCCATTTTAACAGCCTTGTTTACGTTAGCTTGCTAGCCAGTTACTAGCAAACCGGTTGACTGAAGCAAACTTGTGTAAAGTTAAACGTAGGTCTAAGTGTTCAAATACTCTTATGAAACGGCTATATTGGTCTGAATTTGGCTCGTGGTACACTTTTACACGGATTGGTGATGCTCTCAACAGGTTTGGCACTAACTCTGTTATTAACGGTACAAATCCTAAAGCGGTGGCATCATGTTCTCCTCACGTTAACGAAATCCAGGCTAATTATTTATTAGCAATTAATGGATGGCCATGAACTGCGCCCTCGTCCCATATGCTGTCCATCATTGGTGAATGAATGAAGTAGCTGGGCTCATAGTTTGATACAGGTGTCCGTGGTTGGGCTACAAATATCTGAATTTGTCCTTAATCTTGTGTATCCGTAAACAGGTGGAATTACCTCTGGGTCGGACAGGGCTAGCCAGCTGTAATCCACCCTGCTACGGTGATGCCCGCCTGCCTCCCGGCTTTTACGACCAAGAGTAAGTACATCTTATAATATTCAACATCATTACTGTCACGGGATAGAGATGTGAAAGAGCGTTGTCCATTCCTATGCAATGCAATGTCTGATTGCCATCTTACGAAATTTAAATGAAAGCTCTAAGTTTAGCTCTGTTGCCTTTTCAGATCGGAGCGCTGATGTGATGTTTCCCCGTCGACTGATGAGGCATCGGGGAAGGAAGAGAAGGTAGCCACGACACGCGATTGTTCAACATGACAGTGAGACAGAAAAATAATGTCAAGATAAATAAAAAATCATGATGAGTGAAGTTCTTAGTCAGGTTGTGTTTTTTTCGGGTTCTTATTTAAACGGTGTCTAGGCCAGGTCTGTGTTATCTGTAGAATTAAATCTAAATGCTGTTTGAAACGGTTACTGATTTAGTGTTCGTTTATTGGGATTATAGCATAAGAAAGTAACTTTATGAGCACGGATCCAAAATGGTCCCGGCCCGGAACATCTATGAGTCCGGAATGGGTCCGTAACTGATAAAAAGTAGTGGAACCGTGACGGATGCAATAAGTGGACACGGAATGAGTCCGCATCGGATGTCGCGCCTCCGAACCGGGCTCACTGCGGAGGTACGCTTCTGCACGCGGATCCGTTGCGGGTGACAAACGGGTCCCTTTTGAGTCCGCACCATGCCTCCGCGTCGGATGATAGGCGGCGTGCAAGTGGACGCCGATACGGCCCCGTTTACCGGATCCGTTCCGGAGGATGGCCTCCGGACGGTGGACTCCGGGGCGGATCCATTACGGTGTACTTTTGCTGTGTGGGCAGTAGTTTGCTTGACGGATCACTTCTATCGAAGTATTGAAAGAGGCCGAGGCTGCGTCATACCCAGCTATTTATGCCCTAAGGGCGGGCCCAGGGGATGACTGACAGCCTCTCAGCCATTCGGCGTGAGTAGAAGGTGCTTCGATTGGATCCGTGCATACGTCACGTCCCATGTGTTAGATCGCAGTCCACTGCGATAGGGAACTGCTGTTCCATCGCAATTTGCCTTTCGGCTTCCCTGTGAGAAAAAGACATGGGACCAAGAACGAATGTATTTTGCTAAACTTAGACTATAGGCGGCTGTAGAACGACGTTATTAGGCTACTGCATTTTTTATTTAGGGAGAAGTAGGCCTAGCTGCAGTCGGACTGACCGTTTGGTTTTATATTGTAGTTGATTCATTGGGGAACTAGTTCTAAACTCAAATGTTCAGGTGTGAAATGCACGGCCACCACTGAGGCTGGCTGATGCAGTCGAACCAAGTGGAAATGACTCTTGGTTGATGGTTGAAGGCAAACTAGTTCACCACTAGAGTGCAGCATTTCCCCATCAGTAATTTGATTCAGCACTGTGTTACCCCCTATAGTGCAGCAATTACCTCAAACAATCTTTCACTTGGTGATACAAGCATCAAATTTGGTTCAGAGGTACTCCAGACCCTACCCTTTTAGAAAAGGTCGCTATCCAGGTGAAAAACCAAAATGGCGGCCATTTTCCAAGATGGCCGCCAATTGAACTGCTTTTAAATGGCTTTTATGTATATTTTGATTGACTGATCATATTTGAATATTTATGTCTGGAAATATATTATGTTGAGCATGGAAAATTCAATTATACACTCAAAATAAACCTAAAATATTGAAAATTACATGTAAATAAACTAACACTCACTGAATGATTCTAAATATTACAAAAACAGTATGCCTATAGCCTAATGATTACATGTCTGTTGTTTGGGTTTGTTGTTTTGGTAGGAAAACTCTCTGATGCACATGTTGGATTAGCTCTTTTTTGTCCTCACATTTGCAGGAACATAACTGTGTACAGTTGAGGCTAAAGCAATAGCATTTGCATCTTCCTCGGCAGTCAGTCTTGCATCCACATTTTGTCAGTTGCTGGCAACTCTCCACAATTGCAGGAAGCTTTGACCAGAGAACTTTCAAGGTCTCACCATCTTTTTGCCATAATTCCATGTGAGGGACCCCCAGGATTGGTGACCCTGGTGTGAGGGACCCCAGTGATGGGTGAAGCATTGATTCCGGGGCACACTGGATGGGAGAAGCATGATGGGCAGTTGCGTGAGGGACACCATGAGTGTGTGAAGCGCACGGGTGCGCTTCCCGAAGGGGAAGGCAGTGTGATGGAGTGACCATCACTAGGGTTGTGGGTGTGTTCTGACTAACATGCCAACGAGCCTGGCTCTTTGGTGTAGCGGTCAGAGCCCCGGTTTACTACCCCAGAAGATCTGGATTCGAGTCCCAGCTGGGCAACTCTACTCCCCTTCGCTACATGTCCAATTGTGACGATTCTGACATGGTGATAGTAGCATTGTGAAATAATAATAAATATAAAGTAAGCAATTGTAATGTGCAATATTTACAACTAGTTGGTATCCAGTACAGTCATTAAGTAACAGGCATGAAGCAGCAGCAATATGTGTGTGCATGTTTGTGTGTGCTTTTGAGTTAGTTCAGTGTGTGTGTGTGTGTGTGTGTGTGTGTGTGTGTGTGTGTGTGTGTGTGTGTGTGTGTGTTTTGAGTTAGTGCAAGTAGAATGTTCAATCACAATTCAGTGTTGAGGGGGGGCTATCAGTGATAGGAGGGCAGATTAAAAGTTCAGCATCCTGATTGGTTGGTGTATGAAGGTCTTTGCCAGCCTGGTGGTACAGGAGCGGAGGCACCTGTACCTCTTTCCAGAGGGCAGGAGACTGAACAGTTTGTGTGCAGGGTGACCTATGTCCTTGATGATCATCAGTGCTTTCTGGGTGAGGCGGGTGGTGTAAATGTCCTGCAGGGAGGGGAGTGGCGCTCCAATGATCTTCTACGCTGTGTTCACAATGTGCTGGAGTGTCTTCCTGTTTTGCTCTGTGCAACCTCCTCCCCACACTGTGATGCAGCTGGTCAGGATGCTCTTGATGGTTCCTCTGTAGAATGCTGTCATGATGGAGGGTGTAGCACTTGCCTTCTTCAGTTTGCGCAAGAAGTAGAGGCGCTGTTGGGCCTTCTTCGCCAGTGATTATGTGTTTGTGGTCCAAGAGAGGTCGTCACTGATGTGCACTCCAAGGAATTTTGTGCTGCTCACTCTCTCCACAACATCATCGTCGATGGTCAGTGGTAACAGTTGTTTTTGGCCCCTCTGACAACAATCTACTTGGTCTTGTTGACATTCAGTAGGAGGTTGTTGTCCTTGCACCATCTGACCAGCAAGTCTACTTCTTCTCTGTGGTGAGTCTCGTCACCCTTAGGGATGAGGCCCACCAGTGTTCGTACGCAGACTTCATCAGATGGTTAGTGCAATGGGTCGTTGTGCAGTCATGTGTCAGCAGCGTGAACAGCAGGGGGCTAAGCACACAACCTTGCTGGACCCCGTGCTCAGGGTCAGGGTGCTTGAGGTGTTGTTCCAGACATGTACTGCAGTTCAATGGATTTTTGGCAGACATCTTGTGTAATACGGTTAAAGGCAGAGGGGCTATCCTTTTACCACCCAACCGTACAAAATATCAAAGCACATTGAGATATGGGACACAACAAGGTTCAGTCATCTTCTGCCCAGCCGGGCTCCACCCTACTGGTGACAGCTACACACAGTAGGGCCAGGAGCTTGCTCAATCCCACTACAGCGGGATCTCCACCCACTTTGTCTGGAACCAATCAACTGAGCATTTTCAACCGTCCTGGGTAGAGGCGTGTTCAAGGCAGTGACGTGGTTTATGCAGAGACGTTCTATTGGGCTAAGAAATGTTTGGTTTAAACTTCGGCACAGCCCTCAACCAGTAGCAAGCCGAGGGAGGCGGGTTAACCAGGCCTTGGAAACAAAGTTCGCCCTGTATGGAAACGCTAATCGTTGTAGTCCTGGTCAAACCAGAATCGCGGTATGTGATCTGCAGTCTATGAAAATCAGGCAACTTCTGCCCTACACCCAGCCCGATCGTTCATCCAGTGTCATTTAAGTCCCGTGCGATCTGTACACCATCCGGGTAACTGAAGCCCCGTTACCCTTGGCTCGGGTCTCCCGCGCTGGCACATCCTGTCAATTCAGGTGTGGCTATCTAACTAAATTTCTAACTACACTAACTACATTTCTAGTTAAGCTATATAGAGGGTCTTATTAGGTAGGATATGGGAGACTATAAATACTAACAACTAAAGTGAGTATACTACTAAAAGAGTTAGTAAACTACAACTACAGCTATTGTACCACAAGCCGACACTGAACCCCATGCTGAGTCTCACAGCAGTGATGTCACCAGTGTGCCCTGGTTGTGCTATAACATCACTCTAATACAGAATGTCAACAAAATAGTTTTTACGACATTGTATTCCAACAGTGATGGCAAGGTTAGTATGTATTAATGAATACCTGCTATCGGACAGCTGTATGTCATAAATATGCATTTTCAGTCATGTAAGGCCTGCCATTTTGAAAAGTGGTGGCCATTTTGTGATGAAATATTGATACTATTAAGTTGTCCTGGTCAGAATTCATACATTTTAATATTTCCATCACTCAGATGTCTTGATTACTTGGCATTCTAAGACGAAAACAGCTTTTTTCACCTTTAATGAGGCGGCCATCTTGAAAAATGGCCGCCATCTTGTTTTTTCACCTGGATAGCGACCTTTTCTGGGAGAGTAGGCCCTGGAGAACCCGTGTACCTGATTTGGTGCTTGTATCACCAAGTGAAAGATTCTTATGGAATATTGACTTAACAAGCCTGACTACTACTGCAGGGGTGGATGTCTCGAGGGCCGTTTGCGGCCCCTGAGGCCATTTTATCCGCCCACGATATAATTTTACTGTTATGCAGCTTCACATGAAATATGACATATTTGGTAAAAGAATCTTAGAAAACACATTTGCAATACAATTAAGTTATATTCAGGGGACCTAGAGAAGGGGTCTTTTCTAAAGGTAACTGCCTTCAATATAGGTCTAAACAAGTGCAGGAAAAAGTCCTGGTTTGTGCTCATAGTACGGCCCTTTGAGGACTTTACGGCCCTCGGATGAATTTGAAGTGGCCCCACGAATGAAAAAGGTTCCCCACCTCTGCCCTACTGTCTCAGTGGACACTGTAGGCAAAGCCAGCCTCCTAGTTCCCTCGGAGCGTCGGAGGTGAATGGCACTCCCTTTACAAATCCACAGCACTAGTAAATACATTGCATTGACCAAAACCACAACTAAAAGACAAAAACAGTTTATAGTATCTACTGTGTTGTAATAGACAGCCTTGCAAACATAGCTGCTGGGCACAGTATACTGTACCAGTCAAACTTTGACATGACAATATTTAGTCTGGCATCGCAGCAACGCTGTGGAACCAAAGATTGGTGCGCAAAGAGACATGTATGGTTCAAACAGTTTAACTGTAAGAATAACCAACACAATCATCATAACGACTCGCTACTGAGATTACTCTGTGTGTGCGTGTGTGTGTGTTCATGCATGTGTGGCCGTATTAGTTTACTGTATGTGTTAGTGAGGGCGCTGAGAAGACCTGACCTCTCTACAAATGGGCCTGGTTCAATATCCTCTCTCCAGTTACTTCCTACATCCTCTGGTCTTGTACCTTACTGTAAGACTAGACGTCAGCGAAGAACGTCCCAATACACAAAAAAGGTGAGAGGTTGTGGATGGAGGCGAGATGCTAGAGAACAAGACTGCACGTGAGGTGGAGTTCAAACTGGTTCCTTCTGTCCTTTCCTCTTGCTCGCCTCTATTTTGCCCTACCTTTGCAGAGAAAACAATGAAGTTTCCCTTCTGTCAATGTAGGCAGAGAAAGGGAGAGATGATGGGGGGAACATGTTTGAGTTACACCCTTGATGTTTGAATCCTCTATCGACTCATATTGTTTCCATAGCAGGGCTGGGCTGGAGTGGGTGAACAAATCCGACTGGGCATTTTCAGACAAGATTGGTCCACCAGGCATTGACTGGACAGTCATGGATTGTTTTGACAGAAACCATGAAGACTGTGTCAACATTGTTAGTCATCTAACATCAGCTATTTTCACCACAACAGCCAACATGTTTGATTTATGTCTGACCGTTACAGACAGGCCCGCTGTAGGGGAATAAATTGATACCATTGCAGGGAGGGTCAGGCCAAAATCATCATCAGTCCGCCGGGCAAATGCCCTGTATGCCCTATGGCCAATCCAATGATCACGGGAGATGGGGCAACACAAGACACCTTGGGCAGAGGAAGTGACTGGAGGAGGGATATTGAGCTTCAGACAATCAATGAACCAGAGATTCCTTATTGGTTCATTGATAACTGACACTTTTTACTGGCACATTAACTGCCCTTGGCAACACCTACAGCCCTAGCTGTAGGGTCCTTGTTCCTCAGAAACCTATTTGGTTGAAAGATGTTAAAAAAGATGCTGAACATTCACTTATATTGAATGCTTTTGGTGTAACAATAAATAGTCTGCATGGCAAAGAAAATCACATATTTTAATAGGCCTACCGTGCATCATACCATCCATCATAGGCCTATATGATAATCATACCACCAACTTTTTACATTTTAAAATTAGTGTTTCTCAACAAGTCAAGTCAAGTCAAGTCAAGTAGGTTTTATTGTCAATTTCTTTACATGCACTGGTCATACAAAGAATTTGAAATTACATTTCTTGCTTTCCCATACAGACATAGACTAATCTAGGTAAGGACATAGACAGTATAGACATAGACAGTACTTATACATGGACTTAAGACAGTATGGACATAGACAGTGCTCATACAGACATTTAAAGTGCAAGACTGGACAACAGAAGACTTGTAGAGGACATACATTAAGAGGTATTGTTGTGCTTTTGTGCTTTTCCTAAAAAAGTCCTTTATAGCGTTCTGACATGGTAATAGTAGCATTTTGAAGAAAAATAAATATCAAAAAGGTCTGTCAAGTACACCAGCAGCAGTGTGTGTGTGTGTGTGTGTGTGTGTGTGTGTGTGTGTGTGTGTGTGTGTGTGTGTGTGTGTGTGTTTAGTGCAGGTAGAAGGTGCGGTGTGCGTCTTGTGTGTGTGTTCGTGTGTCTGTGTGTGTGTGTGTGTGTGTGTGTGTGTGAGTGTGTGTATGTTTGGGTTTAGTGCAGAAAGTGCAGTGTGCTTGTGTGTGTGTGTGTGTGTGTGTGTGTGTGTGTGTGTGTGTGTGTGTGTGTGTGTGTGTGTGCATGTTTTGAGTTAGTGCAGGTTGAAAGTTCAGTCACAAGTATAGTAGTGCAGGTGGAATGTTCAGTCGCAGATATGGTGGTGGGGGATGGGGGGGGTGGGGTTGTCAGTGGCCTTGCTGGCTAGAGGCTGACAGTGGAGGGAGAGTGGGTTGAGTGTTCAGCATCTTGATCGCTTGGTGCATTGTGCTGCTCGCCAGCCTGGTGGTACGGGAACGGAGGCGCCTGTACCTCTTTCCAGAGGGCAGGAGGCTGAACAGTTTGTGTGCAGGGTGGCTTGTGTCTTTGATGATCATCAGTGCTTTCCGGGTGAGGCGTGTGGTGTAAATGTCCTGCAGGGAGGGGAGTGGTACTCCAATGATCTTCTTCGCTGTGTTCACAACACGCTGGAGTGTCTTCCTGTTTTTCTCCGTGCAGCTTCCTCCCCACACTGTGATGCAGTTGGACACGACGCTCTCTATGGTTCCTCTGTAGAATGTTGTCATGATGGAGGGTGTAGCACTTGCCTTCTTTAGTTTGCGCAGGAAGTAGAGACGCTGATGGGCCTTCTTCGCCAGTGATGTAGTGTTGGTGGTCCAAGAGAGGTCGTCGCTGATGTGCACTCCAAGGAACTTGGTGCTGCTCACTCTCTCCACAGCATCGCCGTCGATAGTCAGTGGTGGCAGTTGTTTTTGGACCCTTTGGAAGTTGACAACAAGGGACAACAGGGAATGATACAGGAATGGGAATGATACAGGAATGAGGGGAATGATGAGAATGATACAGCTGAGAGGGGGAGGTGCCATTGGGGGACATTAGTCCATTTCATATTTTAATACTAGGAGGCTGTTGGCAGGCTTATGATGTGGTCAAGGGGGCATTCTGAGGTGTATGATGAGGTCCAGGAGGCGTTTATTCAAGAAAGGTTAAGAACCACTGGTATAAATGAAAAATAAAATTACGTAGACCATCATAAAATAGGCTATAATAAAAACATTTATCATTATTTTTTTCCTTTCTTTTGGAGGTGGGTAAAGGCATCAGCTAAATTGCAACAGTTTACCTTCAGTGGTGACAGCACGCGCGCGCGCGTGCACTGGTCTGCACGAAGTGGAATTTTGAGTTGGCCAGAGAATGCATCGAAAGGACTGAAAGGTAAAACGAGTCTAACCTTGTCCCGTTCACATGGGGATGGTAGAGAACGGCGCGAAATGTTGCTAGAGAATGGGCGCGCTCACACTACATCGGGCGGAAAGGTGAAATCCGCCTCGCTTTAGAGGTGAGTGCCCTTAACTTTCAGAAATAACATCCAGCAGCCCACGCGTTTGGTTACGCACGTCGTCAACATATAGCCTATTTGCTGTCTTCTTTTTATGACAAGCTTGAATAGCCTAGGCTACACGACTTCTCACGTTTCTGTCTGAACTGTAAACCAGCATTTTAAGAATCACGTCAAGTAGATCGTTGCAAGACATGATGCGCATGGTCACCTGTGCTGTCTGCTTGAACTTCGCACTGCGACTGTGGATCGGATGATCTAACACGCGAATAACTACCTGGAAATGGATCACAAATAATAATTCAAGATATTTAACGTGATCACTCTCCGATGGCGAAGTAGCAAATGTGACGATGGTCCACATTTTTTGTGCAATGACGAGACACAGCAAACCCACGGTTGGAATGCCACTGCAGGCACCGCATTACATATTTTTCATCTAGACTTCAGAAATTGTATTGTCCCGTTCGTGTCCTGAATAATAGCTGATATCATCCTGAACAAACGAACACGTATGTGCATATGACTATGTATGAACTTGTGCAGATGCATAAGATAACAAGACAGTTCATCCTAGCTGGCAGGCTAGAATTCCCCCATTCTTGTTAAAAGCCTGCCTTGGAACGTTAATACGTGGAATCAGGTGCTTATTTGTGTGTGCTGTTTGGCATCATGATAGGGTTTCTGTATAGAGAATAGTCATGGTGTCATCATTATGGTGTGTGTGTGTGTGTGGGGGGGGGGGGTTCTAGACAAGAACTGACCAGCTGGCTTAAAATGTTTTTGTTGTTGTTGTTGCTGCAGGAACTCATGGGAAATCTTGCTGGAAAGGATGGTGTGGGCTCCTCAGGTAACTAAACATTTTTGTCTCTATTTCATGTCTTGGTGAGGTTCCTGGTTGAATGCAGTACATTGTAAGTAGGCAGGTTAGGTCATTCTCGGGATAAAAAAAATATGTGTAATAGTATTGGGTAGCAAAGGACGCATCTCTCCCCCCCCATTCTCACACACGCGTGCACACACATACACACACACACACACACACACACACACACACACACACACACACACACACACACACACACACACACACACACACACACACACACTGGTTGTGAGGGGGATGTTATTATGTTATGGGCTCCAAGCAACAGTCCACCTCCTCCATTGAAAACTCGCTTTGCCACCACTGTTATTTAAACATGATCCAAGAGGGCCCCAAGCAGTCTCTTGTGTTCTCCGTCACCTTATGGAAAAGACATATACCTTACAAAATAAGACAAGCTTAAAGTCCTACAGTAATATGGCAAATAATTAATTAGTAATTGATTAATTACTAATGTGGCCTATTTATTTCCTACAATCACATTCTCCATCCACAGCGCTTATATGCTGCAAGGTTTCGCAGTATTGCATTTCATATTTGTTTTTCAGAATATGCGAGCATTACGCTGTAGGCTATATTGCATGTATGGAAATGATGAACACTAGCTCTATCAAGGATATGTTGGCCTATCCTATACTAAAAAGAAACATACCGGTACAATGCTCAGCCACAGTATAGGAGGTGGAATGCTCGTGTCCTTGACTCATTTATTGGGTACAGAAGAAATTGGCCTCTGTTGTAGGATGTGGCATGTAAAATATACAGTGTCTGAATCGGTGAATAAGGTGTATGTATTTTTATATGGGTCGGCTTGCAGCACCACTGGTTGGTTCTCAAAATGTTCCATGCTCCACCACTAGGCCCTGCATTCATACACTGGCACCACCACTAGGTCCTCTATTACTTGGTTCTGTGTTCCATGCACCGGCACCACTACTAGATTCTGTATTCCATGTCCCAGGTGACCTTACCTGTCCTCAGATGATTGGAGGGAGGGAGAGGACTGCAGCAACCCCCCCCCAACACACACACACATGCGCACGCACGCGCACACACACACACACACACACACACACACACACACACACACACACACACACACACACACACACACACACACACACACACACACACGCATGCCTCCCTCCCCCATAATGTGCAGTAAAGGATCCCGGCTAGCAGATCTTCCAGACCTTCCTCCCGATGCAAGATAGAAAAGATAGAAGATGGAAGAAATAGAGATGGAAGCCTTTTTGACGAGCAGCCTTTTACATGCCTCCTACAGGAGAAGTTGTGGGCTTGAGACTGGGTCTGAAACCACGCAGGATGACCTTGGGTTTCACTGACACCATCATCATCATCATCATCATCATCATCGTCATCATCATCATCGTCATCATCATCAGAGACTGTGTCTGTATGGTGCCTCTGAGGGAAGATGATTTTTATTGAGCGAGGGGGATGCTAAGGCAGACTCTTGTGTGCCAGTCATAGGGCTGGCCAATGCAGTAGCTCCTTTCCCTGCCATGCCTCAAACGATGACTCAGCAGCCTCCTGCTGATTCAAACTCAGAGCAGGCTGCAAGTCTCAAGAGCTGCTTGAGGAAAAAAACAAGTTGTATGTCTAAGCTTGTGTGTAGGAGAGAGAGAGAGAGAGAGAGAGAGAGAGAGAGAGAGAGGGGAGAGAAGAGGGAGGAGGAGAGGACAACAATAGGGGTTAACTGTCGGCTAAGTCCACTGTGTAGTGGATGTTGTGTATTGATTGTGTTGTCTGTTTAGCAGTATCCCTGTCTGTATTGAGTAAGGAAGAGAGTGTGGTTTTCTTACCATCTGAAAGGTAAGGTAAGCATTTTGGGTGTCTGGCAGCCTGTGTGTTGGTAGGAGGCTAACATGAGGTGCACTGCATGCTCAGCATTCCTAAAACAGCTATGAGGCTACAACCTCACTTGCATCCCTCTTTCAATCTTTCTCTCTCTCTCTCTCTCTCTCTCTCTCTCTCTCTCTCTCTCTCTCTCTCTATCGCTCCCTCTCTCTCTCTCTCTCTCTCTCTCTCTCTCTCTCTCTCTCTCTCTCTATCGCTCCCTCTCTCATTCTAATGCCCCACTCTTTATTCCGTTTCTCTCTGTTTGCATCCCTCTTCAATCTACCCCTCTCTCTCTTTCTCTCTCTCTCTCTGTCTCTCTCTCATTCCCATGCTCCACTCTTTATTCTCTGTTTCTCTCTGTTTCTCTCTCTGATCAGTAAGCAAGCCTGTGCCTCATCTCCTCTCTTCCAGGATCACACTTCGACTTCTTCCAGACCCCTCCCTCCTCCCCCAGCGCACCAGACCTCACAGGGATGCCGCTCCCATCCTCCTCATCGTCCCCTTCTTCCCCTCCAGCCCACCTGCCATCACCCACCGCCAAAACCCAGTCCCCGTCTGGTGTGGTGGTCACCCCAATGACACCCTCCCCCTCCCCCAACTCCCCCGTCCAGGCAGAGGACGTCCTCCTGATGGCTGAAGCTGGATCAGAGCCTCCCAGAGGCTGGGGACGAGGTGCCACCGCTGGCACCACCACCACCATCACCACATCGGCCCCACATCTGGAGGGAGCCTCGGTCTCCCCTGTTGCGGCCCCTGAGGAGAGAAGGAGCTCGGCAGTGCATACACCCCAGTGGCTTGCCACACCTGAAGCACAACAGAAGGACATGGTCGCTGGCGTTGGTGATGGCGTGTCGTTGGCCGGAGGCGGGGCCATGGAGGGGGCGGTGGCAGAGGGTGTGGCTGTGGAACTGTTGCAGCTCCTGGAGCAACACAGGGCGGGGCTGGGACTGTGCAGCGGGCAGGAGGGTGTGGTCGAGGTGCTGGGTGAGTCTAGCGATCTACAATACTGTACATGCATCCACGGGTCAGGGAAGGGACAATATTTTAAAGGGAAAATATTTTAAATGTTTTTTTTAAATGTATAATATTGTATTTTAAAGGCTAAGTGATTTGAGCGACGCTAGCAACAGTTTGTAGTTGAACTTCATCATTGAGTTAATTAAGTTGATTAATTAATGTGAAAAAGTTACTTACCGTGCCTTTAATCTTCCTCACCTGTGACCGGAATGAGGCTTATTTCCTGCAATGCTTTACCGTCAGATCTCTGTCACAAACAGTATTGACACATGACTACTTTTTTTTTCAATTATTTATTTTTACAGAACAAGATGCATTGGTAGGCTAGTCCGAGCCTGATTATCATAGACTTTCAGATCTCAGCGAGACTTAGTCTGACCAAGAGCATAACAATTAACGTTTCGTTGACCTGTCATGACCCACCTCTCTTGGTTTGCTACTGGTTGTTTGCTTCCCGACAAAGTGGGAGGAGTTCCCGATTTTTCTGGAGATTTGCATTGCTCCTCGCCTGACTAGAAACAATGCTGAAGGTGTTGGGTCACTAGGAGGGCATGGCCTAGCTAGGCTAGTCCACAGATAAACAAACACACACAGACCCTTTTAATCAGGATTATTGGCTTTATTATGATGGAGACAGGACATGAGTGGGATGGTGAGATGGGGTAGGCTTGAATTATGAGCCAGAATGTCTGAGAACAGTAGGCTTTTAACACCTCTGTAGTATAGCTGTAGTAGAATGCGGCGTGGGACTCGAGTCGCAGGTGTGTACTACTGACCCATATCTGTGACCAGCCAGGTGCAATCTCGTCCCATTTCACACTCATGGAGAACAAGAAGAAGAAGAAGAACACAAGAGATTTGTCTGCCTTCTTCACGGAAAAGGTGGTTGAGGTAGAGTGAGAGGTAGAGAAAGAGAGAAAGACTGACAATTTCAAAGCAAATTACTCTCATTGCAGGGCCGGTTCTAGTCAATTTGGTGCCCATGGCGAACACCCTCTTTCCTTTTTGTGCATTTAGAAACTGCTGTGTGTAAGCACAATGTAATCTAATTGAGCACAGCTGATCTAGTACCTGCATACATGCTGAATGCCCATGAATAATCATTGCCAATGTGAAGTTTAATGTTTTATTTCACCTGACTTGAATTTTGTGTAACTTTTGGGTGTTACTGGCACCCCCAAGACATTTGGTGCCCTAGGCCAGTGGTTCTTAACCTTTTTTCTTAACGCACCCCCTTACCTGTGCCCAAGACAAGCCGCGCACCCCCAACCCAAACTTCTACATGTGTATACGCACTAAAAGTGATTTAAGTGATTAATTACAATGATTCTGTTTGATATACATAAATCAATACTTTACATGGGGACCAAAATATGTTTTAATATGGTTTTGATTTGGCCTAATTATAATGTTTGCTAGCAGAATTTTGGTCGCAACCTTAACACAAACAAAATTCCGCGCACCCCCTGAAATCTCTGGCGCACCCCCAGGGGGTGCCCGCACCCCAGGTTAAGAACCACTGCCCTAGGCGACCCCCTTGTCTGCCTATGCCTATCGCCGGCCCTGTCTGATTGTTGTGCTTATTCATGCTGTTTGGTTTGATTTTGATGGTGTGCATCTGCTGTATCTTCATGCTTGTGTGTGTGTGTGTGTGTGTGTGTGTGTGTGTGTGTGTGTGTGTGTGTGTGTGTGTGTGTGTGTGTGTGTGTGTGTGTGTGTGTGTGTGTGTGTGTGTGTGTGTGTGTTTCTCAGGTGAGCTGAAGAAGCTCTTGATGGAGAGGGCACAGTTCACACAGGAAGTGAAGAGCCTAAAGCAAACACTGGAGGTCAGAGGTCATTTCCCTCATCTCTCCTCCGTACCACACACACACACACGCACACACACACACACACACACACACACGCACACACACACACACACACTTTAAACAGTTTTGTTTCTGGTTAGTATGATGGTATCGTGAATTATTGCGAGACAGGACATGAGATGCAGAGAGAGATGGGGTAGTGTTGGGTTATGAACCAGGCCTGACTTGGATCTCTGTCTCCATGAGCCGAAAGCGCTTTTGAGGCTCTCCATTCCAAAGTCAACTTCTTCTGATGCTTTGGTCGTATTCATTGTTTTTGTCCAGTAAGAGATGTAGAACTCAGTGTAGAATCCCTGTTCAGTTTAGACACCCTGCTAGTTCATTAAAACTAGCCGAATGGTTATCAATTTTGTACAGTTTATTTCAGATGGTTAGTGAGACAGAGTATTGCCACCCAACTGTCCATGCATTCACAGCCATGTGTCAGGTTGCCATGGGAATTAGTATTCAGCAGGCTTACAGGTTTGATCTGTTGCTACTGCAGAGCAAACACACACAACACACACACGTACACACGGATGTACACACGGACACACACATACACACCATGCCACACCCAGCTGCCTGCCCGCATAGGAACACACGTGTGCGCGCGCGCACACACACACACACACACACACACACACACACACACACACACACACACACACACACACACACACACACACACACACACACACACACACACACTACTTAACAAACACCATTGACCTACACACCCACACACATTTGCACACACAGTCTTCACACTCACAACCAAGTACATACACATACATACACATACAGAGGGTACAGGAGTATTGATGTATTGAGTGCATCTGCTAGTAAGGAATCACCCTCTGCTCTGTGACATTTTACTACACCATGCAAATACAAATGGGATTTCAGCAAACAGACTGATATTTTAAAGTTCTGTCAGTCGTTGGATTTATTCATTGACCCATTTTAGCCTAAAGCACCTGCAAAAAACGTCTGCTGAATGCCTAAGTCCCTTAATATCTCAGCCTCTGAAACACATAAAAGCATGAAATAAGATGCATTTAAAGGCTAGGACCCTCATTTTGCATTAGAATGGGTTCATGCAGCTCTAACATAGGTAGCAATGATCAAACAACATTTACGGCTGTGTTTGCAGAACAGAAGTTATGGCCTGCTAATGGAAAACTTGGAGGGCTTGGAATGAGCTATTTCTTATTTTGAAAAGAAAACATACATGCATACTTTTCATGGCAGAATTAATTAATGCCAGACTATTTGACGCCAGACTTGTATATTTTCATATTAAGGAAGAAAGGCATGCATACATCCATTTACAGTAGCCTACATAGTGTAGTGTACTTGTGTTTGTCCTGCTCTTTACAGACCGAGAGGGCAGAGTGGCTGCAGTTCCAGTCTGACCTGCAGGTGGCGGTAGCAGTGGCCGACCGGCTGCGCATGGAAGCCGAGGAGAACGTGCTGCTACTACGCCTCGACCAGCAGGAGGCAGCAGAGCGCCTGGAGGACACTCAGGAACGACTCCAGCAGGCGGAGAGCGAGATGGAGAAGCTGAGGCGCCTGTACTCTGAGGCCTGCGGCAGAATGGAGGAGCAGGAGCAGCAACTCAAGGCCCAGGGAAGCAGGCCACTGTGCCTGGACCAAAGTAGCCAGACCACAGCTGAGGCCGAGACGGAGAAAACATCATACAGTGTGAGAGACTCTGGGGGTCTGGGGATGAGGGACAAACCAGGGGAGGTGGATGGAGAGGGGCAGGAGCAGCTGAAGGTCTGGAGGAGGCCTCGGAGCACAGCGTGTCTGGACCAAAATACCCACACCAGAGGAGAGACCACTGAGAGCACATGCGGCGGGGTACAGCCTGAGATAGCGGCCGTGCAAGACTCTGGGGGTGAAGGAACGAGGGACAAAAAAACAGAGGAGGTGTTGGGAGACGGGCAGACCAAGGATGGAATGAGCGGTGAGGAACGAGGGATGAGGAGGCCGGAGGAGGTGTTTGTTGTTGTGAAGGGAGAGGTGAGGGGCTTCGGGAGGGGAGTGACGGATTACGAGAGGAGGACACTGCCAGGGTTGGGGCTGAGGGACCCACGGAAGATTGTCATGCTGTCGGAGCGGTCAAGGTGAGAGTGCTGGCCCGTGAGCCCAACCAACAAGTCTCATTCAGTTTACCTGTCACCAGGGCCGGATTAATGCACTGGCTAGATATGGCTGCAGCCTAGGGGCCACTACCTGCCAGGGGGGCCCCGATTGAGAACAGTTGTAAAATCTTGTTATTTATTCTCTCCATAGTTTGACATTATCTTTAATTCCTTGCTCGTTATTATGACACTGTCTATGGGATTTTGTTGCAAAATTTGCCTTCTGAGTGGGGTGGTGTGGGGCACAGCAACCTGTAGGCTAGGAGCCCCAGCCCATCTTAAAGCGATGGTTCGGAGTAGAATCACCCTAATGCCATTTGAACCGTGACACCCATCCACCTTTACACCCGAAGTGTTTTCTGCCGCAGGCTTACATCAACAGAGTTGCCGCGTTATTCGATGTTTATTCCGGATAGCTTGACTCAAGCGCATATGGATCCTGGGCACCGTCTCCAAACTTTCCCCACAAAAATAACATGTCATGGCACCAAACTTCTACAGTATAACAAATGTGGTTTGTACTCACAAAAAGATGAATTTGAAACTTTGTACATAGTCCAGGAGTTTATTAGTAACAACACACGAGACGATTAGCTTTTCTGCTGCTAAACATCCGTCGACGTCACTTCCTCCAGCTGGGACTTTCTTTATTGTAAGGTTTGTGTTTTAGTCCACAGCCAGGATATATGCACGAGTGTGGCATCGTCTTCTATTTATTAAACGTGGTAAAATTTAAATCCGAAGTGGTTAATTTCTAGTTGTAGCGCAAGCTGTCTTTTTGAGTTTTCCGCCTTCCGGACTCACGTGTATTTGTTTCCATCAACAAAGTCCCAGCTGGAGGAAGTGACGTCGACGGATGTTTAGCAGCAGAAAAGCTAATCGTCTCGTGTGTTGTTACTAATAAACTCCTGGACTATGTACAAAGTTTCAAATTCATCTTTTTGTGAGTACAAACCACATTTGTTATACTGTAGAAGTTTGGTGTCATGACATGTTATTTTTGTGGGGAAAGTTTGGAGACGGTGCCCAGGATCCATATGCGCTTGAGTCAAGCTATCCGGAATAAACATCGAATAACACGGCAACTCTGTTGATGTAAGCCTGCGGCAGAAAACACTTCGGGTGTAAAGGTGGATGGGTGTCACGGTTCAAATGGCATTAGGGTGATTCTACTCCGAACCATCGCTTTAATCCGACCCTGCCTTCCACAGCTTTTTGCGGTTCATTGTTGTCCTGTTATCTGTTGTCATTCAAGCAAGCAACTGTATTCCTTGTGTTTTTTTAATATTTTTTTACATTATTGAAGTGTTACATGTTTATCAAATGTGGAGATAAAATGCACATTTTTTGCCAATTTTAGTTTGGGAATTTACTGTGTTATTCAAAGAATAGCCGCATAATTTTAATTTGTAGGTTGAAGCTTCTGTATTAGTGACTAGGCAAAATGTTGTGACTCAATTCAGAGTATTGTCTCATCCCTCTTCTGTGCTGATGCACCAACGTGATAGACGGTTCAAGTCGGCGTGTTGTCCTAACGCTCTGGTATGATGCCATGTTGGTGTTTTTCAGAAGTCTCTCCAGGCTGCCCCTTCCACCTAGCCCTCCTCATGGCCAGGACGGCGTCTCCCACAACTCTTTGGATGCGATGGCACCTGCCAGCCAGGTAAATCAATGGGACAGTCTCATAGTTTCTTATCAGACAAAGTTCATAAAAGGTCTTGTGCACAACCCTTAGGTAATACAGGTGCAGGTATGAGGCAGAAAAAGTTGATCAAGTTTGAAATTTCAGAAAAAAACGGCACACTGATAACGGTTCTTTTTTTCTAGGCGTGAACAACGTGTTTTGCGTCCTCAGGTTGCCTGTGTGTCACAGTCCTCACAGTTTCCTGCTGGAGCTGAATAATAACAATGGCTACGTTTGCATGACGTTTTTAACTAATTAATAATTCAGAATTAAATAGTTCCGTTGAGTCTACTTTGATCTTTCATTTCATTTTCAAAGTGTGAAGGGCTTACATGACATTTTCAAAGCGGAATTAAGCTTTATTTTAGGATTAAAGTGGGTTAATTCTGAATTAAATGTCTCATGTAAACATAGCCAATATTTGAGAAAGAGATAAAATAACGGTGTGGAAAAGAGCATAGTTTTTGTGTCAGATTGGCACCATGGCATTATGTAGAAAAAATTGCATCGTAATTGTGACAAGCCATAGTATTAGCTTGGTCCTGAAAAGGGTTGACTGCAAACTGGTTTTGGGATTTTCCACTAAACACTTGTAGGAGCCTTGGCAGACCTCACATACACAGTAGTCTGCTTCAGTTGGGTCTGCTAAGTGCTGGGAGCAAGGGTTCAGCGTTTTGGCCCTGTCACTTACAGTGCTTGGGAACATAAACCATGCCTCTCTGTATAAACTGCTATGAAGTGCTGGGTCCGTTCTCACAGCTGGAGTGCAGTGAGTCTCTGTCCTCAGACCGCTGTGTGTCACTTACTTACTTTCTTCCCATTTTCCTCCCGGCAAGTAGCGACAGCAACAAAGGTTCTCCACTCTGGTCTGTTCTGTGTTTTTTTCTGGACACTATCCCATGTGAGGCTCATAGACTTCATGTCTTTCCTCTAAGTGGACAGGGGTCTTTTGGACCAGGTTGCATTTAACACAATATCTTTAAAAGTATTTTTAATTGTTGGGAGGTCCCCACACGTATAGTAAAAACAAACGTCTGTGTGTCTGTGTATGTGTTGTTGTTGTTGGATTTTGGCTATTCTACTCCAAACTTTAAAAAACCTGAATTCACTTCAATCATCAGGGTCAAGAGACAGGGAGGGAGTCGACTGGAGGTACAGGGAGGAGGCTGGACCGACTCCTGCAGCGCCAGGATAGCTGGTCCAGTTTTTACACAAGTGTGTTTCTGCATGGGCTTCCAATGTGTGTGTGTAGTGTGCACGATGATGTGTGTGTTTCTGTTTATTATTCCGTATTCTGTTTACGATTGCATCTATGTGTTTACACCTGGAGGAGTTGTGTTAAGATCCCAATTTACGATTATTTTCTGGTGTGTATATATGCCTCTCCCAGGTAAACAGGATGATGACCATGGCACTGATGTCTCATCGGTGATGATCGGTAAAGTCAGGTGGGTGCGAGACTTACACATCAATGGTAGTTGGTACAGTAGCAAAGATTTTCTTAGTTCTAACAATAGACCGTCTCTGACTGTAGGTCATGTTTCCCTTTTAAGTTGTTCCTTGAGAAGAGCTTTACAAATGAAATTATATGTTGCAATGTGTTGTCACCAAATTTCTGGACACTTTACAAGGATTAAGTCATAAACTTGGCTAAGTTAGCCAACAGAAAGTAGAACACCTGCTATTAGTTGGCCTACAAGTGTCATTTAGGTAAACAAAAGAGGACTTACCACTACCTTCAGGTTAACTGGACCTGATTTGCTACTGAACCTCCGTCTTGGAATACGTCCTGTGCAATCACTCACACAAAAACTCTCAAACTTTAATTTCCCTCCATGTCATGTAAGCAAACTCTCTATCTCTCCTCATTTCCGTGTGCACTCCACCGCTGGCAGGTCTGACGACAGCTTCAGTATGCTCTTGCGTCGCCATGGGGGCTCCAGAAGGAACTCTCTCTTACGCTGGTGTCAGAAGAGAACTCAGGGCTACAAGGTCAGGACCTCTGACCTTTGAACTGCTCACAATGGGCACGTTTGTGATGAAGCAGTGCTGCTTTTGCCAGGCAGAGCGCATGGCATGCGCACTTTGCCAGTTTCATGTGGTTTCATTGTGGTTGGAAAATTCGAACCAGAATGCATCAAACTAGCAAAGTGCGCATGCGCGCTGCCTAGCAAAAGCAGCGCTGCTTCATCACGATAGTGCCCAATGTCACTGTCCCCTCATAGAAATTCCTGAATTTCCACCTGGGGATCAATAAAGTTACTCTACTCTACTCTATATATACAGGAGGACTCTAAATTAACACCAGCCAACCAGTCAAATGCTGATGAGATTTCACTTGGGCTGGTAGAAAAAATCAACTTACCAGGCACTTTGACCCATTATTGAGTGTGTTTGGCTAGTAAGACGATTTTGGCTGGTGATGAAAAGTGTTAATTTAGAGTCCTGAATATAAATAGATGCCATGTTCAGCCATGGCCCAACCCTGGGCGTCACCCTCTTGGCCCTGTATATTGATATTTTTCATGGATGATAACTTTTAGAGCATACACTGACAACTTTCTTTGAGTGATTTGTAGTGTTGTGATTGGCTGAAGCAGTGTGTGGGTTTCTGTTGACAGCACATTGACATTACAAACTTCAGCAGCAGCTGGGAAGATGGCTTGGCCTTCTGTGCAGTGTACCACACCTATCTTCCTACGAATATACCGTACAGCACACTACTCCCTGGAAATAAGGTATTACCCCTCAGGCTCGGGATGTGCTTGCTGTGTGACTTATCTTACGTGCACAACTGTGTGTGAATGAGTGCACATGCTGAATAACTGTACTTGAGCTATCATCTAGACAGTGGTTCTTAACCTAGGGTGTGGGCCCACCCTGGGTGCCGGATATGCTTTGAGTTTGTCAGAAATTCTACTTCCGAACATTATAATTATAATTATGTAGGTCATATTAAAACTTGATTTGGTCCCCATGTAAAGTCATTAAAGGTACACTGTAGGATGGTGGCCAGTGTAGGTGTTGAAAACATGCTGATCATTGAAACTGTGCTGTCTACAGCCAAAGTTGATCTTTTCATGAATATTTACTAAATAATGAACTAATATTCGCAAGTATGACCAAAGTACAGTAAGTTGTGCAGGTAAAAATGTTGCATGTGTCACACACGTATGGGCGCATTTTCTGTTCAGGTGTGGTACCATGCGCAAAATTGACATAAAATATGCATGGCAACACGTTCCTGCGCCACCACATGCATGTGCACGCATATCCTGCAGCAAGCATATTCTGGGTCGTACTTATGCATAGGCCTCTGAAAGATGTCTCCCGCTAAACACAGGTTTTAAGAATAAGGTATAAACACATGGCCCAAGGAGCGATGTTATATGTCATAAGTACCCTACATCAACTTAAATGGACTTAATTTGAAGATCAACCTAAGAGTCACACACCTTTTGAAAATATTACATTATTACACATATCATGAATAAAGCACCATTGCTGTGTTCATGGTGTATGATATGACACCTGTGTAACATGGTCGTGTCATTCTAATGTAGACACCTTGATGTACAATCAGGACTGTAGTTTGTAGGAAGTGTATCCAAGTAGGCTACTCTACACTGAAGTAAACCAATAGGAGCACAACCAAAAAAGCCATGTCTAAAAATGTGCATGTTTGCATCTGTTTGTATCTGCCTTTAGAAAGACAATCTGGATCTGGCATTGAAGACTGGGGAAAGTGTGGGGATTGTAGCCACATTGGTGAGCCAGACATCCTGTTGCATTATTAGTAGCTATTTCCCTTTGTTCTCTGTCTTCATACTTTGCCGTAAGTGTATCCCTGTCCATTTAACTTTTAAATTCTTATTTGTTCTTTGTTGAGCCCATTGTTGAGTTTGTATATTTATTTTATAACTGTTTTTATCTTGTTTTTATCTTATTGTATTTTATTTGTATTGTATTTTCTTTATTGTATATCCTTTCCCTCTCTTCCCCTTAATCCCATTACAGTCTAATCAAATTGTAAAGCACTTTGTGAGTGTCTTGTTCTGTGAAAAGCGCTGTAAAAGTAAACTTACTTCCCTCCTTCCTTCTTTACTTACTTCCTTCCTTCCTTACTTATTTAACAGACAGTGGAAGAGATGCTGCGGCCTGGGGGACCAGACTGGCAGAGAGTGCTGGAGTACGTGGAGAGCATGTTCCGCCACTTTGAGATGTGACCTGTTGGCGGACGCTGGTTTGGAGCTAGGATTCCGCACACCTAAAATCCTATTTTCCTTGATTCTTTTATTCCATGGCATGGATTACATTTTGACCATTGTCCTCCATCATCAGAAGTCTAGGGGGGAAATGATTTTAAGTGTGCAGACTCCTCACTCCAAACCTCAAGTCAGCCGTTGTCCTGCACCTTTTCCTGGGACGTGCACAATTCTCACCCTCAACTGTAGATGACACTCCCTCGTTTCCTTCCAACCACCTGTCTAGAGCTTCCTGAGAGCATCTGTCACTTTATGTTTGTATTCCTTCATCTTAAACAGGGATTACAAGGAGGATTACCAAGATTTTTTTTTCACATGTGTAGAAATACTGTAAAAAGTATAATGTGCACACCTCTGCCGTGCAGGTGTGCGTGTGTGTACTGTCATGTTGGTGTGTGTTGCTGAACAGCCTCTGTGTGTGTGTGTGTGTGTGTGTGTGTGTGTGTGTGTGTGTGTGTGTGTGTGTGTGTGTGTGTGTGTGTGTGTGTGTGTTTGTTATGTCCCTCATAGTTTTGGAAAAAAATATGGTATACGTCAGAGGAGTCTGGTGCTGCTGGATATTGTTTACAATTTGCAAAGTAAATATCAACACATGCTGACCTTTTTAATTATTGCACAACCACTTCCTTATGGCACTTAACACTGACTCGATACAGTATTTCTGTATTTCAAAGTCACCAACCTTGTTCACAAGTATTTCACAAGCTATTCATGACTATAGAAACAGATAATATTACCTGTCCATTGTAGTGGAGATTGTGTGTAGGCTATTATATTCATTCTGTATATTAAAATGATATTATATTCATTAGAGCTATAGGAGTACTGTTTGGACACAAATACAGTAGTAAGTTGCTATGTGATTTTAGTGCATCTTTCTGTACAGAGCCTAATGTGGTCAAAAGTAGCCCTAGTTTTTTATGTTAAATTTGGTTTCTAATAAATCAGATTTCCATGACAATGTGGAATCCTGTTTCTTGATCCATCTAGGAGGCTACAACATTAGGCCTATTAAAAAATACTCGAATTGCTCGAATTTGCCTACGTTCTATGATCCCAACCCATCCTTCAGCCTCAGAATAGGCCATGGTATCATCAGATAGGCCTAGGTCTTACGAGGCAAGCGTGAAAAAACACTATTATTTTTTCTTATTAATTAATACTATATTATTGTTGTTGTATTATTTATTATTTAAACTGTCTAGTTGTGTCATTCTGCGTCGTCTTCACCTTCACGCCAAGTGGGCATTCCCTATGAAGACAAAATAAAAGAAGTTGATTTTTTCCAAATCTTCATTTGTCAACGAAAAGGTAAGCCTAAATGAAGACATAACTCACTGCTCTCCTCGAAATGTTTTCGCTCGACGTGACGGCCACAGTGATGGCCTTGCATCCAGCGGCTTCGGTCCAGCGTTGTAAATGACTGCTGCGCTCCCAGATCGAGGCTGTTTTGGAGATGGCAGGTGAAGTGCCTTCTCTCGCGTAGCTTCATGAATTCACTGTCAAACTCAATTTTACACCAAGTTTCTCTCCGCATATTGAAAGCGTAGAGTTCTTCGGCTGACGGTTTTGCCATGGCAATAGTTAGGGAAGACAGGCCAGAATATTGCCGTTGTTTGCGCACAAGAACTGACGTGCGCAGCATAAGGTGAAGAAATTTGAGAATGTGCGTCCATAGCAACGCTGCACATTCTAAGGAAGGATGAGCCAACTGACCCACATGCCAACAGAAGGTAGCCTGAATTGACTTGTGTTAAAAACACTGCATAAGTAGCCTAATTGGTTACAAATAGTATTTCCTCATCTCCAACTTATTTGACGCGCACACATTTTTCAGGTTGAGTGGTGTATATGGCAACTATTGTTGAACTGGGAATTGTCAGGCCATGTACCACTATCAGAGATTTTCTCTCTACTCTCTCTGCCTATTCCTGTCTGTGATTGCTGGTTGCGAATGGCATCATATAGCAGGTTAAATAATAAAGCTTTGCCACTTTATAGGAGTTGAGTGGATATTGTATTTCTGCAGATGACTGCCTGCTTAAGGATATCTTTTGTTTTGTGTTTAGTGTCCTCCCTTACAGACTGTAAGTGAAATTAATTACAGCATATTCTTATCAACATGTTTTTTATTAATTGACAACATAAACTGGTTGATGTACTCATTTCAAATAAGACGCACATGTAACAAAATGACAGTATTTACACACAGGCAAGTTTTGTTTGTATTGTCCCTCATGATGTTCTGTTTTCAAAGATTTAATGTTGTGTTGAACAAAAAGGGCAACATAAAATCATAACCAATAAAAGAGCACTTATAAATAAATAACAAGGCATATGGACATGATTTGGGGACATAAAAATACACTCACTTCTAGCCAATGCGAAGGCAGTGGGTGGTGTGTATTGGCACAAGAAGCAGTGGCGATTCCAAGAAATGGTTAACATGGGAATGTTATTGAGGAAGCGAGACTAACGCAACTAGAAGAGCCTTTCTTTTTAGTAATACAAAAATGTTCCAGGCATCTTTCCCCAACATCATGTTTTGCCCATAACAACATGACCCCAGCCATGCTGCCCCTTGAGTTGGTTTCCTCGGTGATGACTGACAGGCCTATGAAGCTGGGATGCCTCCACCAATCGGAGGTGTGGAAAGGGGTGGCAGGAGGAGGGACTTCAGCTTGACTGACATGGCTGCAATTTCTGGGTCCTGTGTCTCGTACATTTTCACCAGCCGGGCAAATTTAAGAACACCTAAAAAAAGAAAAAGAAAAAAAAAAAGAAAATACTATTTTGTTATAGACGGAAAACCACAACAGCAAAGCAGAATTTAATGACATGAATTGAAGTGTGTGCATGGGTGCACGCTCATGTGCACATGTGTATGTGGTAAACCAGAGATGTGGACTTGTGACTTGGACTTGAGTCACAAATTGATGACTTGAGACTTGACTTGGCAATATTAGGAATGATTTCCTATTCAAAATATTACTGAGACACTGACGAAGGCAACAGCCGAAACGTTTGTCTACACTTCTGCTGCTATGTAAATAATAAATAATAAAAAAGAAGAAAAGAAGAACCCGAGTGTGATCCACTTTTTCACCTTCCAAGTTATTCAAAATATTAGGAATGACTTGCAACTCTGACTCTAAGACTCTGCCGTTCATTTATTTATTTATTGGGGGGGGGGTCAACTTTATTATTTAGACAGGACAGTGAAGAGTAGGACTGGAAACGAGTGGGAGAGAGAGACAGAGGAGGATAGGGAAATGACCCGGGTCGGGAATCGAACCCGGGTTGCCTGCGTAGCAGTCTAGTACCCAGCTGACTAACTCACGGCTGGGCCGGACTTGACGGTTTTAGCTTGCAATGGCTTGCAATGTCATGTCAAGTCTAAATATATATTTTTTTGCCTTTCTACTTGAAAATATTGAAATTAAATGATTTGCCCTTACGCCAGTACGCCCGTGTATTTTTTGTTAAGAATGCAACTGGTAAAGGGGGACATGCATCGCAGTGTGGAAAGATAATGCATTTCTGACCAGAAGTAGTTGTCAAGATTGTGCATAGAATACATGGTGACTTGTTAAGGTCTTGGTAAAAAAAATGAAACTTGGACTTGACTTGGCTTTGGTAAGACTTGGACTTGACTTGGTAAAAATGTGTCTTAACTTGTGATTTGATTCAGACTTGATGGGAAAGACTTGAGACGTGGTCCCATCCCATCTCTGTGTTAAACTAGGCATTACTTTTGCATTTGTGTAGAAAGTCTTGTGCGTGCAGTTCCCCTCATATATCTACCCGGGAAGGTCTAAAAGCAAAGCTATGACCTTGACCTAAGACCTTAAGTAAGCATCGCACAAGTTCCAGTGGGACCCCACTGGCGCCATGCAAATCCAACCTCTTGACAATCAGCAGCTCTCCCTCAACCAGACTGAGAAGAGGAGCTCTACTGGGGGCTGAGGCTGTCCCTAAACACACTGTCCTCCCAAAAACGGTGCAGAATTAGGCTGAGGCTATGCTGATTGCGTTACATTAAGTCAAGTGGCATCAAAAATACACAGAAAAGAATGGGGCATTTGTTTAAGATGCTGGCTACATGTATGTGGATATTTTAAAAATCTGCTTATGTATAAGAACTCCACTGTGAAAGGTGCATTTTAGCCCCCTAAGTGCGATATGTTTAAACCAGGAGTTTCGAAATTTGCATTCTAAAACTATGTGACAGCGAGAATCCAAACCCAATATGTTTTCAAAAATATGTAATATGCGTAAATAACTTCTTGGAATGTTGACTGCACTGCTGTCTCTGGTGAAGCCATTTCCGTTTCTTTGTGCTTGTAATCCTTATAACATTTTGTCATTAACAACAACATAGAAACAACAACAACAAAAAAACACAAAAAGTGTGCCCATACTACAGCCACCCCTACCTTGCTGCTTTTATGATATAAAATGACATGCGAACATGACCAAAAAAAAAATGTATACATGCAAAAATGCTTCAAAACTCGTGTGCTCTTAAAACGGCATCCCATAATGTCAAGTTGACCTTGAGGTTTCTTCATGGAATCAATTACCGCCTAAACAACAACAGAAGGCAGAAAAAGCGTGAAAAGTGTAAAGCAAGCCAGTCAATGGATTACAGTCTGTCCACAGTCCAGTCTGCCATTGTAACCTGCTGCTACCTGATGCTACACTGGGAAATAAAATCCCAATCTGTTTTTACATTACATTACATTAGCATTTAGCAGACGCCTTTGTTCAAAGCGACTTACAAGGAGCAATTTAAACACAGAGTAAAGAAGAGGAGGATGCATTAAAAAGTAGCAGAAATTAAACAAGACATCAAGGTCCAGTGTAAAGTTGCAATTGTCCAACACACAGTAACAGAAGCAACATTAAATAATAAAGTAACAAGGCATATTGGATAATAAGCAAGACATCTAGGTGCAGTGTAGAGTTGCAACACTGGCAACAATGTCCAACACAAGGATGAAGCAAAAGAGTAAAGAATTTAAAGAGGATGTTAAAAGCACATTAAGTACATAAAGATGTTAGGTACATAAGAGATGTTAAAAGCAGTGGCTTAGGGAAAGACATTAGAGACTAATTAGAGACTAAGGCTAATGAAAGAGGCTAAAAACTAACGGCTACAAGGTGAGTAGAATTAGTTACGTTAGAATGTTAGAATGTCCAACTGCTCGTTTGCATGCAATAAGATGACAGTCCATCATGACCCCCTGACCCAGTCTTGCCTGGCTCTTGCCCGACCTGTAGTTCCGCACAGCTTTGTGAGCTCCACTACTAGGTCTGGGAGCATGTAGCAGGATTCCATTTCTACAGTGAAAAAAATAATCACAGAATTTATTGCTTCAATATCAACAAATTCTTTCAAAACCATTTTCTGTTGATCTCTAAAGCGTCAATATGGTCTATAATATGACCTGTGACTCCTCAATGTGAGCTGCCAGTGATATTGAAGTGATAAATGCTCGGCATTATTTTTTGAGTCCAGAAATTGAATCCTGCCACATGCTCCCAGACCGATGTGTGTGTTTGGAGTGCCACCAGGGGGCTCCAGAGCACACACACGGAGGTCTGGTAGGAACCAGGCTAGACCCAGTCATAGACAGCATAAACCTAGCCAGAATGTAGTTATAGCCTTATTAATGTACCTTCTCTGTCGTCGTTTAAGCAGTAGGCCTTGATGACCAGGTATAATATGTAGTGTATTGCAATATGTATCAGGTATCATATGATGACCCCTGTACCTTGATGCGTATTCTATGGTGAGGTTTTTGCCAATACCATGTAGTTGTGCCCTTCTTACTGTACCTTCTCCGTCGTTGTTGAAGCCGTAGGCCTTGATGACCTCCTGCTGGATCTGCGTGGCCACTGGCAGCACCAGCTGCAGCATCTTGCCCATGTCGTTGCAGGCGCTCTCCCGCGCCTCCTCCATACGCACAGAGTTCTCCGGCACTGAGAAGGCCTGGATCACCTCGCTCAGCACCACTACCCCCCAAAAAATACCCCCAGAAACAAATAAGGAAGGAAGTCACCAGAGGGGTATACTAAGAAGTTGGTTCAGGAGCTAACCAGGAGTTAAAGTAAGCTGTAAACCATCTAATAGAAGAGCCTCTCTTTTTCTTAGGTGATTTATCTCTAAAACTAAAACTGGTTAAACTGGATTTCTTAGTATAGGCCCCAGACCATCTTCAGATGTGGGAAGTAATTTCCGTCTTTATTTGAAGCAGTGCAAACACTAAGAGTCCTCTTCGGACTCTGAGGAAGATGGAACAACGTGAAATGTGAGTTTTGGCACTGCTCCTAATAAAGCAGAAAATTACTTTCCACATCTGAAGATGCTCCCGTGACTTTCTTCCCTCCATGAACTCCGTCCTGTCCCGTGGCGCACCAGATTGTAACTGGAACCGGAACTGGTTGTACACAGGGCCCAGAACTTGCAGCTGTGCCCCTCGTTTACTCATCCACAAATGCAGGCACAGACATGCGAATGAACAAGCACGCATGCGCACACACACACACACACACACACACACACACACACACACACACACACACACACACAGACAGACTACATTTCTCATCAAGCCTAGAGTCACACACTCGTTGTATCACTTTAGAATATAATAACAGGTTAATAAAGGAGAAAAACAAAACAAAATAAGCCTTTCATGTTGTCAACAACGTATGATTATTTCATGACATGTGTATGTGTAACATTTCTTGGAAAGCTGCACGGAACATACTCTCAGAATGGCGGACAAGATTGCTCTGGACCCTTTGCATGTGTTACACCAGGAGTATGAGCTCCTTCCTTCTGGAAGACGTTGCAGAATGCCCTGCTGTCGAAGAATTAAATATAAACACTCTTTTCTCCCTCATTCTATAGCGTTGCTTAATAAAATGGGAGGCTATCTTCCACACACCACTCTCTTCCGTATTGTTGGTGCGTCTCTGAAGTAATCCAGTAGTTAGGAAATGGATCGCACTCAGTTTTTCTTCTTTCTTGTTGTTTTCTTTTTGTGATCAACTTTTTATTGCTTTTATGGGGAGGGGGGGTTGGTTAGACGGTTACATTCATAACAAGCACTGGTGCATATACAGTGGTCATATAGTCCATATAGTCCCTTCAGTCCATATATTCCTTTGAGAACATCATTTCAGTCCAAGGGTCTGCACGGGTATTTACAGGGGGAAAAAAGACAAAAAGAAATAAAAAGCACTCAGCTAAGAAGAGTAAAGAAGAAGAAGAAGAAAGAGAGAGCAAAAAATACACAAAAAACATGCATCACTTACACCTACCTAAACTCACTGAAGGTGAGCTCGACCGTTTAAGTCTTGAATTCTTACAAGAAATGATTGCCATTTTTGCAACGTGGAAGGCATGGCTCTGTTTACTCTAGCTGTGTGATATTCTAAATTAACAATGTTGTCCAAGTAGTTAAGCCATAGTTTACGAGGTGGAACTTGGGGGTGAATCCATGAGTGCAAAATCACCTTTTTGGCGGCAGTGAAGCCTGTCATTATCATTCTCTGTTGGATAATGGAATACTCTAGATCGGTGAAATCGTTCAAGAGGCAAATGTGTGGTGTGTTTGGGATGCTGATGTCCAGCAGTTTTGAGAGGTCCTTTACTACGCTAGACCACAGATCTACAATTATAGGACACTCCCAAAACATATGTAAGAACGTACCAGGCAGATTATTACAGATGTTACAGACAGAGCTTGGGGCACGGTTCATTCGGAACTTTCTGTAAGGAGTTGCGTAAGCTCTATGGATAGTTTTGTAGTGAATTAGCTGGTGAGCTAGATTCTTTGAGCTGTGAGAGAGATTCATCCATATTTCATCCCAATCCAGTTCTTGATTGTGTGTGGAGAGTTCTCTGTCCCATATTTTCTCTATTGCTAGCTGTCCGGCAGACTTATGTAATAAAGCATTGTAAACAAGAGAGACTCTGCCTCTTAAGTTATTCGAAGGTTGAACCCATCTTAACAGTGAATGACTTATAGGTGGACGGTCCCACGGCACACCATATGCTTTAAGAGCAGAGCGTAGCTGGAGGTAGACAAAGTATGATGAGCCGGGTAAATTAAATGTGACTTTAAGGTTCTGAAATGAACGCAGGCCATCACCATCAAACATATCATTTACCACATGTATGCCCTGTGTGAACCAGTGTGAGTTGTGGAATGGCTTGCCACCAATCAGGAATCTGCTGTTATGCCAGAGAGGAGTTAATGCACCTGTATGTAGAGGGACACCCATGCATTTCTCTGCCTCTTTCCAAACCTTTAATGAGTGTGCAATTATACAACCAAATTTAAGATTCGTATTAGATCTTCCAAGTCCAGTAAAAAGCAAGTCTTCTAATCTATGGGGTTTAACCATAGCCTCCTCTATAGATCTCCAGGGGACTTTTGAGCTGGGGTCCATCCATATATGAAGCGCTCTTATCTGAAAGGCCCAATGATAAAACTGAAAGTTTGGCAAGGCAAGACCACCCAATAATTTAGGTCGCTGTAATGTTTTTAGCTTTATTCTGGGGCGCTTACCATTCCAAATGAATTGAGAGATTGATGAGTGGATATCTTTATAGTAGTTGGGAGGGGGGGCTAAGGGGATCATAAAGAACAGAAAGTTGATTCGAGGCAAAATATTCATTTTTACTATATTTACTCTTCCTTGCAAAGATAGTGGTAGCCTGTTCCATCTTTTAATATCTATTTGAATATTTTGTAAACACTTAACAAAGTTTTCCTTCACAATTTGTGGAATTATTGAAGAAATGTGAACACCTAAGTAAGTGAATGAGTCCTTAGTCGGAATGCCTTGGGGAGCTTTACTCTTGCCTGTATTATTAAGTGGCATTAAGATGGATTTATCCCAGTTTATCTTGTACCCTGAAAGCTGACCAAATTGTTCAAAAAGCTTTAATATTTGAGGGACTGATGATTCTATCTTTGATAAAAACAAAAGTATGTCATCAGCAAAAAGTGATATATGGTGGTCTACGCCATAGAGTGTGACAGGTTTAACATCCCTGCTTTGCCTAATTAATTGCGCCAAGGGTTCCAAACAAAGACAAAACAAAATGGGAGAGAGAGGGCATCCTTGACGTGTGCCTCTCTCCAGCTGAAAAGGTGAGGAAATTTTGGACCCTGTTAACACACATGCTGATGGCGATTTGTATAGGACCTTTATCATATTCAGAAATGTTGGTCCCAAAACCAAAATTTTCCAGTACCGCCCACATATATGGCATCTCCAATCTGTCGTACGCTTTCATTGCGTCAAGTGAAAAAAACAGCCATAGATTCCGGGCAGGTGTCGGCATTGTTTATGATGTGAAACAGCCTACGTATATTGTCTGATGCCGTGCGCCCTTTGAGGAATCCTGTCTGATCGTGATTTATTAATTTACTCACAAATGTATCTAATCTATTCGCAATCACCTTAGCAAAAACTTTTACGTCACAACAAATCAAGGAAATGGGTCTAAAATTACCACAGTCCAGGGGATCTTTTCCTTTCTTTAGTAGGAGAGAGATAAGAGCCCTATTTTGATCTCTGTGAAAGACACCAGTCTCCAATGCATAGTTCATGGAATCCAAAAAGAGAGGACCAACTATGTCCCACAAAAATAAAAGTAACTCAGGTGGAATACCATCTAAACCTGGTGACTTCCCTCTGTTAAGAGACTTAAGCGCTGTAGTAACTTCATCAAGAGTAAGGGGAGATTCTAGTTGTTCAGCTTCCTCCTGAGAGAGCTTAGGTAAGTCCAAACCATCCAAAAAGATCTGCTATTTGTGTGATCCCCTTTGACTTCTGAGGTATACAAGTCTAAATAGAATTTCCGAAAAACATCATTAATAGAGGCTGGATCAGTAAGGATAGATCCATTTGGATCTTTAATTGCAAAAATATTAGCTTTTGAATCATTTTCTCTTAGTCTAAGGGCTAGAAGATGACTGGGCCGCTCTCCTTCAGAATAATATTTTTGCCTAGTGCGTTGAAGGATGAATTCTGCTTTAACTAGATTCAGTTGTTTGTATTCTGAACACAAAGCTTTAAGTCTACCAGCTGTAGTGCTGGCTGAATTTTGTTTTAATTCTAACTCCAAGGCTTTGATGTTGGACTCCAATTCCTCAAGACGTCTCTTTCTTGCCTTATTCCGACTAGACGAGAAAGAAATGCAAAAACCCCTTATAAAACATTTCACGGTCTCCCACAAAATCTGTGCATTCGGACATCCCTGTTTGTTAATCTCAATGAATTCAACCAGCTTGTCGCGGATCTGAGTGTCAAAATTCTTGTCCAACAATAAGGAGTCATTAAAGCGCCATCTAGTGGCTTTTTGAGGAACACCTTTTGGGAAAATGAGGCACAGTACCGGAGCGTGATCTGACAACAGAATGGGCAAGATGTCTGGTTTTGCGTGATGAACTAAAGATTGACTTAAAAATATGTAATCGATACGGGAGAAAGATTTGTGCCTATTTGAATAAAACGTATAATTCCTGGTGGATTTGTTATGAAATCGCCAAACATCTACGAGTTGTAACTCAGTGACAAATTTCTGCAGGGCTAAAGAGAGGCGAGGATCTGCGACAGATGTTGTTTTATCAATATCAAACATGGCGCAATTCAAATCTCCGCCAATCACGAGGTTGTATTCCGGCATTCCCAAAAGTTTGTCATTAACAAAGTGGAGGAAATCTGGATCAAAAATGTTAGGTGCATAAACCGAGGCTACCACTAACTTTGCCTGACCTACAGTAATGATTGCAAAAGTAAATCGACCCTGGTCGTCACTATACGTGTGATGAACAGTTAATGGGAGGCTTCTAGCAGCCAAAATCAAAACCCCCTTAGTTTTATTTGGAGCACAAGAAGATGATATGATTTTGTAGCGTCTGTTCTGAAAGCGATGCACGTCGCAACTTTTTAAATGGGTTTCCTGAATGATGCCAAGTGCGACTTTTTTACTGTGCAGAAATTCCAGACATCGCGTGCGCTTGATAGGTGAATTTAAGCCATTTACGTTCCACGTTATTGCATTTAAACCATCCATTACAGTAAATCAAGTGGTGTAACGATGTAGTGGCATCTGCAAAACTCTTTCATCATGTGTGCTGAGCGTAGCAAACATTTTCGGACTAGATATGCACATACCAACCAAAAATAGTACCGTCTAACAAAATAAAAGTAGGAAGGGAAGGGGGTCATAAAAACTATATACAGATAACAGGTGCAAGCCGCGAGGACGCTAAAAGCTCCTACAGGCTTTGCAGAACACTGATCCGTGGCATTATCAACAGCAGCGCAGATAGCCTCTAGCTCGCTGAAAGACCTCCAAAACTCTAGCAACATAGCTGTACCCATGTAAAGAGATACTAAATCTTAATAGTGTCAGGTCACACAAACCAACCTTTAAACTTTAAACTTCCAATCTGGACACCAATTGCCCCTACTTGTAGTTACCCACAATGTCAGTCGTTAGCTACTTCCATGAGTGTTGCATCGGGGAGAGGAGGGATTGCATCACGGTTCTGCACGGGGCTTGCGTTGCGATTCTGGCGTGATGCCTGTGTAGACCCCAGCTGTTCCCCTTTGCGGTTCTGGTGCTGTGATGGTGGGGATCCCAGCAGCTGCTCCCCGCTGCGGCTCTGGTGCTGTGACGGTGGGGATCCCGGTCGCTGGTCCTCCCTGCCACGATTTTGGTACTGCGATGGTGATCTCGGTGACCGCTCCCTGCCGCGATTCTGATGCTGGGATGGTGAAGGTGACCGCTCCCTGTTGCGATTCTGACGCTGCGCTGGTGGAGGCTGCTCCCTGTCGCGATTCTGGCGCTGCGATGATGGATGTGGCTGTTCCCCATAGCGGTCCTCCTGGCGCTGTGGTTGTGGGTATCTCGGTGGTCGCTCACCTGGCTCATGGGTTGTCAAGAATCTCTCCACCTCTGCGGGGGAGTTGAAGAACAGTTGAGACCCTCCGTGTTCCACCTTTAGTGTCGCGGGATATAGGAGGAAAGACCGAATGCCTCGGTCACTCAGCTTATCGATGACCGGAACGAATTCTCTCCTCTTTGCTGATGTTTGGGGACTGTAATCAGGGAAGAAAAACAAATCAGAGTTGCCGTGTTTGGGCTTGGCTTTGCGGGCTCCCTGGAGAATATCTTGTCTGTCGGAGAATCTCAGGAGACGAAAAATAACAGTGCGAGGTTTCTGGTCCTCTCCTCTGGGCTGGATACTGCCATCGTATATGCGATGGCAGCGGTCGATCTCAATGCGTTGTCCTGCTAGGGATGGTATCCACTTGGGCAGGTTGGCCACCACAAATGCTTTCAGGTTGGAGCCCCCAACTGATTCCGGAAGATTGACCAGCCTCAGATTATTTCGCCTACTTCTGTCCTCCATTTCGATCATCTTATCTTGCAGCTTAGCTAGCTGTGTGAGAACGTCATTGAGGTCATGTTTGTTGGAGCGAACTGTAGCATGAAGGGATTGCACTGTAGCATAGGTCTTCTGTGTTTCGCTAGCCTGATGTTGCACGTCTGATACTACTTTCCGGATGACTTCGTTAGCGGTGGAAATCTCTTCTTTTAGAATTGTAAGCTGGGGTATCAGGGCACAATCCAAGGCTTCCTTCACAGCATGGGCCACCGACGCATCGAAATTTCGTTGTTGTTCTTTGAGGGCTTTGCTAACTCCGCTCAAAATGGCCGCATCGAGGTCGTCTTTAGAAATGGAGGTTGCTTCTTTCGGTTTTTTCTTCGCTGGGGACATTTCCAGTTCTCTCTTGGCGCTGGGTTTGGTTGGTGTGTGAGTTGACATCTTCGATGGAAGGGTACTAATAAAGATTTAGGTTGTTATAACACGGTTTTGGCTTAGTCCTTCACGAGCACGAGATTTCACGTCTGCATCGCAGCTGAGACGTCACGTCAGTTTTTCTTCTTTCTTGTTGTTTTCTTTTTATTTGCACATTGCAAGGACTGATATGACAGACGTTTCGGCTGACACTGAAGAAGGCTCTGTGCAGCCGAAACGTCTGTCATGTCAGTCCCTGCAATGTCAAATAAAAAGAAAACAACAAGAAAGAAGAAAAACTGAGTGCGATCCATTTCCTAACTACTAGATTAATAAAAGGGGAGAGCAGTAGGCGTTTTTTAGTAAATTAATTTTAGTAACTTAATCAGTAACTACTTCATTCTTTTTAGTAACTTTTAGAAACTTCTTTTTAGTAACTTAACTAGTAACTTTTTACATTTTTACTGGACTGTGCAGCCCTAACAGCTTATGGACCTAGATGACTAGACTCTATAGGCCATGTTGTGTTTTGTCTGTCTTTAATGTGCATTTACATGTGGATTGTGGAGAAGTGTCATGCAAGACAAATTTCTGTGCAAACAGACAATAAAAGTTTATCTTATCTTATCTTATGTTATCTGTAGTGACTGAATGCTTTTCCTGTATTTACCTCGTGCCTGTTCCACTGTGAGGGTGGGTTGCTGTGCAGGAGCTGATGCCATGTTGGTTAGTGATCGCCACTCGTTACTTAAGGACCTGTTCAGCACTCACATTGAAACACACGCACACGCGCACACGCGCGCGCACACACACACACACACTATGAATGTCATCAGAACCACAACTGTAGCCGTACACAGGATAAACAAAGCTATTTTTCTTAGCCCTGAGTAAGTTAATTTACTCACTCGTTGATCATCATACACTGGATAATAACACCATCAGATTAACTGAATGACAATTCTACAACAGAGATGACACTTAGTTTTGATAACCAAATAAATAGACAGTGGTGCTAAAATGACTGTTAAATGTGCACTCACTGTGTAATTTCTTGTTGCAGTTTCTTTCCAGAATCTATGCTGCCCATTCACAAATGTTATCTTTTCCACAAGAACTTACTAGCCTGGTTCACACCAGATGGTGTATGTGTAGCTTCGGCGCCCCCTGAACTTACTACCACACCACCAAATTCCAAGTAGGCCATTCTTTATGGCTGGGATTTTTAAAACTGCACAAACTAGTAAATATTGGTTTATTTAAACATTCCTGAAAAGATAACATTTGGCAATAAGGCAGCACACAATGAGCAGGATAGTTGCAATAGCTATTCTGGTCACAATCATACACAGTGCACCTTTAAGTCCTACCTGCATGATTAGCAGAACCAACACACCAAATATCAGGAGCCTTCATCTTTCACATCCACATCTACACATCCTGGACCATGGTGTATGCTACATGGAGCCCACAAGCTCTGAAACGTCTAGTGGTGTCTCAACTCTGCTAGCCTAGTAGTCACTCAGTAAGCAACGTATTTTATATTGTGACAGTGAAAGGAAGAGAAAAATAAACAACACAAATCGTTAGGAGGACTGAGATGAGAAATCACGACGACGAACAGCATTTGGAATGGACTGCCTAGCATCAGTGCCTTACCTAATTCACGTATATCTGACTCCTTGTCTCTTGTCCTTCCTTGGTAGGTCCAATCAAAATACCCAATCAAGTAGGTTAAGATTTAATTACACCATTTGGTTGTAGACTATTTTTTAACGTAAGCACAAGAATGACATTTAGCGAGATCCCAACTATCCCTAAAAAGACTGCAGATAGTCAAGGAATGATGCTCTGAAAACAACTTCCGGCTGGTGGAGACCTGTTGTATCAGAATAAAAGTCATGGTTTGCGTTCCGAAATTAGGCCTACTACCGATAATAGGCCTACGCTGAATATTTTATGGTCTTTTTCCCTTGGAGGGGATTCTGTAAAACATATTCCCAGTCAAGTATTGTTTGTATTAAAGGGGTCAGTTGTCCAGGGTCCAGGGAGAAGGGCCCCCAGAATTGGGTCCTCATTACATTGCATGTAGTGGGTCTGGGGGCCCTTTCAGATGACTTTGTCCCGGGCCCAGCCAAAGATGTCAGCGGCTTTATGCATGCAGTTGAAAAAAAAATGCATTTAGGCTATTAAACAACTACAAAAAAGTACTGTCAGAATCACATTCACTGGTATTTGTACACCAATAGGCCTATAGTCTAAGCCTAAATCACTCTTGAAGGGGCTCTATGTAGGATTAAAAGTTTAATTGATCACTGTCCCGAGTCAGCCGATGCTTATTTGAGTCATTGAACTCATTGAACAAGTGAACGATGACTCTCGCGACCACTTTCACGGTCCATCTGCTGAGTCTCGGTACGAGTCTCGTGGGAAACATTTCAGTCGCTTCTCGTATGAAAAATTGCTTTACATGCTAATGCTATATTCAGATTTGTATCAACTACTGGCATTCTGTTATGAAAAACATTCTCACAGCGAACTTATTTAAAGGTACACGTGCAGGAAATGGTCAAAAAAGGTAGCCTACTGCAACTATGCTGCTTATTGAAACTGGGTTGCCTGTTGCCAAATTTGATCTTTTCATGAAAGTTTACTAAGTAATAAACTAATAAGTACAGTACAGTCATTTTTGCTGCTAAAAATGACTATTTCTGGAAATTCAAAATGGCGGACCATGGAGAAGATCCCCCTTTTCATGTATGAAAAGTGCATTTTTTCCAGTTATAATGAATACTTAGAATTTGATGGTGGTGGTAAGTATTCATGAAAAAGGTAACATTCGTGAATGGGTAGCATGAATCCTGGAAATAAACTACTAAAAAGCTTGCACAGTGTACCTTTAAACAGCTTTTTTTTCATGACAGTGTAGATTTTGAGACAGGCATGCCACGGGCACCACGCAAACTACGTCATCCTACATTGTGCCCCTTTAAATTGAATTAGCCTATGAATCACTAACTGTGCATACCAATGTCTAAAATATGTCAACACATGCTGATGTGTTCCAGCCTCAGGATGTGCTTCCAGGAAGAAATGGACATGGTGGTCTTGAGAGAATGCTTTCAGGTCAGCGGAAAGGTCTCTGACCCCATGCTGTCCACACAGCATCACCACAAGGAGATCCTGGGAACATACTGAAGCACACTCTCCTGGTGACAGCACTGATCACCAGGCCATGCTCTCCCGCAGTTCTGCACGATGTTGAACCCTGTTCTTCTTATTACGTTTTATATGTGCGTTTTATATCTCCCATGAAAGTCAATCCATTGTCAGAGAAGACCAGTATTAATGTTGCTTAAAGGAAAAGTCAACCTCATTTCAGGAAATTGCTCATTTGTAATTATGCCCTGGTAAAATATGAGAATACACATGATTTTTCCTCTATGTGTTTGCATTGCCCAGTTAAACAGTAGGCCTATACTCATGAACGGCGTGACGTTTTCCATGTGCGTTACGCCCATTTGTAGGGGAAAACAGGCAATGCAAGTCAATTGGTGTTATTGGGGTTTAATAAACGAAAGATAAGGACCTGTGGACAAGCGTTGTTCACGCGCAACATGCCGAAAACGTGTTGTGTTGCCGACTGTTCAAGTAATATTGCCAAACAGCCGTGCCTGAAGTGTGTACTGTGTTCATTTAGGTAGCCGATGTAGCATGTAAGTTGATGAGACATTCGGTTTGTTTTCACCCATAAAGGGGCGTAACGCACATTTAGGAGCAAAGTACCCGGATGGTCGTTCATGCGTATAGCCATATGAAGCATAGCAATGGAAGTTTATAGAACCAAACAAAACATCATCAAATGTAGGCCTACTTGTAAACCGCTTTAAAACTAATGTAGAATCCACCAGTGTGCACAACAGCTATTTAATTTTATCCTGTGATCACTTGTGGAGAAATACTAATGGTTCTACCCACTTCCAGTGATTATGCTAAGCTATGCTAATAGTTCTACTAATAACTAGAAATGTACTCAGAGAGAGCAGACCTCCGCTAAGGAAGCTGTTTGATAGAATTTTTGACTATAATAGCCTACACCCTATTTTTTACCAAGTCTTTCTGCTTTGTTTTTGTGGAGTTAGAAACTGGAGTGTCAAAATTGGCCCTATCCCAATGGTGTCAAATCTTTAAAAATGACTGGATCCTCATAGTGCTCCGGATCACCAAAATGTAATCACTTGTTCCTGCTGCCATTTCCAATAACTCCACAATCCAAACCCGTTCATCACTTCTTGGGTTATCCTGCTGACAAACAAATAGACAAACAGACAGACAAACAAACAGACAAACCAACATAACCGAAAACATAACATTAGTGGAGGTAATAAATCTAGAATACACTGAGAAGAAGGCAAGGCAAGTTTATTAGTAAAGAGCATTTCAGGTTCAATTCAATGTCCTGCACATAGAAAAGAAGAGAATTAATACTTGGAAAAACTTCTAATATATGAAACTCAAAAAAGGGTGGACTGTTCCTTTAAGCATCTGCTCCCAGGGTATTAGAAAGCAGCGTGATAAGAGTGACCATCAGCTGGATAGTGGTTGTGCCGTGTCAAACTCTTTGTTGTAGTGGTTAGAGAGCATCTGTTTGTCGTCAGTAAAGCTCCTTCTACTACTCCCAAATCTTACACCACACTGGCTTCACCGAGCTTTCTACTCACGGTAGCACGTGTTCCTCCGAGAGGACTCCTGTTCGAAAGTGGGTCCACATGATGGCCTTGGGATTCTTACTCCAGAGGGATTTTAAGGGTATTTTGCATATTTTCACGTTGTGTGTTTTTATAGGCCACATTGCAATAACAGTTTGCTGTGAGAAGTCTGTGCTAAAGTTAGCCTACGTAAAATGGCGACTGTAGATCCCGGTAGGCCTATCTCCAAGGAATCAGCTCAAATCAAGAATGGAGTGGGAGGGGGTATCCAGGAGGATGGATCAGCTCTTCCTTTCCACTGCTGTGAAATGCCATTGCTGCTAGACTGCAGTCATGGGTAAGCGGTTAGGGCGTCAGACTTGTAGTCCAAAGTTTGCCAGTTGGACTCCCGAGCCGCCAGGTTGGTGGGGGGAGTAATTAACCAATGCTTCCCCCCCCATTCGCCTCCATGACTGAGGTACCCTGAGCATGGTACCACCCCGCCACACTGCTCCCTTGGGGTGCCATTGGGGGCTGCCCCCTTGCATGGGTGAGGCATAAATGCAATTTCATTGTGTGCAGACTTGTGTTCTGTGGAGTACTGTGTCACAATGACAATGGGGGTTGGAGTTTCCTAGTTGGGCTTTCACTTTCTTATCCTTTACATCTGCTTAGGGAACTGTACCAGGATGTTAATTAATGACAGATTCCACAGGAGACTGATGAGCCGTTGACAAAATATGCATGTGAGTGCTGATGAATGGACAGAAAACCTGCTTTTATAAACAGTGGACACTATATCAAACACATCCTTGTGCTTTTGGATGGATGATGCATGTCACAAAGACGATACTCACATCATGGCAATGGTGCGAGCTTCAGTGTTGTAGTGTGCCTGCAAAGGACAGGCCCTATTCCGGCTGCAACACACACCCACACACTGCTTTTCCTGATGAGAGAGAAATGAGAAATAGGTAGAGGTGTGTCGTTCACGAACGAGCCGGTTCTTTTGAACGGCTCCCTGAAGTGAACGATGGGAATCGGATCGCAGCTGAGGGAGCCACTCGAGCCATTTTTCATTCATTTTAAGCATGTGACCTCGACCAGAGTCATTACATTTGGGAAAAAACACACTTGTTTGCCTTATAGATTGGCAAAAACTGCCTTTAGAAGCAGGAGAATAATCAGTTGTTGTTTGGCACTGATTCTTGAAAGTTTGGCAAAAACATGTCCCTGGAGTAAAATATTAATTCTGTGGAAAATCAACTACATTTTCACAAACAAAATGAACCCAGGTAATGGCCAAGGGGTCTGTCACACGAATACACAGTTGTTTGAAATATTTAAGTGTAATTTTATTACTTTTCATGGCTATAAACCTGTCCACACCCTGTAAAAACGCCTGTCCCAAGGACTGGCATCATCATTTCAATTGACTTAAAATACAAAAATCACTAACAGAATTGAACAATATCACCATGATGTGGAAGACCATATTAAAGTGGTTCTACAGATGTGCACATAGTGGATGTAAAACAATATTTACTATTATTTACTGATTGCTCAAAATGTGTCCAGCATATTGGTCACCACCGTCAGATTTTTTCTAAAAGACAATAAAATCAGGTATGCACAAGGTAATTTTCATTACTGAGGACCCCTTTTCAAACCTTCAGCTCTACTGCCTACTTCACCATCACTGAAGCTCCTGTAAGTTTATTATTTTGTCCTCAATTTGTTAATTTGTTTGGACACTGGTACTGTCCCAACCATAAACTGTCAACACCGTCGGGGGTTTTAATACTATTGTATTACATTAATGTTAATAAATATAATTTTTTTCAGAAAAGGTATGAAGCACCCAAGAAACAGAGCGAAAATGAAATGGCTAATGTGAACAAACAATGCATAATATTTAAAAGAGTGTTTTTTTTGTCTCACACCGTCAGATGTCACCACCGTCAGATTTTGTTCTGCTCATCATGTTGTTCCATATTTTACTAAATTGTGCTGGTTAATGAAACATTACTAGGCATGTTAGTAATAATTGTGATCCAAAATTATACTCTAGCCACCACTGAGGTGCATTTGGAGGTTTTTTTTGTCAGAAAACCTGACGGTGGTGACATCTGATGGAGTTCACCAAAAAACACATGTTTTACGTGTTTTGACATGTTTTAAGAATATGCATACAATAAGTGTCTACAGTTATGTTGAATTGTAAAAGTAATTCACTTTAATACAGTAAACATGTGTTTTTACTTTTAATTCTGTCTGCCGCTGTTGACAAAACAAGAAAGAGCCCATTTTATGAAAAATGTTAAACATGGGGAGCTTGGCCAATGCATTCACTGCACAGCCAAGACCTACATCTATGATAATACACCTCTATATTTTGGATTTGAACAACTTAAAAGCTGTTTTTACCACATTTTCAACAACCACTGGCTTACTTCCTAGATAATCTAACTAATGAAGTAAAAAGACATGCTCATACTGTGCACACACAAAAATAAAGTGTTTATGCAAGATGCCATTGACTTGAGAGGGCTATTTATTTTGCTAAATGCAGGTACTAATTAGGCCACTTTCACCACTCTCAGATTACTGTCACCACCGTCAGTTCTTAAGTCACCACCGTAAGAAGGAGTTTTGGACATTTTAAAGGAATGTGCTTACAACATTTTCCTTAGGAGTTGTTGAAAGTAATAGCCAATTTAAGCCTACACGAATATTTGTGAAATTACAAAAAATTGTTTGTTGTATTTAGGCGTTAAGTAAGCATCGTTTGACGGTACATATTTTAAAATTAGAACACATGAAACAGTATTAAAATAGAACAAAAGTGAATTTTCAACATTTAAAGGCATATGTGTGAACCAAAAAATACACATAATCACTTAAAAACTCCAGATACATATGGGTCATTCCACGCCAAATCAACAAGTGCCCGCGCACTTAGGTCTCAAAAAATTCTGAAAATATTACCAAGTGTACCCATGGTACTTAAGAGAAACACTGTAAATTTATTTGAATGTAAGATGTATACTCTCCGTGTTACAGCCAATTTTACTGGGGGAGGGGGGTGCCCATTTTGTTCACACTCTTTTTTTTGTCAAAGTTCACAAGCCCCTAGCTCAATAACTAAACCATGTATGAAGCTCAAATTTGGCATGCTGGTACATAGATAGGAATAGTTTGTTGCTAAACTGTCAGTTTTTGTCTGTATGATCCTGCATTGTCATAGCATTCCCTCAAAGATGATACAAATTGTACTGGAGTTTTTGGCTGTGCTCTGTTTAGGCCTTCAGAAGACATATTTGTGCCCAACATAGCCTCTTGATTTTTTTCCCTTGTAGAGACAAGTAGGAACACTCTCATAAAAAGTTATAAATGGAAAGGAAACCCCATCAGTGTTTGAAAAGAAGACCTCACAAGTCTGACAAATCATTTTGGGTGTCATTTTCAGAGCTCCAGAACCCCTTGTGGGATTGTCCACAGATTTTTATTTTATTTTTTTCTTCATTCTCCATGAATTCTTCTTTTTAAAAATGCCAATGAGACTTGTCTTATGTGATGTTTTCTTATTTAATTTCCACCCTGAACATGGGAACCATGCACATTGAGAGCAATATGTTTTCTATGCGTTTCTTCCGCTGCCATCTGCTGGTCAAAAAAAGTAACAACATGACTCTTTGTGCCTGACCTACTGTCTCTTTTGGTGTGCGAACCTGCTCCTACATTGAACGCTCGTGGGTCATTTTCTGAAAAATATCCCACTCAACCCCCTCGGATTTGCCTGAAAAAAATGTATGTGATGGCTTAAACATCCAATAGATCATATCCACAATATCAGAACTCAGCTCTGGATACTTTTGGCACAAAAAATCTGTAAATAAGTACACCCCCTACGCTTGTTTTAGCGTCATTGCATGAGTGACCATGTTCAGACTCAATTATCTCCAGAACTATTTGTGTCAGATTCATTATATTTTCAGGGCTAAGAGTCGCAGACCTGAATATCATATATTACAATTTGCAGCACTGTAAGTCAAATCACACCGTAATAATGTGCCTCTACTCTGTGTAGATATCATATGTTCTAGGGTTTCCAAATATCTGTAAAAACCTCAAAGTTCTACATGTAAGGTTCATCCTTGGTAAATGGTCTGATATGTACCATGACTTTCACATCATAGTATATCTAACAAAAGGCTCCAATGGTTGTTGAGATACAGAGGTCCAAAGATGGGAAAAAAATAATTTGCACCAATGTTTGGAGCAATATTTCCAATCTATGGCACTAGTTAGGAACTTTCTGTTTGGTGTTTCTGAAAGAGGATGTTTTTTTTAACAACATATAAAAAAATTGGGATGGTGTTTTGCCTCATTCTTTTTATAACGGACTTCAAAATCTCAATTGGCTACAATTACTTGAAGCTATGAGGACCATGTCACCAACCGACTTGTCGCAACTCTCAAATCCATGGCTCTGATGTCACCAAAACAAGATGGCTACCCTGTGAATGACAAAGCAAATTCTAGGGAAACCATAACACTTGTAAATGAATTGATTGATGCCACACAGCAAGAATAGCACATTGCACATGGCTTTGATAGACATTAATTATTTTAATTGTAAAATCATAATAATAATCATCATCATCATTTTAGTAGTAGTAGTAGTAGTAGTGGTAGTGGTAGCGGTAGTAGTAGTAGTCTTGGAAAAAAGTGGTGAAATTGGAGAGGATTAAAGAATTGTAGCACTCTTGTTTGCAACAAGGACTCCCATCCTAACTAGTCTTTCAATCAGCACCTGTAACTTTATATTTGCTATGAAGCTTGTGTCTTACTCGTTAAGTTACCAGCTGTATTGCAAAATAACTTAATTCATACTGGCTAGAGATTCCCTCAGACAATTTTGACAGCATGGTCCTGGAGTTTTAGTTAGAAGAGTTTGCTTGCATGCAGTATTCAATATCAGGTGAATATTGAAGGCACAGAAGTTCATATTGGCACCAGACAACCATGTGGTTCTTGTCACATTGTTGCAATGTAATTCAGCTGCTTGTATCAACATAATATTATACCACTGCAATGCTAATAAGTGGATTGCAGGTTAGCAGCAGTGATTACAACAATCATGGTTTGGATACTTGTAGACAATGTTCAATACTTGTAAAGTTCATCATCACATTGATCCAGGTGAGATGGTGGAAGCCGAAAGGAAGCTTTGCAGCATGCAAAAGCGTTCAGATATGGTGGTGGATTGGGGGCGGGGCACAGTTCTACAGTCAGGGTACCTCTGTCGTGGTGACTGTTGGCGGGGGTGGGACTGTTTTATGGTCGCATAGGAAAGTAAAAGTTGATTAGAGATGACACATAGGAGGAGACAGTTTGTAAAGAGGTATCCTGATTGTAGAACTTCCCGCCCCCCATCATCCTCCCCTGACCGAAGTGCCCTGAGCATGGTGATGGTATCCTTACTGAAATCAATACCTATGTTGTCATTGTCCTTCAAGGTACCAATTTTGTTGTACCTGTACAATGACAATAAAGATTCATTCAAAGTTTCATTCTGTGGTCCTCATTGAATTGCCAATGATGGATGGTTGCACACAACAATACCTAATGCATCATCAATGACAATGGCAAGCTACCTTATAAAGTCAACTCATAAGGTTCAGCTGTTGTTTGAAAGTTAAGAATGTATAAAATAATTTGTCACAGGCAAGAGCATTAAAGGTTCCTGACTTGTTTAATACATTTCTTTTTTTTTTTCACCATCACCATCAAGGAAGTCAAGGTTGCATCAAGGAAATCATATCAACACCTTGTTTTATTTCCAGAGGTTGTTTTTTTTTATGACTTCTCTCAAAATGGTACTTCTCTCAACCATCTTGAATTTATTGCTAACGTAGCGACAGTGAGAACATGTTGCGTAGTCACTTGATCATCTGGCCGATAGTACACTTAAAAAGATGAGGCCAGAATCCCTGAAAAAAATCAGAAATACTGATCTGAACAAACAGAGAGTAAGAGAGAAGGTCGTCTGAAGAGACCCCTTCCCAATACATGCAATGTAATGAGTACCCAATCTTGATTCCCCCATGTCCTTGGCCCAGAACAATTCACCACTTCCGCTTCCCTCTGCACTATTTGATCACAGGCTTATGTCACACCGCAATGCGCTTTACGATCATTAAAAGGAATGAGGCAAAACACCATTCTATTTTTTTGCTATGTTGTTAATAAAAATATCCTCTTACAGACACAACAAAAAACAAGTTCACAGCTGGTGTCACACTTTGGAGGTATTGCTCTAAAAAATGGTGGGTTTTTTTTCATGACGCCACTTTGGATGGATTTGAGGGATGCATGCCACACTGCATTGAGATTTGAAAAGGCATTATACAAATAAAGGGGCAAAACACCATCCCAATTTTTAGATATGTTGTTAATAAGAATATCCTCTTCGAGAAACAACAAACAGCAAGTTCACAACCGCCGTCATATATTGGAAATATTGCTCCAAACAATGGTGTATTGTTTCCTTCCCATGATGCTGACTTCCTGGAACTATTTTGGAACTATGCCATTGGCTCCATGAGCCGCCATCTTTGTGTGAAAATGGAACACAAAAATCAAGGGGATTGGCCACCTTCTTAGGATGGATTTGAGGGTTAAGTCAGAAATACTGAAATACTGAGCTGAACAAGTATAAAATCACCTATTTGGTATCAGAGATTTTAGGTTTTAGTGTACACTGACTTGGCTATTAATTTTAGGTGTAGTAAACCCAATTTTTTTCTAAGGTAACAGGGCTTCTAAGGTACACCTGCATGTCACACAGGAATGAGTTTTTAAAATTCATTATAAAAATAATGGGACAAAACACCATCCCAAATTTTAGATATGTTATGAATAATAATATTATCTTTCAGAGACACCAAACAGCAAGTTCACAACTGGTGTCATAGATTGAGAATATTGCTCCAAATAATGGTATAAATTAGTTTTTGCCCATTTTTGGACCTCTGCATTTCAACAACCATTGGAACCTTATATTAAATATGATGTAATGTGAAAGTCATGGAACATATCTGACCATGTACCAAGGATGAACCTTGACTGTTGAAATTTGAGGTTTTTATGGACATCTGAAAACCCTTGCCATTTTAATTTCAAAGAAAAGTAGAGGGCCAGCATTAAGGTGTAATTTGACATACAGTGCTGCAAATTGTAATGTATGCTTGTCAGGTCTATGACTCTTAGCCCTGAAAAAATAATGGACCCACCACAAATAGTTTTGGAGATAATTAAGTCTGAATATGAGTATTGGCAGAGGACGCGCTCAACTTCTTGGAAAACCGAAAAGCTTTTGGGTGCGAGATAAAAAGCGTCAACTTAAGGAAGAAGAAATCCGCACTCACAAACTGCGTCTCATTATTTATTTATATTACCACCATGTCCAAAAAGCAAACGCGTTTCGGCTAACAAGCCTACCACGCACTGATGAAGGCTTGTTAGCCGAAACGCGTTTGCTTTTTGGACATGGTGGTAATATAAATAAATAATGAGACGCAGTTTGTGAGTGCGGATTTCTTCTTCCTTAAGTCTGAACATGGTCACCCAGGCAGTGACACCAAAACAGGGGGAGGGGGTGTCCTTATTTACAGATTTTTTTTGTGGAAAAAGTATGCACAGCTGAAATCTGAAATGGTGGATATGTTCTATTGGATGTTTAAGCCATCACATATATTTTTTTCAAGCAAATCCGAGGGGGTCGAGTGGGGACCATTTGCTGATTCCAGCTGGAATGACCCTCTTGAAATCATTGATATTGAAAGGGACCCCTGCACAGGGACTCTCAGGTGATCATGTCCGGGCAACATTTGCATTTGATTATTTAGTCTTTACATTAAATGTTAAAGTAATCATGTTGCTCTCTTTTGGCATTTTTCCCATGTTCAGGGTGGAAATTAAAAACGAAAACATCACATAAGACAAGTCTCATTGGGATTTTTAAAAAGAAGACTTCTTGGAGAATGAAGAAAAAAATAAAATAAAAATCTGTGGACAATCCCACAAGGTGTTCTCGTGCTCTGAAAATGATACCCAAAATGATTTGTCAGACTTGTGAGGTCTTCTGGTCAAACACTGGTGGGGTTTCCTTTCTATTTATATATTTTCATGGGAGTGTTTCTATTTGTATCTACAAGAGGAAAAAATCAAGAGGCTATGTTGGGCACAAATATGTCTTCTGAAGGCCTAAACAGAGCACAGCCAAAAACTCCAGTACAATTTGTATCGTCTTTGAGGGAATGCTATGACGATGCAGGATCATACAGACCAAAACTGACAGTTTAGCAACAAACTATTCCTATCTATGTACCAGCATGCCAAATTTGAGCCTCCTACATGGTTTAGTTATTGAGCTAGGGGCTTGTGAACTTTGACAAAAAAAAGAGTGTGAACAAAATGGGCACCCCCCTCCCCCAGTAAAATTGGCTGTAACACGGAGAGTATACATCTTACATTCAAATAAATTTACAGTGTTTCTCTTAAGTACCATGGGTACACTTGGTAATATTTTCAGAATTTTTTGATACCTAAGTGCGCGGGCACTTGTTGATTTGGCGTGGAATGACCCATATGCAACCAAATCAATACAATTTTAATAACTTTTAATTGTGTCTGACGGTGTTGACAAAAAACAAGCTATGGTCGGAGAAAAGCCTGATTTCTGAAAAAAATACATAATGGGGAGATTGGCCTTGTGCATTTCTGAAAAGCCAAGACCTTAGTCTACAAGGATATACCATATAATTTTGTAATTCACTTTGTTTTTTTCTGTCAACATTACAACCTGTTTTAGCCACTTTCTCAAGAATCAGTGTAGGACAAAATTACCTTGAGATGGAGTCAAAATATTACATTCTTAACACTGAATACATATTTAAAAAAAGAGCCAAAAGAGCCAGTTTTTTGAACGGCTCTTTGAAAGGAACCTGCCACTAAGATCTGGATCCCGTCAAAAGAGCCATAAATCCCATCTCTAGAAATAGGCCTCGTAGCCCCATGCACGTCGTACCATCAGTGGAACGCTGTAATAGTCACAAGTTATACTACACTACTATGAGAAAACACAGAACCTTTAGTAATGCACTAGGACTTGGTCAGTGACATTCTAGTAACAGCAAATTTAGCACGACTTATCTTGATGGGTTAAATGCTTGCTATATTAAGAACTGCATTGCCATATAGATCATTTGTTATTCGTGTCATGTGTTTCCTTTCCATATGGGGTGCCTGTAGTAGTGAAACATGTTGTGTTCCCACAGGCACACACTGCTCCTTCTCATGACATGACCCAGCTGGGCCGGAGGTCGGCAGAGATGGAGAGCAACACGGGCAGGGCAGGGTTTTGATTGTGGGAAAGGTTCTGCTTGTGGCCTTGTGCTTTGCTAACACCCCACCTCTGTGGAGAAAACGATAACATTTCCCCAATGTCAGGTACAACAACGTTTGGGGCACTCTCACCCATTCAACATCTGATTGCAAATATGAAAATGACCTTTGAATTAACATTGACTGACAGTGGCTGTTCTCAAAAAGATAATCTAGACTATAGGCTACAGTATTTTAGAACATTCAAATCTTTGGTCAGGTCAGACTTATCAAATAGATAAAAAAGTGATATTACAGTGAAGCAAATGAGCTATGAGCTCTGTGAGGTACTCCTTCAAGCTCAGACGACACTGGAGATTGTGTGTTTTTGTGTGATTGAGTATTATTGTTTTTTTACTGCTTATTTTTACTCTGTTTTTGTACAGGGACCAAGCACTTCTGTCTGACAAATGAAGAATAGAACATTGAATATGAGCAGCACTGAAAGATAGTGGTTGAGCACAGTGAAGACAGCTGAATCCAATGCACTTCAATAGACATGTCTGGTGGGAAAGAAGAGCCCAAACACACTAGAATTTAGTGACTAGATCAGTGGTGCTCAAACTGTGGTACGCGTACCACTGGTGGTACTTGAGACATCTCTGGTGGTACTTGGAAGAATTCATTTTTTTGTGCATTGATTTGAAGGCTGATCAAGTTGTTGCAGTCAAAAATTTATTTTTGGTCTCACATTTTGTAATATTGAACTGTATGAATCTGAAAACATAATGCAGAATAATACTAAGCAAGCAAGAAACAAACTTGAACTGAATGTGACCATAGCTGTTGATGCCATTATGAACCTTTCCTGTATTGACTGGCAAAAGTGAATATGGAAGGCCTTTACTGAGATATTCTAATGTTGGTTGTCAAGGTGGTACTCGGAGAGCTCAATATTTTCTCAGGTGGTACTTCATGCAAAAAGTTTGAGAACCACTGGAATAGATCATTTGCATCCCTGCACGACCCACGCTAAAAAACCCATGTGAATGAGCCCAGAGGCCATGTCTGTTGTGTAAGAATTAGTCAGCTTCAAACTCAGCTCTTTTACACAAACACATTCCTGGACTATGTCCAGGGATGAACACGTTTCTATGCGATCAGCAAAGCTGTTTCTTTTCTATCCAATGGTAAAAAAGACAAACACCAAAACATTGAGTGTTCGCATTGGCAATAACAACAGCTACATGAAGTGGGAAAAGATGCCTACACATTTCAGGGACTACATTCAGTTATCCGTGTCATTTTTCACCCTGTTACACTTTTGATGAAACCGTATTTTACGGCAATATTTCAGCACCTTCATTTCATGAAGTTATTTAGTGTAAATTAGATTATGTTGGAGAATTTTTTCTGTAGTGCACTTTGTCTTTGTAGATGTGTATGTATTTTAAACGCACGCAGTAAGAAAAATGCAGGGTTTGATAAATCAATGTGCTTGGTCCATTAGAGACCTAATAACGGTTAATCTAACATGTCATTTTTTTACTGAGAACCTGAAGTTATAGTGGAATTAGAAATTAGAATGTCTTGTTCTGGTCAAAACAATATGTAGAATGAGTACATTCCTTTAGTGCGACCTAGAATTGTCTCTCTCATGTGAACCGGACTGTTTGGTAATGGAAGCTTGTGTATATTTAATAGATCCCTTGTTTATGTCAAGTCTATTCACATACCCACTTTCATTAGCTTAGAGTAGATGGTTGACAACAACAGAGAACATTTCACTGATGCATTAATTAAACAAAGCAGTGACACTGCCCTGATTGGTCAACACATGAACAAAAAATATTTACTTTGGCAAATAGCTCTTTTTCCAGTTTGATGATATTAACATTGGTTCTCTCTCTCTCTCTCTCTCTCTCTCTCTCTCTCTCTCTCTCTCTCTCTCTCCACCATTGGGACAACGCAGGAGTTCCACTCCATTC